>NW_026606582.1:1840000-2193915 GCF_029890125.1 Rhinichthys klamathensis goyatoka
CCCGTTCCTTTCCTTTCCTTCCAGTTCCTTTCTTCTCCGTTCCGTTCCTTTCCTTTCTTCTCCGTTCCTTTCCTTTCCTTTCCTTTCCTTTCCTTTCCTTTCCTTTCCTTTCCTTCCCGTTCCTTTCCTTTCCTTTCCTTTCCGTTCCTTTCCTTTCCTTTCCTTTCCTTTCCTTTCCTTTCCTTTCCTTTCCTTTCCTTTCCTTTCCTTCCCGTTCCTTTCCTTTCCTTCCCGTTCCTTTCTACTCCGTTCCGTTCCGTTCCTTTCTTTCCCGTTCCTTTCCTTTTCTTTCCTTTACGTTCCGTTCCTTTCCTTTCCTTTCCTTTCCTTTCTTCTCCGTTCCGTTCCGTTCCTTTCTACTCCGTTCCGTTCCGTTCCTTTCTACTCCGTTCCGTTCCTTTCCTTTCTTCTCCGTTCCTTTCCTTTCCTTTCCTTTACGTTCCTTTCCTTTCCTTTCCTTTCCTTTCCTTTCCTTTCCTTTCTTCTCCGTTCCGTTCCGTTCCTTTCCTTTCTTCTCCGTTCCTTTCCTTTCCTTCCCGTTCCTTCCCGTTCCTTCCCGTTCCTTTCCTTTCCTTCCAGTTCCTTTCTTCTCCGTTCCTTTCCTTTCCTCTCCGTTCCTTTCCTTTCCTTTCCTTTCCTTTCCTTTCCTTTCCTTTCCGTTCCTTCCCGTTCCTTCCCGTTCCTTTCCTTTCCTTCCAGTTCCTTTCTTCTCCGTTCCGTTCCTTTCCTTTCTTCTCCGTTCCTTTCCTTTCCTTTCCTTTCCTTCCCGTTCCTTTCCTTTCCTTTCCTTTCCGTTCCTTTCCTTTCCTTTCCTTTCCTTTCCTTTCCTTTTTTTTTTTCCGTTCCGTTCCTTGCCTTTCCTTTCCTTTCTACTCCGTTCCGTTCCTTTCCTTTCTTCTCCGTTCCGTTCCGTTCCTTTCTTCTCCGTTCCGTTCCTTTCCTTTCTTCTCCGTTCCTTTCCTTTCCTTTACGTTCCTTTCCTTTCCTTTCCTTTCCTTTCCGTTCCGTTCCTTGCCTTTCCTTTCCTTTCCTTTCTACTCCGTTCCGTTCCGTTTCTTTCTACTCCGTTCCGTTTCTTTCCTTTCTTCTCCGTTCCTTTCTTTCCTTTACGTTCCTTTCCTTTCCTTTCCTTTCCTTTCCTTTCCTTTCTTCTCCGTTCCGTTCCGTTCCTTTCCTTTCCTTCCCGTTCCTTCCCGTTCCTTTCCGTTCCGTTCCGTTCCGTTCCGTTCCGTTCCTTGCCTTTCCTTTCCTTTCCTTTCCTTTCTACTCCGTTCCGTTCCTTTCCTTTCTTCTCCGTTCCGTTCCGTTCCTTTCCTTTCTTCTCCGTTCCTTTCCTTTCCGTTCCTTTCCTTTCCTTTCTTCTCCGTTCCTTTCCTTTCCTTTCCTTCCCGTTCCTTTCCGTTCCTTTCCTTTCCTTCCCGTTCCTTTCTACTCCGTTCCGTTCCTTTCCTTTCTTCTCCGTTCCTTTCCTTTCCTTTCCTTCACGTTCCTTTCCTTTCCTTTCCTTTCCTTTCCTTTCCTTTCTTCTCCGTTCCGTTCCGTTCCTTTCCTTTCTTCTCCGTTCCTTTCCTTTCCGTTCCTTTCCTTTCCTTTCTTCTCCGTTCCTTTCCTTTCCTTTCCTTTCCTTTCCTTTCCTTTCCTTTCCTTTCCTTTCCTTTCCTTTCCTTCCCGTTCCTTTCCGTTCCTTTCCTTTCCTTTCCTTTCCTTTCCTTTCTTCTCCGTTCCTTTCCTTTCCTTTCCTTTCCTTTCTTCTCCGTTCCTTTCCTTTCCTTTCTTCTCCGTTCCTTTCCTTTGCACATCATTTCCTTCTTTCTTTTATTTTCCTTTCCTTTCAATTCCTTTCCAAACAAACCGCTTCCTTCTTTTCCTTACACTTCCAAACATCTATTCTATTCTATTCTATTCTATTCTATTCTATTCTATTCTATTCAACCCTTTTTCAAATCTTTCCAAAGTAAACCAAATGGAATCCTTTCACGTTTGAGCACACAAGAGTATATTTGATCATTCAAAGTGTGATTTCCTAACACAGAGAATCTAGTGAATGTCTTCATGTTTAATTCACGTGTGTAGAGACGGTGTTCTGCAGCGCTAGGACTGGTAAAGCATAGCCTGAGGGTTGTGTGCTCCTCTCCAAGTCTGTGGAGGTTTCTCATCGCCTGTCCAGATCTTCTGGCTGATGCTTTTGTTTAGCTGCCCTTGGTTTTACATGTGCACTTCTGTGACTGAAGTAAATGTCAATCCATGTGAACAAACTCTGACTCCGAGCATGAGGAAGTGCTTAAGCCTTGTTGCTCTGCAGTGACTTAGTGTAGTCGCATGTCTAACATTGCTTATAGTTTCATACCAATATAGTGAACTGATTTTGATGGTGTATGTGTGTTAACACATTTCTGAGTAAGATTCCTCAAGACGGTGTGATTGGGTGTGTTAGAATGGGGAATTTGGCTCAAAGAACAAACCCGGTCTAAACTACAGTCACACCAAGTCTCTCTCTGGAGATGAAAGCATTTTTACTCTCTGTTCTAACCTACTCTAACACAAGTCAAGCATAGAGCTCTCTTACGCTTCAACCTGTCAGTCAAACTCTTACCTATACTGACGTCCTGGGCCAGGGGAAGGGAGTGGATATTTAAACAGTCTTTCAGATGTCTTAACCAAAGAAAATCTGTCTCTTTATAGCTCTGCAGAAAAGAAATAATTATGTGCTCTCTTATCTGACGTATGAGGAAATCGGGTGTTGGCATATTTCATCTCGAAATGAAAAAGATAAAAAAACATTTAAAATTAAAGCTGCAAGCAGCATTTAGCGGTGTTCAAGCAGTTAAGGCCTTTAAGGCCGTTAAGCACATAAGCATCAAAAGACATTAAGTTGTATATAGCAAGCATTTAACCACTGAGATCATAGATAGAATAGACCATGTTTTAGCATGATTCGCCATGATTTATCCTGTTCTAGCATGATTTACCACAATTGAACATATTCTAGTATGATTTAATACGATTCTAGCATGATTTACCATGTTATAGGATGATTTACCATGATATACCACATTCTAGAATGATTTACCGCAGGATTGTAGCATGATTTGCCATGATACACCATGTAATAGTATTGTTTACAATGATTTACCATGTTTCTATTGTGATGTACCATGATGCACCATATTGCTAGCATTAATGTGAAGTGTCAATAAAAATGAAGTGATGAACTTTGACAAAATATGATTGTGTTATAATAGTTAACATGGAAAAACTGGTTTGCTTTAGTGCAGAAAACTGGTGAAAATCAAGTGAGTCAAAATGAAAGTGAGCCAATAAGTGGTCTTCTACTGCCCTCTGCTGGCCACTGTACTTATTAATAAAGTGTTTTTTACAAGTGCTTTTGCATTCATATGTAGACATATGCTTACACACACACACACACACACACACACACACACATGGGATATGTTATTGTGAAAATCTCTTTTAATTGTGTATAAGCATGCATTTCACATATTTCTTTGAGATGTAATAATACAAAACTATATTAAAACTAATAAAAAAATAGCTTAAAGCGTTTGTTTGTTATCCAATGCTGAAAGCTGATAAAAAAGATTAAAAATGTCGGTAACACTTTACAATAAGGTTCATTTATTAAACATTAGTTAATGTATTAATTAACATGAACTAACCATGAGGAATACATTTGTTACTGTTTTTGTTCATCTTTGTTAACACTAGAATGGCCACGACGGTCATTTTGACCGTTTTGAATTTTATATCTGCAATAACTTTGTTGAAAAAATAAATAAAATCCTGCTGGTACCTGACTTTTCCTAAAAGTGTCTGTATTTTCATTTAAAATGTTTTTAATATAAATTACACATAAGGCAAACAAACAAATGAACATATTTACCTATTTCGGCCATAGACGGTCATATTGACCGCACTGAATTTTGCGGTATTCTTTTGTTACATTTCTCGCGGTTGACCTTTGTCTATTAGGAAATAATCAGAAGATTCAATTGCAAAATGACAGATATGTTTATTGAGAGCTGGTCAGATGCTGGGAGAGTTAAGGTGTGCAAATGTCCGGTATGAAGCCCTTGGCAGCACAGGGACGCTGGAGTGAGTGCTGAACCAGGAGTGCTGAACACGGGATGACACACGGAAAACGTATACAGGCAGGGAACAAACACGCAGGAAAAATCCACAACGATCTGACAAAGGGCCTTTCTCAATCTGTGTTCTTGTCTGTACTTGTGTCCTTGTGTTCTTGTGAAACGTCATCTTTTGTGGCCCAAGTACTGTCCCAATACACAAGTTTGCATTTTGGCAAGAACAGTTAAAAATCCCGGATGTGTTCTTGACACGCCCATTTTACCGAGGATGCATCGGTTGGTAACTTGTGTGAACTTGACGGCAGAAATATCCCAGCATTCAATTCGGCATTCGAGGAAGGAGAGGCAGGTCAATACAGTATTTCGTTTTTCTACAATTACGTACACTATTTCATCACTAAATTCACTTCTGAGAACATTTGATGCGAGAAATCAACTGTGTAGATTTCAAATATTGGCATTTTTACGAAAATGTATGGCTAATCGAAAATGTGCTCAAACGTTTTCGGAAGTGAGAATCTCCATAAGCGCCGGCGGGTGTAACGTTAGCTATCGAGCCAACCGGCCAGTTTGCTCACAGACTCGTTTTTCCCCACAGCCAAGAGACCATTGCAGCCTGGCTGTTATCGTCAATAATTCTCGTTATGTTTGGGTACTGCAGACGGTGTCTGTGCGGGGGTATTATTGCGCAATACCAGCAAGAACACATCGTCTCAAACTGTCAGCAGCGTTCTGTGTGCTCGTTAGCTTGTGAGTTCATTCTTCCAAGAACAACTAGCAAGAGCGTTCTCCCCAAGAACACAAGTCCGTTCTTTGCATTCTTGGTTTTGAGAAACACCCAAAGACTAGGCGAGAACAGTAACACTGAAAAGGGTCGAATCGCTGATCAGTTGCAGCTGGCGCGTTGATCAGAGCGCGCGTGCTGATCAGCTGCATTGATCAGCGACCACGCACACACACACACAACAAGACGAGAAAGGAGACAGCGAATTCATAAACCATGACATTGTCTCTCTTACTGTCAAAAGAATATCTAAATAAGATACTTTTAGTTGTTATTATCTTGTTCTGAGTTATGTTGAAGGGATATGGAAATATAGCTCTGTTGTCAATAGGCCCTATGCGATAATTACGGGCTACTGATATTATTATTTATAAATGTATAATTAAACTTTTTGAAATGTACAGTTTGGTGTTGTTTTGTTTTTAAAAGATATCTTAATACAACAAATGCATTAATCTCTCAATTGGGTATTTATCATTAAAGATATAGAGTTTGCAATCTAACGGTCAAAATGACCGCTTGTGGCAGTTCTAGTAGTTATGGAATTCTGGCACTTCTAGTGTTAACGTTAGTTAATACAAATCCAGCTGTTCATTGTTAGTTCAGGCAAAGAACGCATATTGACAAGAAGTGAAAGCCAATAGAACGTTCCATTGCAACACCAGCGCCCAGCAGCAGCCCTACGCGTCCGCCATTTTGGGGTGAAAGCGACTCGGCAGTCATATATTATACATATATTTAGTCCAGTGCAGAGGTCATTTTTAGGTTGAAATAATTAGGTGATTATTTTAATTCACAACAGTTAACGTTATATCCGTTAAAAAGAAGTTGCTACTAGGCTTTTCCACATAACTTGAGACAGGGAAGTTCAAGGATTTAATTAATTATATTAATCTCTACATTAAGTGTGACAGGTAAGAAGAATAAAGTGATGTAAGTTCATAAAGTTATAACGTTAGACCGTTTCCCAGGAGGTACACATAACCTTACATACAAAAATAAGTTCAATGAAATAAATGAATTCAGCAAATAAATGTAATTGTACTAAAATGTAAATGTTGGACAATAAATATATAACAGCAATAGAATAGCTTTACAGTAAACTGGTTTTTTTTTGCAGTACTATTTTATATTAATGACCGTTAAAGCAAGCCTATGTAAACAAAAAAACACAGATAACGGACACACCAATGCATCATGTTAAGATCATCATGTTTGTAGCACGATCCAGGGGATTAAAACGTACAAAATATATTTCAGGCCTAGTGGAGTTGGTAACTAATAATAGTAGTAAATGTGTAAAGTTGCATAAAAATGCAAGAAAAACTACCTAAAAAACTGTTATCTGTGCTGTTGCCCAGTAACTCCAGTTGGAATTTTCACCCCAAAATGGCGGCCGCGCCACCTAGTGGCTGTTACCAGAAAAGCATCGGAGTTTCGCCTCTTGTTCTTCTATACTCTTTGGTTCAGGTTAGTTCACAGTGCATTAACTAATGTTAACAAGATTTTAATAAAGTATTTGTAAATGTTGAAATTAACATTAACAAAGATTAACATAGTTAACATTAACTAAGAATGAACAATACTCCTTCAGCATTTGTATAATGCTGCTGCTCCATCTATTGGACAACAGTGGTATTACAGACTATATACAGTTGAAATGAATGAATGGAAATTTGGTTTTCACTTATATCTCGGGAACGAGATAATGAAAAAATCTGAAACTCAGAACTTAGATAGTGTTAGAGGAGCTCTGTTGAACAAGACCATCCCGGTGTTGATGGGTGATTGGGGCCGTGGAGTAGGCCTAATGTCCATTGAAATGCATATCTTTGTGGGCTTATATCTCGGGAATGCCCAGGCCAAATCGCACCATACTCGAATCGAAGCTAGACGAGGACAGGGCCTTTCCAACAAGCTCTGTCACATGGATCTAGGTAGTCTAGGTCGGGAGTTACAGCCGTTTGAAATCGTGGGTCTCACGAATTAGCGATTCGCGGGGGGGCGTTCCCGAGCCCCGCGACGATAGATTTGGATCAAGAACCCCGAGAGAACCTTACCATCAAAATTTGAGCGTGCAGCGACTTTCTGTTTTCGAGTTATGAGTGAATTTGTCCTTGGGGGGCGTGGCCCAACGTTATACTTTCGTTTTCAGCCTTCCTGTGACACAATTGTAAATAGTAATAAATAAAATAAATAAATGCAGTCCATAATACTCCAATAGATGAATTTGGAGAAAAAAAAATTGTAAACGTTGAAATAATGATTTTAGAAATTCTAAATATGAATTATAAAACAATATTAGGGAGTAGTATGATGAAATGACAGCAAGGGGCAGTAAAATACCACTTTGGTATTTTTTTCATAAAAAATAGCTTTAAGCATTTGTTTGTTAGCCAATGCTGAAAGCTGATAAAAAAGATAAAAAATGTCGGTAACACTTTACAATAAGGTTCATTTATTAAACATTAATGTATTAACATTAACTAACCATGAGCAATACATTTGTTACTGTTTTTGTTCATCTTTGTTAACGTTAGTTAATACAAATCCAGCTGTTCATTGTTAGTTCATGTTAGTTCACAGTGCATTAACTAATGTTAACAAGATTTAAATAAAGTATTTGTAAATGTTGAAATTAACATTAACAAAGATTAACAAATGCTGAAGGAGTATTGTTCATTCTTAGTTAATGTTAACTACATTAGTTAGCATTAACTAAGAATGAACAATACTCCTTCAGCATTTGTATAATACTGCTGCTCCATCTATTGGACAACAGTGGTATTACAGACTATATACAGTTGTATAAATAAAAACTTTCGTTTTCAGCCTTCCTGTGACACAATTGTAAAGAGTAATAAATAAAATAAATAAATGCAGTCCATAATACTCCAATAGATGCATTTTTACAAAATGTGATAGTAAATGTTAAAATAATGATTTTAGAAAGTCTAAATATGAACTATAACAATATTAGGGAGTAGTATGATGAAAATGACAGCAGGGGGCAGTAAAATATCACTTATTGGCTGTTAGCCATGCTTGACCTTTTTTTAAGAAGCTATGAGCATTCATTGAAAAGATATTGGCTTTCGGTCAAGGCTACATATTGAAGTGACCCTATTATAGTCATCCAAATGTTATACATTACAAGTTATACATTTTCTGATAATTATTGTTCTAGAGAGTACAGAGCAATAGATGAATTTGGACAAAATGTGATTGTAAATGTTAAAATAATGATTTAATAAAGTCTAAATTTAAATTATATATAACAATTTTAGGGAGTAGTATGATGAAATGACAGCAGGGGGCAGTAAAATACCACTTATTGGCTGTTATAGCCATCCAAAATGTTATAGCCATCCAATTTACACTATTACAGCCATTCAAATGAAGAAATTACACCTTTTCTGATAATTATTGATCTAGAGAGTCCAGATAATTGTACTGCACTGGTTTTAAACATTAAGATATCAAAATTTTACGATCATAGATGGAAAAGACCATTTACAGCCAATACAGGCAATTTACCATAGGAAATATATGGTTTTAAAGCTTTTTAACAGTTATAGCGCCACCTATGGTCCGATCTCCATGAAACTTTGCATGCTTCCTCACCATGGTATGACACATATGCTCATCAATTTTTGTCAAGTTCTGAGTTTTCATTTATGATTTATAGGCTTTTGAGTGTATTTTGACACGCCCCTTTTCTAAATGACCCTGTTACAGTGAACCAAAGGGCAAAGTTCAACTTTTTTTTGATAATTATTGATCTAGAGAGTCCAGAGAATTGTCCTAGACTGGTCTGGTTTTGATCGGGCGAAAAACCAGGGACTAGTTCGCAAAAGTAGGTTTTTAACATATTCGTGAATATTTAATGAACGATTTGATTGACAGCAATGGTTCTAGAGGCAAAGTTGTTCACCATGAGGATATCTATAAAATGATATGCATTTTGGGGAGATGTGTGCAACACCACGTGATTACAGAGCCGTAAAACTCGTTAGCGCCAACTAGTGGCCGATTTCTTTCAAAACTCTTACAGACCTCTTAGGCCATGAGTCGAACATGCCCATCGAGTTTCGTTCCGATTGGCCTCCGTTAACCTCGTCTCATAGGGGCTCAAACTTCATTGGTCAATGGCGGCCATGTTTTTTGAGATACGCCAATGTCCTCATAGACATACATGGGGCCTTGGACCAAGACACTGCATACCAATTTTCAAGTCAATCGGACTAACGGTCAGTCCTTTATATGTTTTTTTCATGTTACAGCGCCACCTAGTGTTTGATCGTCGCGATTTTTTTACTGTGACCTCAAATTAAACTCATGCACAACTGTACCAAGTTTGGTGAACCTACCTAATTTACTTCTGGAGTTATAGTCGTTTTAGTAAAATAGGCTCCTCCCACAACGTTCTTTTTGCGCCCCCTAGCGACCGGAAATCGAAATTTCAACTTTTTTACGATTATAATTTATATTCAGACTCCACAGAACATTTGTGCACTGCTTTGGTTCCGATCGGGCAAAAAATCAGGGACTAGTTCGCAAAAGTCGTTTTTTGACAAAATTCAAAATGGCGGAAAATCTATCATGACGGAAATGAAATCGGAGATATACGTTTTTTAAGTCAGGAGTCCAGCTTTCCAATGATATAAGACACTTGAGTCTACGATTTACGGTCTAGGAGTTATGAGCAGTTTTGCGCAATTGGTTGCTATAGCGCCACCTATGGGCCAATCGGGCTCATAATTTGATAAGCTCTCCTCGATTTTTGTACTACCATCTGACAAAGTTTCAAGTCTCTAGCACTTACGGTTTGGTCTGCACGATGCGTTTTACGGCAGAAGAATAATAATAATAATAATTAAAGCTGCTAGCAGCATTTAGCGGTGTTCAAGCATTTAAGACAGTTAAGACAGTTAAGCTCAAAAGCATCAAAAGACATTAAGGTTTATGTAGCAAGCATTTAACCACTGACATCATAGATGGAATAGACCATGTTTTAGCATGATTTGCCATGATATACAACATTTCAGTGTGATTGTTAATGATTTACTATGTTACAGTATGATTTACCATAGTTTACTATGATATACCGAGTTCTAGTATGATTCACCATGGTTTACCCTGTTCTTGCATGATTTACCACAATTGAACACATTCTAGTAGCCTATGATGTAATATGATTCTAGCATGCTTTATCATAGTTTACCTTGATTTGTCTTAGTTTACCTTGATTTACCATGTTATAGGATGATTTACCAGGATTGTAACATGCTTTACCATGATAAATCACATTGCTAGCATGATTTATCATGATACACCATGTAATAATATTATTTACTGTGATTTACCATGTTTCTATCGTGATTTACCATGATTTACCACGTTGCTAGCAATTATGTGAAGCTTCAGAACAGTAAAGTGAATTGAAAGACAAAATATGATTGTGTTATTATAGTAATTGTCACATAAGGTTATTTTTTAGTGTCTAAATATATGAATGCAAAAGCACATGTGAAAAGACTATTAATAAGTATAATGTCCAGCAGAGGGTAGTAGAAGACCACTTATTGCTATAGTACCACTTTTATTTTGAACTACTTGGTTTAATCAGTATTGTGCACTAAAGCAAACCAGTCTTTCAATGTGAATTCCATTGTGCATGCTTACACACACACACACACACACACACACAATTTTGGGTTATGATATTGTGAAAATCTTTTTGTGGTCCTTAAGCATTTCAGATATTTATTTGTGTTGTAAAAATATTAAACTTTCTAATAAATCATTACTTAATATTATATTATTTATTATAAATATTATTTCCAACATAATAAATATCTTTAAGCATTTGTTTGTTAGCCATTGCTGAAAACTGGTTAAAAAGATTAAAAATGTCTAATGCTGTTGCTCCCTCTAGTGGACAACAGCGGTTTTACAGCCTACATAAACGGTTGAAATGAATGACGGGAAATTCGTTTTTTTTTTTTTACTTATATCTTGGGAAGGAGAAAGTGAAAAAATCTGAAACTCAGAACTTAGATAGTGTTAGAGGAGCTCTGTTGATCAAGACCATCCCGGTGTTGCTGGGTGATTGGGGGCGGGAGTAATGTCCGTTTAAATGCATATCTTTGTGGGCTTATATCTCGGGAATGCCCAGGCCAAATCGCACCAAACTCGAATCGAAGCTAGATGAGGACGGGCCCTTTCCAACAAGGATCTAGATGGTCTGGATCAAGAGTTACAGCCGTTTCAAGTTGGGGTTCTCACAGATTAGCGATCCGCGGGGGGGCGCTCCCAAGCCCCGCGACGATAGATTTGGATCAAGATCCCCGAGAGGACCTTACCATCAAAATTTGAGCGCGCAGAGACTTTCCGTTTTCGAGTTATGAGTGTATTTGTACTTGGGGGGCGTGGCCCAATGTTTTACTTTCGTTTTGAGGCTTCCTGTGACAATTAATTATAGAGGCAAATTTTGTCTGATTTGTCTGAAATTTTTCAATGCCGTTCAGAGTGATATTAAACATGTTCTTGACCTTTTTAAAAGAAGATCTGAGCATTCATTTAAGAGATCAGCATTTACAGCCAATACAGGCAATTTACCATAGGAAATGTATGGTTTTAAAGCTTTTTGATAGTTATAGCGCCAACTATGGTCCGATCTCCATGAAACTTTGCATGCTTCTTCACCATGTTATGACACATATGCTCACCAATTTTTGTGAAGTTCTGAGTTTTAATTTATGATTTATAGGCTTTTGTGTGTATTTGACACACCCCTTTTCTAAATGACTCTGTTATAGCCATACGAAAAATGCAAAAGTTCATGATTTACCACAATTGAACATATTCTAGTATGATTTAATATGATTCTAGCATGATTTACCATGTTATAGGATGATTTACCATGATATACCACATTCTAGAACAGGGTATCTGCACACTTCTTAAAGCAGCGCTCAGTAAGAATTCCGTTTTTGTCAAACAGCGACCCCTAGAGTCGCTGTGGAGCTCTTGTACTGTCGTGAATAGCACTCACGCAGAGATGGCTCGCACTCACGGCCGGATCCCCTCCCCCTGTACACCGGTACCTGTTCAGTGGGATGGACGCTGTAACGAGTGGAAATAAGGTATGGCCCCTTTAAGAGCTGCGCGCGCCCAACACCACATGTATACGGCGCCGGGTTATTTCTGTTTGATGCTCATTTTATCAGAATTTTATCAGATCTGTTTTTTTGCCGTAAAGCAATTTGTTACCTCGCGAGACCTGATATCACACGATACTTCCTAACACTCAGGCCGGCGTCTCGCCGGCCCAAAGTTGCAAGGGTGGTTTTGCGGCTCACAGGCACCAGGGGGGTGCGAGACGACCACCATTCAACACGAAATCAGTAATATAAACATTACAATGACTCCAAAGCTGTTCGGTTAAGGTAAAAAAGTTAATTAGTTCACCTTTAAAGTCAAATTTAAGGCTTTTTAAGACCTTTTTAAGACCTGAAGAAATCAAAATTAATACCTTACATTAGGGGTGCGCAATATTTAAAAAAAAATGTCTCAATATTTTCAAAGTTTTGTTGATGATAATTAGATGATATTTTACTGATTGTGTTTGTGTACTGGTACCATGGCTGGTTTAGGCCTGTTGTTGACACCTGACTCACGAAGATATTCATATTTTTCATATTCTATGCAGTGGTCAGTTCACAGCAGTGAAAGGAATTAACATTTTTTTATTAAAGGGCAATATTTGCAACCTTAAATTGAGTTCCAGGGGCATTTTCACCCATATATGGACTTTTTCTTTTTTTTTTTTTACTTAGAGGTATGCATCACCTTTTATGTCAAATTCTAACATTCAAATTAAATTATATTAGAATAATAACACAATACCACTGTTACCAGTTATATTAAATCATTAAATCAAAATCCATTTTTGCAGTGCAGAGGAGACACAGAAGCAGCATCAGAACTGGCATTAATATATTTATACTCCATTTACAATTGCATAAATAAAGCTATGATATATTCAATTCTTTCAATTCTTAATTCAATATTTAAATATGAACTGATTTCTAATTGTAACATTTTAATTACAGGGTACTTTAAATGTGAAACTAAACCTGCCAGTAGGTGGCGGCAAGTCACTGTCTCAGGGAGTCATTCATACAAACGATTTGTTCAAACGGCTGATTCATTCGGGAACTGCAAGTGATTGTTCATTGAATCGTTAAAATGATTCGTTCAAAACGCGGATTTCAGTCAAGAAATCATTGCTGTCTTTTGCTTTGAGTCTCTGCTACGGTTTCATTTTGAAATTCTCGTCAGCGAAATAAAGGGAAAACAAACAATATTGACAATATTGTTTATAAAATGTAACAATGTTAATTTAACTGTTATAAAATAAATATCATATTTGCTATTGTGCAAGGGAAAACAGCCCTCTTGCTGATGTAATATTGTATGATAACAACATATGATATATAAAATACAAAAACTTTATACGTCTTAGGGAACATACCTATAACTGCACTGACACATCACGCAGTGAAAGCAAGCATGAGAGACAAATGCGATGTCAGCTCGCAGTGCGCCCTCGTACATAGTTAACGTTAAAGTAAAACAATGATTACAATATCATAATAGACAATACACATCGCACACCACTACGCACATAAAGAATGAACTTACAATTGAACTGAAATTAACCAGCTTTCTTCTCCTCTCCTGCTGTTTCGCGTGCAGGAGACAGACGTAGCCTAATGCTGGCGCGAATGTGACGCGAAATGTCACGTGAACGAGCAAATCCACAAAGAACGAATAGTAAATAAAAAAGTACGCTAATTAGATAGTTTTAATTTGGAAAACATTTAGATATGTCTAACTCAAATTGCCATTGAAAATTTAAGACCTTTCATAAGTCAAAATAAGACTTTTTAAGACTTTTTAAGGCCATACATTTTTAAAATCTAATTTAAGACTTTTTAAGACTTTTTAAGGACCCGCGGATACCCTGTAGAATGATTTACCGCAGGATTATAGCATGATTTGCCATGATACACCATGTAATAGTATTGTTTACAATGATTTACCATGTTTCTTCTTCAGAACCGGTGCCCAGTTAACCAATTCCCTGGAACCGTTAGTATGGCTGCTTAACGATTCCGCTTATCGGTTCCGCTCGTTGCAAATGTGTCATGACGTCACACACGAGCTGCGTTATTTTGATTCAGAACGCATCAAACATAACATCGAGGCAGAAGCGCTCGTTTGGTTATATTTCACGCGAAAAGACGACAATATATGAGGTGCCGTCTAGGGCTTAAATCAAACTTCATTCACGCACACAAATATGAAACACTTGCATATACACGTATACTAAGTAGTCAAACATACATGTATACTGCTGAATGCTCAAACAAATACATATGAAATGCACAACGACACACCTAAAGTCGCTCACGCATACATGCAAACTCTACACACACGAGATGCGCAAAACTCTCCAGGCACATACTCATATGAGACGCGCGCGCGCACACACAACTTAAACTGGAATGTCACTGTTTCTGTCACTGCGACTTCACGAACGGGTGAACACGCACACGCACACACACATCACTTTTGAAGTAAAATTGAGGATGCAGTGCATGTAATGCATCGAGATATCAAATTGAACTGAATCGATAACATGATAATCGTACCGAACCGTGAGACCATTGTAGGTTCACACCCCTAATACTCTGTGCTGTGTCAGCGAGTTAATAATAATTAACAAACAAAATAAGTTATAAGTTCAATAAGTTAATACAAACAAACAAATTTGTACTTATTCCCTCACCCAATGAGAATCGATAAGAGAATCGATAAGGAATCGAATCGATAGGCAATATCGATAATGGAATCGGAATTGTTAAATTCTTATCAATTCCCATCCCTAATCAAGTGTGTCAAAATGAAAGTGAGCCAATAAATGGTCTTCTACTGCCCTCTGCTGGTCACACAAGTGCTTTTGCATTCAAATGTAGACATATGCTTACACACACACACACGGGATATGTTATTGTGAAAATCTCTTTTAATGGTGTATAAGCATGCATTTAACATATTTCTTTGTGATGTAATAATATAAAACTATATTAAAACTAATAAAAAAATAGCTTTAAGCGTTTGTTTGTTAGCCAATGCTGAAAGCTGATAAAAAAGATTAAAAATGTCGGTAACACTTTACAATAAGGTTCATTTATTAAACAGTAGTTAATGTATTAATTAACATGAACCATGAGCAATACATTTGTTACTGTTTTTGTTCATCTTTGTTAACATTAGTTAATACAAATCCAGCTGTTCATTGTTAGTTCATGTTAGTTCACAGTGCATTAACTAATGTTAACAAGATTTTAATAAAGTATTTGTAAATGTTGAAATTAACATTAACAAAGATTAACAAATGCTGAAGGAGTATTGTTCATTCTTAGTTAATGTTAACTACATTAGTTAACATTAACTAAGAATTCGTCGCGGGGGGCGTTCCCGAGCCCCGCGACGATAGATTTGGATCAAGAACCCCGAGAGAACCTTACCTAGCGTGCAGAGACTTTCTGTTTTCGAGTTATGAGTGAATTTGTACTTGGGGGGCGTGGCCCAACGTTATACTTTCGTATTTTAGCCTTCCTGTGACACAATTGTAAACAGTAATACATAAAATAAATAAATGCAGTCCATAATACTCCAATAGATGAATTTGGACAAAATGTGATTGTAAATGTTAAAATAATGATTTAATAAAGTCTACATTTCAATTATATATAACAATATTAGGGAGTAGTATGATGAAATGACAGCAGGGGGCAGTAAAATACCACTTATTGGCTGTTATAGCCATCCAAAATGTTACAGCCATCCAATTTACACTATTATAGCCATTCAAATGAAGAAGTTCAACCTTTTCTGATAATTATTGATGTAGAGAGTCCAGAGAATTGTACTGCACCGGTTTTAGACATTAAGATTTTACGATCATAGATGGAAAAAGCCATTTACAGCCAATACAGGCAATTTACCATAGGAAATGCATGGTTTTAAAAGCTTTTCAACAGTTATAGCGCCACCTATTGTCCGATCTCCATGAAACTTTGCATGCTTCTTTACCATGGTATGACACATATGCTCTTCAATTTTTGTCAAGTTCTGAGTTTTTATTTATGATTTATAGGCTTTTGTGTGTATTTGACACGCCCCTTTTCTAAATGACCCTGTTATAGCCATACGAAAAATGCAAAAGTTAAACTTTTTTTCAATGATTATTGATCTAGAGAGTCCAGAGAATTGCCCTAGACTGGTCTGGTTCTGATCGGGCGAAAATCCAGGGACTAGTTCGCAAAAGTAGGTTTTTAACATATTCGTGAATATTTAATGAACAATTTGATTGACAGCAATGGTTCTAGAGGCAAAGTTGTTCAGCCTGAGGAGATCTATCAAATGATATGCATATTTCGGGGATGTGTGCAACACCACGTGATTACAGAGCCATAAAACTTGTTAGCGCCAACTAGTGGCCAATTTCTTTCAAAACTCTTACAGACCTCTTGGGCCATGAGTCAAACATGCCCATCGAGTTTCGTTCCGATTGGCCTCCGTTAACCTTGTCTAATAGGTGCTCAAATTCATTGGCCGATGGCGGCCATGTTTTTTGAGTTATGCCAATTTCCTCATACACATTCATGGCACCTTGGACCAAGACACTGCATACCAATTTTCAAGTCAATCGGACTAACGGTCAGGTGGTCATAGCCCTTTTTATGTTTATTTAATGTTATAGCGCCACCTAGTGTTAGATCGACGCGGTTTTTTTACTGTGACCTCAGACTGTCCTCATACACATGTCTCTTGAGATTGGTGAAGATATCTCATTTACTTCTCGAGTTATAGCCATTTTAGTAAAATAGGCTCCTCCCACAACTATCATTTTACTCCCCCTAGCAACCGTGAATCGAAAATTCAACTTTTTTTCAATGATTATTGATATTCAGACTCCAGAGAACATGTATGCATTTGTCTGGTTTTGATCGGGCGAAAAACCAGGGACTAGTTCGCAAAAGTAGGTTTTTGACAAAATTCAAAATGGCGGAAAAATTTGCATACCGGAAATGAAATCGGAGATATACGTTTTGTTCTTCAGGCCTCCAGCTTTCCAATGATATAAGACACTTGAGTCTACGACATACGGTTTAGGAGTTATGAGCAGTTTCGCGCAATTGATTGCTGTAGCGCCACCTATAGGCCAATCGGGGTCATACTTTCTGAGGCTCTCCTCGATTTTTGTACTACCATCTGACAAAGTTTCAGAGCTCCAGCACTTACGGTTTGTTCTGCACGATGCGTTTTACGGCAGAAGAATAATAATAATAATAATAATAATAATAATTAAAGCTGCTAGCAGCATTTAGCGGTGTTCAAGCAGTTAAGGCCTTTAAGGCCGTTAAGCACAAAAACATCAAAAGACATTAAGTTTTATGTAGCAAGCATTTAAACATTGACATCATAGATGGAATAGACCATGTTTTAGCATGATTTACCATGATATACCAAATTTAGTGTGATTTTTCATGATCTACCATGTTCCAGTATGATTTACCATGAATCTAGCATGATTTACCACAGTTTACCATGATTTCCCATGTTATAGGATGATTTACCATGATATACCACATTCTAGAATGATTTACCAGGATTGTAGCATGATTTACCATGATTCATCACATTGCTAGCATTATTTGCCATGATCCACCATGTAATAGTATTTTTTTCTATGATTTACCATGTTTCTATCGTGATTTACCATGATTTACCACATTGCTGCATTGATGTGAAGGGCCAATAAAAATGAAGTGATAAACTCTGACAAAAAATGATTGTGTTATAATAGTTAACATGGAAAAACTGGTTTGCTTTAGTGCTTTGATTTACTGTTGAAAATCAAGTGTGTCAAAATGAGAGTGAGACAATAAGTGGTCTTCTACTGCCCTCTGCTGGCCATTCTACTTATTAATAAAGTGTTTTCACAGGTGCTTTTACACTCATATGTAGACATTTGATCACACACACACACACACACATACACACAAAGTCATTATATAAATATATTTTAATGGTCTATAAGCATTTAATGTCTTTGCAAGCTATTAATCAGATTATTCAGCATTTATTCAGAAACCTAGGACTACACACACACATTCTGTTGTAGATACAGATATTTTAACTATGTGATGGAAAAAAGATATGTTTACTGCAATTGTCCTTCAGGATTCATATTTCTCAATGTACTACAATAGTCAGTTTACCATGGTTTGTCTTAGTTTACCTTGATGTTACCTTGTTGTGACCGAATGTTACACAATAATTTATCATGATATACCACATTCTAGAATGATTCAGCAGGATTGTAGCATGATTTACTATGATTTACCACGTTGTTAGCAATTATGTGAAGCTTCAGAACAGTAAAGTGAATTGAAAGACAAAATATGATTGTGTTATTATAGTAATTGTCACATAAGGTTATTTTTTAGTGTCTGAATATATGAATGCAAAAGCACATGTGAAAAGACTATTAATAAGTATAATGTCCAGCAGAGGGTAGTAGAATACCACTTATTGCTATAGTACCACTTTTATTTTGAACTACTTGGTTTAATCAATATTGTGCACTAAAGCAAACCAGTCTTTCAATGTGAATTCCATTGTGCATGCTTACACACACACACACACACACACACACACACACAATTTTGGGTTATGATATTGTGAAAATCTCTTTTTGTGGTCCTTAAGCATTTCAGATATTTATTTGTGATGTAAAAATATTCAACTTTCTAATAAATCATTATTTAATATTATATTATTTATTATAAATATTATTTCCAACATAATAAATATCTTTAAGCATTTGTTTGTTAGCCATTGCTGAAAACTGGTTAAAAAGATTAAAAACGTCTAATGCTGTTGCTCCCTCTAGTGGACAACAGCGGTTTTACAGCCTACATAAACGGTTGAAATGACTGACACGAAATTCGTTTTTTTTTTTACTTATATCTCGGGAACGAGAAAGTGAAAAAATCTGAAACTCAGAACTTAGATAGGGTTAGAGGAGCCCTCTTGAATAAGACCATCCCCGTGTTGCTGAGTGATTGCTGTCGGGAGTAATGTCCGTTTAAATGCATATCTTTGTGGGCTTATATCTCGGGAATGCCCAGGCCAAATCGCACCAAACTCGAATCGAAGCTAGCTGAGGACGAGCCCTTTCCAACAAGCTCTTCCACAAGGATCTAGATGGTGTGGATCAAGAGTTACAGCCGTTTCAAGTTGGGGTTCTCACAGATTAGCGATCCGCGGGGGGGGGGGGGGCGCTCCCGAGCCCCGCGACGAAAGATTTGGATCAAGATCCCCGAGAGGACCTTACCATCAAAATTTGAGCGGGCAGAGACTTTCCGTTTTCGAGTTATGAGTGAATTCGTGCTTGGGGGGGCGTGGCCCAATGTTTTACTTTCGTTTTGAGGCTTCCTGTGACAATTAATTATAGAGGCAAATTTTGTCTGATTTGTCTGAAATTTTTCAATGCCGTACAGAGTGATATTACACATGTTCTTGACCTTTTTTAAAGAAGATCTGAGCATTCATTTAAGAGATCAGCATTTACAGCCAATACAGGCAATTTGCCATAGGAAATGTATGGTTTTAAAGCTTTTTGACAGTTATAGCGCCAACTATGGTCCGATCTCCATGAAACTTTGCATGCTTCTTCACCATGTTATGACACATATGCTCACCAATTTTTGTTTAGTTCTGAGTTTTTATTTATGATTTATAGGCTTTTGTGTGTATTTGACACGCCCCTTTTCTAAATGACCCTGTTATAGCCATACGAAAAATGCAAAAGTTCAACTTTTTTTCAATGATTATTGATCTAGAGAGTCCAGAGAATTGTCCTAGACTGGTCTGGTTCCAATCGGGCAAAAATCCAGGGACTAGTTCGCAAAAGTAGGTTTTTAACATATTCGTGAATATTTAATGAACGATTTGATTGACAGCAATGGTTCTAGAGGGAAAGTTGTTCATCCTGAGGAGATCTATCAAATGATATGCATATTTTCGGGATGTGTGCAACACCACGTGATTACAGAGCCGTAAAACTCGTTAGCGCCAACTAGTGGCCAATTTCTTTCAAAACTCTTACAGACCTCTTGGGCCATGAGTCAAACATGTCCGTCGAGTTTCGTTCCGATTGGCCTCCGTTAACTTCGTGTAATAGGTGCTCAAATTCATTGGCCGATGGCGGCCATGTTTTTTGAGTTACGCCAATTTCCTCATACCCATACATGGCACCTTGGACCAAGACACTGCATTCCAATTTTTAAGTCAATCGGACTAACGGTCAGGTGGTCATAGCCCGATTTAGGTTTTTTGTGTGTTATAGCGCCACCTAGTGTTAGGTCGACGCGATTTTTTTACTGTGACCTCAGATTGAACTCATACACATGTGTTCCAAGATTGGTGAAGATATCTCATTTACTTCTCGAGTTATAGCCATATTAGTAAAATAGGCTCCTCCCACAACGATCATTTTACTCCCCCTAGCGACCGTGAATCGAAAATGCAACTTTTTTTCAATGATTATTGATATTCAGACTCCAGAGAACATGTATGCATTTGTCTGGTTTTGATCGGGCGAAAAACCAGGGACTAGTTCGCAAAAGTAGGTTTTTGACAAAATTCAAAATGGCGGAAAAATTTGCATACCGGAAATGAAATCGGAGATATACGTTTTGTTCTTCAGGCCTCCAGCTTTCCAATGATATAAGACACTTGAGTCTACGACATACGGTTTAGGAGTTATGAGCAGTTTCGCGCAATTGATTGCTGTAGCGCCACCTATAGGCCAATCGGGGTCATACTTTCTGAGGCTCTCCTCGATTTTTGTACTACCATCTGACAAAGTTTCAGAGCTCCAGCACTTACGGTTTGTTCTGCACGATGCGTTTTACGGCAGAAGAATAATAATAATAATAATAATAATAATAATAATAAAAATCAGTACAAATACAATAGGTTTTCAGCACTTCGTGCTTGAACACCTAATAATAAAAATCAGTACAAATACAATAGGTTTTCAGCACTTCGTGCTTGAACACCTAATAATAAAAATCCTTACAATTACAATAGGTTTTCAGCACTTCGTGCTTGAACACCTAAAAAACATTTATCCCTTAGTTTTCATGACTGTACTGATACAATATATACCTTTTAAAGCTGAGGTGTTAAAATATTATGGTTGTTACAAAACTTTCTCCTATTCCAGCATAATATGTAGAGGTTCGATATTTGTAAATTGTTTAAATATTGCAATAATTACGATTTGTTAAAGTTTTTTTTTTAAGTCCTGATGGTCACCAAGGCTGCCTTTATATTATCAAAAATACAGCAAAAACAGTAATATTGTGAAATATTATTACATTTTAAAAGAACTGAAAATGTCATGTATTCCTGTGATCAAAGCTGGATTTACTCCAGTCTTCAGAACTGTGATGAAACTTCACCACACAAAGAAAAGGCTATTTGTATTTCAGGTGAAAATTTGCCTAATTGTCATGACAAAAATGCTACAATGCTACAACATCCATTTATTTACTTTTTTGTTTGATTGTTTGTAAAATATGAACCAAATCCCTTCTCTTATTTATGTCTAATTACAACTTTAGATTTAAAGCTGAAAGGTCATGATAACATTTTGTGTCATGTTTATCATGCATTATACTGTATATTGTACATAATTTCATTCCATTAGAGTGGCCCTCATTTATCATTCTTGCGTAGAAACGGGCGTATATGTTGGCGTAAGATTATGCTTACACTCCTCTCACCGCCTGATTTATGAAGCTGTGCGTACCTTTGAAATCCAGGTGTACGCAATACCTGCCCTTGATAAATCCCGCGGCTGAAAACGATCGTCATTAGAATAACACGCCCCTATATATTCAAGTCTCCGCTTCCCCCACGCCCTCATTTTACGCCATGGACACACGGAAGACGGCAAAGAAGAGAAACTTCTCTGACGTGGAGCCCGAAATGACCTATCACAATGCAATATTTTACAGCACGTCTTTTGAATTAGCATTCAATTTCGAATCACGTTACATGTATGGGGTGTACAATAGTGATGATGATGATGATGTGATGTGGAGTACCATTCATTCACATTAATAATTGCATGACAATTTGTAATATTATTCTTAGTATTATTAGTATGCTTTGTATTATTAATGACGCTTATTGTTATTTAGAAGAAGAATGTCATTATTATTATTTGTATTATTATTATTATTTAAAAGAAGAAGAATGTTTTTTTTATTATTTTGTCAGTCTGAATTATTTTTTGGTCATTGAAAGCCTTTCGTTACCGAACCCAGTCCGTGCGCACCTGCCGGGCCTAACCATGAAACGTCGGGGTAAAGCGCACAGGCTCGCAACTGAAGGAATACATATGCTTATAAATCAAATGCTTTGGTAAAGTCACACAAATTAAACATTGAAGTCCATGTTGCACAAAAATAAACACTGAAGTTTATAATTACTGTTGTTGTTGTTGTTGGTCATATATCAATATATCATATCTTTTAGTTATGTCAGTTTGAGCAGTTGATCAGTTAGTTTGTCAGTGCGTTTTGTGGTGTTAGGAATTGTTTTTCTGCGCATTTCCACACTAACTCAAAACGTGCGTACACCACCTCCTGGGCTGGCGTAGGATTTGAGCGTGCCATACGCCAACGTTCATATTGATAAATCTCAAAGTCACCGTGGTTTTGGGTGTACGCCAGGTGTACGCTGGAAATTTGGTGTACGCACTTTTGATAAATGAGGGCCAGTGTGTGTGTGTGTGTGCGTGCGTGCGTGCGTGTGTGTGTGTGTGCGTGTGTATGTGCGTGCGTGCGTGCGTGCGTGTGTGTGTGTGTGTGTGTGTGTGTGTGTGTGTGAGAGCTGAGCTCACCGGCACGCTGCGCTGCTGGTCTCGTGTTTCATTAGAGAGTGTGTGTGAGCTGGCGAAGTGAAGGAAGCAGGAATGATTTTCCAGCGGTCATCGCACCTCACCCTCAGCCCAGAGCAGGAGACGTGTGGTGGTCACTGGGAGAGATGGCCTTCTCATCCCAGTGCTATTTAAACAGGCTGGTGAAAGGAGCCACTGCCAGGTTTCAGATTTAATTCATTTTACTGAGGATCATATTCCTCAAATAGGCCAATGAACTATATATTTGCCTCTGACAACAGCGTATGAAATCAGATGTGTGGGTTACTGAAACACAGGGCCTGTCCAATACATTAGAACAACTTATTTAACTTTTAAGTCAGCACAGATTTAAACCTGTAATAATTAATATTTTTGGTAATAAATTATAATAAACTCCAAGTTAAACATATGGTTTTCATAAAAGCTTTTTGTTATTCTGGTTGAAACTCTCTTCACATCCTGATAGCAATCAATAACAGAAGTGGACTAAATATTAAAGTGCTGGCATATATTGTCTGTGGAAGTCTTAGGACCAAACAAATGTGTGTCCAATCATTGCATTCGGTCCGAATGTAATGATTGGATGTCTTACCTGCCTGTCAACACATGTATTTCCATCCCTCCTCACACATGCTCGCACAGACTTCACACACGTCACCAGCGCGTTCAGTAAGACTATGCAGAGTTAAACAGACGTCAGTCACAGAGCGTCACAAACAAACAGCAGCCGCGTTTCACAGTTCCTCCTGAACCAAAACAATGAGCTTATGCTGCTTACACACATCTCATAACTGTAATTTAGAGACAGATCCCATGTTTAGTAAAGTATTACCAATATGTTTATTATTTTCGGGTAACACTATAATTTACAGTGCCCTTGTACGTTACTGTAGTAATAACGGTAAATTATGCATCCCTAGTAAATACATGTTATTTAATATTACTCAGTATTTAATTACACTGTAAAAAGGACACCTTTAAATAAATTATTTTTTTATCATTTATGTTTGACCAACGCTATCTCACGACCAATTCGTACGAATTCGTACGAGTGATTAAAAGGGGGCTAATTCGTACTAATTCATACGACCTCACTCGTACGAATTTGTACGACTTGTCTAAACCCACGTGATGGGTAGGCTTAGGGGCGGGGTCAGGGGTAGGTCATTCGTACGAATTCATACGAATTTGGTTACTCATAAAATATGTACGAATTAGCAAAAATCATACGAATTTGTATGAGTCAGGTCATATGAATTAGTACGAATTAGCTACCTCGTAAAATTCGTACAATAAAAACAAGAAATCATAAAATCCTTTGCAAAAGTAGTAAAGAATGTATGTTGAAAGCATGGTAAACGTTTCCAAGATGGTTTAATGTGACCTTTTATATTAGAACAGGGAATACAAATACTGTTAGTTTTAATGAAAATCAACCCCTGGGACAGGGAAGTGTCAAAGTTGAAGATACACTAATTTACATCCAGTCAGTCATGGGAGTTGTTTGATAAAGATTTACAATGAAAGCCATGGAAACGGCAATGTCACTGTGGATAACTGTCGAAAGCATGATTTCAAGCCATTTAATCATTTTGGATGTGGATTTAACCGTTTGACCCCACATCCCATGCGCTGTTTGCTTTCCTCTATTTTAAAACGATCATCAGTTTGTCTGTGTAAGATATGTTTATACCAAAACCCAGATTCCAACAACTGTATATTTTCTTTCAGGATAACACACACCGAGTCCATCCTGAAGACAGGGTGAGCGAGACTCCAGGGAGTTCTTGGAGGTCGACATTTTAATACTGGTAATTACGTTCCAATCTTCCTGTGAATCCACCTGTAAAATTGTATTAGCCATGCGATTTCCCATGGTCCTGTGGGAGAGCGGCCCAGTGCGGAAGTCCTGTTCTGGATGTTTGATTATTTAATCAGGGAGTGATCTTAGGTCTCACACATTTCTCAAGGTCATGGGAGTTTCCACAAAGAGTTGTGTGTGGATATTACAGCGCTCTGACGATGAGGATGAGGATGATGGTGGCTGTTTGAGGTGGGCCCTGGTGCATTATAGTTCATGAATGGCGATATAACACACAATTAGACAATATTGTGGGTATTGGGGATTAGAAAGAATAAAAAGGTCTGTAAAAGAAAAACATTTATTTTAATTACTGTAGATAAAAAAAAAACAGTTATTTATGTAAAAGCTGAGCATGCAGAAACTTCACAGTATTGCATATATTTTTAAATCTGACATCACCCTATTGGGTGAAAATATTTTAACATAATTACGTAAGTAAAAACGTAAGTTTTTCAGGCCTAAAACTATTGAAATAATATTTTACAGTAAAAGTATGCATGCACTGACTTTTTAAATATAAATGTTCACCCTAATCATAAAGCAGTAAGGTAAAACCATTACTGTCTATTTAAATGTAATTGAAATATATATTTAAAGTCCCTCTGTAGTTAATAATTTTATCCCTTAAAACTCATCTTTGATCACCAAAATTATATATTTAAAAAAAAAAAATTCCTGTGATAATGCCTTAAAATATCTTGAATGTAACTCTACACCCTTGCCCCATTTAGTATATGCGGTTCTATGAATATGCAAATGAGCCCCGCCTCCACTCACTCACTCAGCTCAGAGATCCACTGGTTGACGATTACACGTTGATCTGATTGGTTACAAGGTCGTTTGTGACGTCAGAAACACCAGCGATTTCAAACTGTGTGTTTGAGACTGTCTTTGGTTCACTGCAGTTTTAAGCAGAAAATACTCAGCAATGCTGTCGACTTATGAATTTGCACATGGTTTGTCTTAAAGCATATTAAAAACACCACATAGACTTGATTTTCACCACAGGGGGACTTTAAGGAATGTTTACTGTATATTTTTTATGCATTTAACATTCTTTACTGTAAGATTTTTACACTCTTAAAGTTTGAACATGTAAACTAAAGGAGTCGTGGCTTATCTTGTAGACAACAAAGCCTTTTCAACAAAACCTCATGGGAAGGTGAACCCATACAAAAACCTGGTGAACATGATATAATCCTGAGGCAATAGTGCAACACAAAACAAAACTATCCAACAGACTCGGATGAAGTTTGTTTGAAGATTGACTTTGAGGATTGAAGATTTATCACAGCATGACTCATTCACTCGCACATCCCTCGCTTGGCCGGTCGCCATCGTGGTGAAACTAGCGCCGCCATGCTAGCACATTTTCTCAGATGACGGTGAAGTTGTGTCTTATTAGTTCGCACAGCGGGTCTACATTTTGGTCCAGAATGATGATGTGTTAGAGCAGTGAGAACATTCAGGGCTGATGTTTTCGGGGCTGTACGATCATGGTCCATCATCAGCTCCATGATCACGTACAACAGGTGCTTCAACACTAGAGGAAGTATAGCCTGTAGACTGACATCTATTCACTTAATCTGTCCAGGACAATGCTAAGAACTAGATTTAAAGACATGTGAGAGTGTTCCTTTAACACTTGAGCTTTGAGGGATGTTGTCAGGATGTTGTTAAGGTGCTCTGAGTGGTTGTTAGCAGGCTAGGCTAGTCAGTTGCTAGCATGTTCAGAGTGGTTATTAGCTTGCTATGCGGTTGCTTGGTTAGCATGCTATGTGCCCTGATAGCACACGCACATTGTGGAGACTTCTATTTGATGTACGTGTCTTCACCTGCAGAGTGTTTATCTGCAATACTTCGCTAAAACTTTTACTGTCAGATGTTAATAGATATTTAGAACATGTCTTTAAAGGCCGATTCACACTAGCATTAGCATCATCAGATATGAATACGTAGATGCCTCATTAGAGACTGTTTCTATGGGCGGCTATATAAGCTGTCAGCCATATTGGATTGGTCACATGGCCGGTCCGTGAGCACTTGAGAGCAAGTTGACTGTGCGTCTGCAACCGCAGTTATTCACATGTACTGTATGCATAACTACATCTGCAATAGACTTCAGTAGATTATTTTAATAGGACTTTTTATAGTTTTTACCGTCTGTGACGACAGCATCTGAAATGTTGACTGTTCCAAGATGGTGGGCACACTGCTGTATCTGGGGCAGTCGAATGAGGTTTCTGTGTATAGATCAGTGGCGGCTCCTGCAAGATCTCTCAGGGGGGGCAAATGTTTGGATGATTGATAAGGACAAGGTCCACCCATGCAATGGATAAATAAACAGCTTAAGCATGTAAAGGCAACTTCACTTTAATATTAATGACAAATAAAGTGACTTACAATAAATCTTCTTGTTTCTATACTCACTTTTATTACACTTATTACATCACATTACTCACTTAAAGAGATAATTTTCATTTTTGGGTGAACTATTGACGGTTATAACGTCACCTTTGGTCCAATCTCCATGAAACTGGTGGCCCTAACTCTTTAATTGCCAATTTATCCTGATTACTACGACGGCTGAATGGTATTTCTTTTAATGCCACGATAGAATTAATAACTGCGTTCGCCATGACGTTGTTCAACTTCAACTGTCTGTAGCCACAACTCGCGAGATGTCCCAACAGTCTCTCTCGCTCTCGGTTTTTTTTTTGATGAAGAAATTGAATTTTATCAATTTGATGAAGATAATAAAGTTCTGTTTCATTTTTTATTGTTGTTGTTTAAATTCAAAATTGTTTTAAAATATTGTTTGTCACTTAATCTTAAAGATTTTTAATAGTGTATGTTCCCACCAATCGCTGCACAAGTTAAGGATACGTATGATGATGTAAGCACGTTAGTGCGAGCCCTCCCGGAACACATAGAGAATGCATTGCAGTGCCTGCAGTTCGAAAAAAAAACATCTTTGAATGTAAGTCTATGGGAACACTCTGGGCGATTCTCAGCCAGAGTGAAATCGCCCAAAAAGAGGCGGTACTCCACAGAACGTGACATGACGCTGATTGGACTATATCCAGAGGTTGTGACGGCTAGCGTAACTCTGTCTGTGGTGAATGAGATTGTAAATGTGATTCACACTTTGGTGGTGCGTCGCCCAATCGCCCTAATGAAGAAACCGCCCCTGGTATAGATATCAATGGTTAGCATACTGTGCGGTTGTTAGCGTCTTCCAAGTGGATGTTAGCATGCTATGCATTTGCTAGCATGTTCTAGTTGGTCAGTGTTTTTGTGGTTACTTCCACTTCGTAGGTAAGGACTTCCATGAAACTAAACTTGAGTCCATTCAGTTACAGATTTAGCCTTAATTGTAACACCTAAAGGGCCCACCGGATTGTCGCTATCTTGAGCAAAAACAGGCCTAGTGAGATATAAAGGTTTGAAATGACTACAGAGCGGAACGTAAACACTCTTCACTTGCTTTAATACTTACTCAAGAAAACAATACATTACCATAATTGTTCTGTAACCCCTCTGACAAGACCTTGTGGGAACAGGGTGAGGAATTTCATCTGAATGGGGAGAGACCTCAGTCTGTCCTCCTTCTCCCCCAGCCCAGACGAGGGCTTTGTGTGCCGTGAAAGCGTTCCCATCAGAAGCCTCCGTCAGACGCAGGCATGAAATCTGTGCCACCTCCCTCTCGGTGCCGTCTGTCCTCACACACACATAAACAATCGCTAAAGGGTTAACCTTTAACATGCCTCGAATGTTCAGATAGTTGTGGTTTAAATACAATAACTCTCCTTAAACTTACTCTGAACTATAGCAAGATATTTGTCAGTTTAAAGGGATAGTTCACTTTGAAATGAAAAAAAAAATGTTTAACTTCCGCTTTCCGGTCTTTTCCGGAAAGCGCCGGAAGTGAAACCTCGCGCGTGTACGTCACTCATTGTTTACACAGAGCAGAGATTGTAGGTAAGACGGCTTATTAAAATGGTACTAATTTGCGCTTATCCGGGATGTTTAAACCGTCGTAAAAGAAAACAATTCCAAAAAAATAAAAAATAAAACAATTGTATGAGTGACGTACACGCGCGAGAGATCACTTCCGGTGCTTTCCGGAAAAGACCGAAGCGCCGGCGCCCTCAGATCACTTGGACGTGGCTGTGGTTACAAGAGGTAAAAACGATATAAATACTGTTCGTTTTCTCACACAAACCGCTCGTTTCGTGTCTTAGGCCATCAATGTGTACTTACATTTACGAGTCATTAAATCATGTTTAATTTGGACTTCTCTGTGCTGCTCTTTGAGGTGGTGACCATAGACCTGCATTATATGACTGACAGACAAGAACGGTTTGACCTAAAAATATCAAAATTGAAAATACTGTGGAAACAAAGACACCTGCATCTTGGATGCCCTTGAGGTAAGCTAAAACATGCCAAAAATTAATTTCAAAGTGAACTATCCCTTTAAGTACAGATACAGATCTGCAAACAGCAAGATGAGTGAAATGCAAATACGTTGAATCAGTGTCCGAAACAATTCACCTGTAACGCTGAGTTTATCCATTACTTTTAGCTACAAACGAGCTCCTGTTAGCAAACTAGATTTTTTACATTGCTTGAAGAACATGTGAGTGGTGTTTGCCACATTGCTAGGGTGTTGCTAGGTGGTTTCTAGGGCATTGTGGGTCGTTTTCAGGTGGATTTTTTTTTAAACCTAGTTTCTATGATATCCTGGTCTCTAGATATTTCACCGCATTTGATCATTTAGAAAAGTAATAGCACAGCTTTCCTCAACAAGGTATCGTATCATGTATGTCTGAAGCACAAGTTACATGTTAGCCTACATACTAGGGGTAAAGGGTTTGCTGAAGTATAGTAATTGTGACAATATTTGGTCTACGTTTATGATCTAATGAGCCGAACCACAGCAGAAGGCAGAACATGTGAAGGTTTAAACTGGGATAGTGTGAGTGCCTGCAGATGGCGCTCTAAAGCTAAGACAACACGTGACAATCCTGAACCAGCAACATGACGACAAACTTCCTCATCTCTAGTGAAGACTGTGTTCTGTGTTCATAATTCTATTCTAATTCTTTCCTATTTTGGTGCAGTTTATGGTTCAGGTTAATTAAAATGTGATTTATGAATAATATAAGCAACTGACGTTTCTTTCATTTGCATTATGTTTTTAATTCTCATCTCATTTCTATAATATTCAATTCAAATGTCTTTTTGAAAAAGGTTGAATAGAAGAAATAATAAATTCATTATGACAATTGTGATTTCAATTTAATATTCAAAATATATGTCTTTGTACAATATTATTTCAAGTAGGTACATTTTCATTTCATTTACAAAACATTGGAAATATTTATTTTGTTTTACCCCATTTCAAATATTCAAACAAAACATGACATATAAAATGCAACGTGACAAACATGTTTTTAAGATCCAAGGCATTTAAAAAAAAAAGAAATGTAAAAGAGAATTCATATTGTTAAATCACTTCTTAAAGATAAGCATGAAGTCTGGTTTAATTTTATTGCGAATCCTTAAATCGGATGTGCTAACATAAGACAAAGATGATGTAACACTTACTCAAATCATAACTCATGTGAACAAAGCCATGTGTGTGTGTGCGCGTATGTGTGTGTCTGTGTTTTAAGACATGACATGATTAGAGGACTTGTTTAAAATTCCCATATAGGCACTATTTCCTCCATGATTTATTATAACCTCTCAATAACTAATTCTGTACAATCTATTCATTTAGATTCATTTGCTGTTTTTAAAATAGGTCTGAATTCACCAATAGTGTGAGACGAAACTGGATAAAAACACAGGACTTATCAAATGATTCTAACAAATTAAACACAATGGAATGCATGTTTACGAGTCAGCAATATAAAATATATTCTAATATAATCTCATAATTTGAAGAGCTAATAGACAGCTTTAATCTATCATAAATTCCGGGCATCCTTTATGTAGAAATTGGATATATCTCTGATTCATGATAACCATCGTGTGTGTTGCGCTCCCATTAGGAAGGTGACAAATAAACCAAATAAATAATAATAATAAAAAACGGATTTGTTTTATAGGTTGTGAGTCCTCTGGTCTCCGTGCTTCATGTGTGTGTGTGTGTTTGAGGTGTTCTGGTGTTTAAGTCCGAGGTAATGGCTGGTCAAGGCCATCTGATGGGCCGAAAAGGCCATTTTGGTCCAGTTTTGAACATGGAGAGGACTCCTGACGGTCTGCGCATCACAGTTCCTCGGGATCCGCGAGGGCTTGTTGGGACTGTCCGGTGTGGTTGCGGTTTCAGCCAGAGACCAGATCTTCGGCTTCTGAGGCGGACTCGCGTGAACCGAGGGCTCTTGCGCTGCCGGACTCTTTTTGACGCGCTCCTCCTCTCCCTCGTCTGAGTTCGTGTCTTTCATAACACTGCTCATAAAACTCTTCTCAGCTCCCGCATCATCATATTCCTCAGACGCATCAGAGTCAGAGACTTTAGACACCGACTTCTCGTCCTCCGGATAATCACAATCCTGCTTGTCTTCCATGCTTTCCGTGTCAATGTTCTCCAGGTCTATTTCCTCGTCCTCGTCCCGCTTGTCTCCGTCCTCGTTGTCGCTCGTATACACATTCCCTTCCTCGTCGGTCCTTGTTTTGGGAACCCAAGTCATTTTGTTCTCTTTCTTCAGCCTCCTCCGGGCGTTGGCGAACCAGGTGGACACCTGAGTGAGGGTCATTTTAGTGATGATGGCCAGCATGATCTTCTCGCCCTTGGTGGGATACGGGTTTTTCCTGTGTTCGCTGAGCCAGGCCTTCAGGGTGCTGGTGCTCTCACGGGTGGCGTTCTTGGGTCGGGACGGGTCACCAAACTGATACTGGTGTCCGTATGGGTAGAAGTGTGTGTGAGGAAACCCTGCGTGCTGAATCCCAGGACTGTCTTTAAACTCGTACTGCGAGCCCTTACACAGAGGGAAAAAAGCAGATGTGAGCATTTGTGGTTCTAAGAGAGAGAAAAAAATACTTGCTTATTTTCTTCTATATTTGTATATAAAAAAAATGGATGAAAAACATGAATAACCCTAAAGAAAATCAAAACTATCTTGAAGAATAAAGAATTGTCCAGTGTATTATTTTTTTTTTTTGCATCTGACACTGCAAAATGAAAATATATAGTTTCCTTTATTATTATTTTCAATCTATATGGAACAACTTTGGCTATTTAACTTTAATGCATTCAGTGAAATTAAATAAGCGTTTTAAGCGTTTTGATCGGGTTAACATTTAAAACTACCGTATATGAAGAAGCCTACATTCTCGTTGTTCTCAAGGGATCTTGAATTGCCTTTGAATATTAAAAAAAACATGGAAGTTCCATGATTGAATCTTCAGGTAATAAAAATACATAAATGTAGGCTGTTATTAATTTGCATAGATAAAAACGAAAACGTCATTTGTGGAACGTGACAAACGTTCTCTTCGTTTAAAAACATTTTTACTTAAATCTACACCGTTTCTTTTGTTTTATTTTTTAAAGTATCGAACCTATACGGTTTTAGTAATTATATGTCATATGGTAGCAACATTTTCCAATTTTAAGACATCCGCATTTTCTTAAAAATAGCCGTTTTCTTATCAAGAACATTTTAAGGCTGTATAGGGTTCGTGTGTTGAACTTAACGGTTTTTTTTTTTTTTGAGAAAAAAAAACGTTTAGCATATTTTAATACTGTTTTCTTTAAAGAATCAATTCGTAGAAGTGAAATAAATAACTAGATAATTAGAAAAGGTTTTTTTTGGTGCTTACAACTAAACTTTAATTGTCGGCTTGCTAGTGCGGTTAACAGGCTTTAGTCATCGGATAAGGATAAAATGCGAACAATATTTTCAACCTAAAAGATGCTTGTAAATCCAAATGATTATTGTGTTCTTGGACTCAAAGCTTTCTTCTCTGCACTCACCAGCTGGTTGAGTATGGAGAGGTCGCTGGAATAGGGCAGGAACGCGCTGTATCCCTGCGCGTTGGCGAACGGAGCTCCATACATGCTGGAGAGGACGCTCGAGAGCGAGCCCGACGCGTTGAGATCCGCGACGCGACCGCCGACCGACGCGTGCCGCTCCGTGGAGTACAGCGGTCTGATGTACTTATAGCCGAGCTGCGGGAGAGACATGCTGATGCTGGGCGACGGAGAGAGTCACGGATCTCGCCTTGACACGGAGGATTCAGAGGAACCTCGCGGAGAGTCTTGGGGAGAGTTACAGCTCTCTCCAGTCTGAGGTGGACTGAGGTCACATTCAGATCGAGTGGGATTGTTCACAACACTCGTGTGATTGACATTTCTAGTGTCTCACAGGCCCCTCCCATCCCAGAAAACTCTCTCTCTCTCTCTCTCTCTCTCTCTCTCTCTCTCTCTCTCTCTCTCTCTCTCTCTCTCTCTCTCTCTCTCTCTCTCTCTCTCTCTCTCCCACACACACTGTGTCTTTCGTAGTCCGATCAATTCCGACTTTATTTCTTATTACCCTTTAATCAAATCAAAATTTATTTTCACACAACTAGATATAAACCGGATCCATATAGGCTATATTGTGACAGAAACAAGACAAACATTTAGCCTATGTGTGTCAGGAATAGGCTAACTAATCGCCATAAAAATAGCTACAATTTAAACAACAATTATAACACAGCTTGACTAATTTATTATGACAATAAAATGTGATATATAGGCCTAAAAACCTATACAAATGATACAAATATTCTGTCAATATGAAAATTAATTAAATAGCCACGGTAAAAAAATAAAATAAAAACAAGAGCTTGTTATTCGTCATTATAAAAAAAAATTAATATTTCTGCAAAATGCGATTTAAACAAGATTTTTCTGTCAACATTAAGACTTAATCAGAGAAACAACAGATACAATATTGAAATTCCAGGAAAAGCTTAAATAAATCCTGAAGAGGCATATTGATGCTTTATTGTCCTCAGAAAACAGTGCTGAGATTACATCTCCATCATCGAGTTATTATGAACAACATCATAAATCTTATTTCACAGAAACTAATCCGCTTTAAAGGGAGTTTTTATCCGGCGAAGGAAACGATCATATCACTATAAATCGACATGTGCTTAAATTAACAAAGGATAAAACAAAAGATCTGTAGATTTGAAACTAAAGGAAGTTAGATAATAAGAGATGACATTAAATTGAATTCTGTTTAAGCTTTTCTGGTCCATTTTCACTCGGTTTGAAAACGCATGACTGTATTTCCCACATTAATACAAAGAGTAAAAGAACAGGTTTATGTTGCTGAATTCCAAACTAAAGAATAATAGCAAATGTTACACTTCTGTTAAATCGGGAGAAAAAGAGGCGCTGCGTCAAAGACGTGATTTTTTTTGTGTTATGTGAATTTCACTGAAATAAAGATCCATATTGATTTTGCATTATGGTGGATCACTATAGCTATAAAATAATTGTAATAACATGGTTTTACCAAAGCTCTTAAAACAAGAGATATAAGGGATAGGCATATTTAGTCCAACGAAACAAAGAGAAAAGCTTTTTTAGAGTTTCTTTCTTTTTATCCATCTTCCAAAATTAAGAACCAAAATGATTATATATCTTCGAGGAATATTTATTTGGCTACATTTCCACTGAAGGAACATTCACTCTAAGAAATGCTGGGTTGTTTCAACCCATGTTTGTGTCAAATATGGACAAAATTTAAACCAACAGTTGGGTTTAAAAATTACACACAACAAAATTTAGACCAACGGTTGGATTTGTCCAAATGTGACCCAAACATGGCTTGAAACAAACCAGCGTGTTTGGAAAGGACAATGAAAACAAAATCTAAACTCTCAGGAGTTTATTAAGTTGCCCCAAATGCACCAACGAGTCATCGGCGGATTTCGAGATTCAACCTTCTATCAAGTTGTATATCTTACAGCAGCATTGATCCATATAGAGCTGTGGTGGACCGTCATAAGGAGTTCATAACCGCAGGGCTGCTGACGCCGAGCTGTTATAGCGCGATTAGACGCGGCGCGCGAGTCTGTCGGCCATGATTTGCACGCGCTGGAGCGAGTTGGTGGGGCGGTAACGAAAAATAAATAGTGTTTGCAAATTATCTGAACATCCTACCCTGCCATCTCGTGCTCCTTTTGCACCTGCTTTATTTCAGCAGGCGAATAGCTGGAATCTCGAGGAATCAATAGGGCGTTTAGCCAGGAGAAACAGAGTCCTTATGGCAGTCAAATGGATGACTTCACAGCCAGTTATTCTTAAGTAATAGATCCAGTGCGCTCCGCCACCCTGAAGAGACAGCAGCGAAAACACATTTCCCAGAATACTAACAGGAGCGTCGCGCGCCGTGTCGAGGGTCACAGGTTAATGCAATGCACGCGCGAACAGTTTGTTTTCCTGCGAAGTTTAGTAGCTGACCAATGAAGCTTGTAATTACAATATTCCAAAAAACTGGTCTTGGATCAGTATATAAATCTCTCCATCCAATTACAAGATGTAATATTTCTGCAGTGGCGCTGGTAATGAGCTCTAATGCCTGAGCTTCAGTTAATCCCCCTCGGATGCAGCACAGATCAGATGTTGCCTCTGTAATTAGACTGGCAGAAAATCATTATTTCATGTTCAAATAGAAAATGAGGTTGGTGGGGAAGTTAATTTCTCTCTGCTCTGTCAAGCATGGACAAGAATTTAATGATTTAATTACAGTTGTAAGCTCTTTGGATCAGACTTAAATGGAGACGGGTTTTTTTACCCTTTCTTCTTCGGCACAGTTGTGTAAATGGCTACGGCGACTCAAAGCCTTTGACACGAGCTCAGAGAGAGCAGAGATCTTTCTTATGACGATATTAATTGCCTCGCTTCCTTGTTCAACATCTTAAGTAACACCTCTTCATCCTTGATGACACTGTACAACACACAACGAGAAGTTTAGAAGAATGACTAGGCTGCTCTTTTCCCTGCAGTGAAAGTGAATGGGGACTCAGATTACATTCATCAACTCACACATCAGTTGTGGTAAACGGAAGCTCGTTCGCTGATCGATGTTTATATGTGAATAAAAGCCTAAATTCAATCTGTTCCTCATTTAAAGTGATCGAGTCTCTTCAGAAAATTTGACATAAATCGCTCAATTCATATGGATTAGATTTACGATCTCTTTATGAACTTTTTGAAGTGTGAAAGTGGTAGTTGCGTAGCTGTCAATGAGGGACAGAAAGCTCTCAGATTTCATTGAAAAGATCTTCTTTTGTGTTGTGAAGATGAACGAAAGTCTTACGGGTTTGGAACGACATGAAGGCGAGTAAATGATGACAGAATTTTCATTTTTGGGTGAACAAACCCTTTAAGATGAAGTGAAGTCATAGGTTTGTGTGAAGAACAGGCTGATATTGTTAACTAAAACTGAATCTATTTTTTTGTTAATTTAAATAAAATATGAATAATATAGAAATGAAAATTGAAGGAGCATGAGAAATATTGCCTTGTCAACAAACTTAATAAAATAAGTTGAATTTGAAGTACTGCAATTATTAAAAGTAAAACTGAAATAAAAATAAATGAAAGCTATACATATATATAAAAGAACTAATACAAATGACAAAAGCACATTAAAAAAAATTAGTAAAAATGAAAGAAAATACAGAAAAATATAAACATGATTATTAGGATAATTGACAGTATAAATACTATAATACTATTAAAATAACACACACTGAAATTCTGCCAAAGCTCTCAAATTTCAGTCTTCTAAATGTGGGCTCTTTTTGGAGACAGATTGTTTCATATGAACTGTCAAATGGAAAAGAGCTGCAGAAATATTCTTTTAAAATGAACTGATTAACTGAGCAGCAAAGAGCAACTTCTCCTTCTCTCATGTTTCAGAGAAACGTTGGCAAAGTCAAGAGATCACACTCTTGACTCAACATGAAATGTTACTTCTGAAATCAACTTTCAAGACCAGTGTCAGTGCTATCCACATTAATGTACTCATAAATCAACTATAGTCTGGTTTATGTGTGTTTTTTATTTCTCCTCATTGAAAGCAATGCTAATAACACAATAAAAAGGTCCCATTTCCTGGTTTTGTCAGCTTGTTTTCTTCCCTGCACTATTAAATGAAGCCCCTGTGCCTTCACTGCCAGTATAACGCTGACATTGTCCACAGTCCAGTGCGGATATGCAAGAATATCATTTAGTATTCAGAGGCTTTATGTGTCACTCAACATGACAGACCCCCTCATGTCTCTTCCATATTCAGAAATCCCTCCATATTCCCCGTCCCGTAGGAGCAGCTTGCAGAAATGCATGTGTTTTAAAGGGTTAAATCCTTCATGAGTTCACAGCAAAAGATCTGCAGGTGCCAACAAAATATGATCAAATTATCTGTTACTAAACCAAGCATCACATTATTCCTCATATTTCACCTTCCACTGTACATGTTTATTCATAAATGTATTTACACTGTCAATTGCAGTACAGTTCCTTGTTGTGTGTGAGTGTGTGTTCATGTAAAAGTGTGTGTGCTGTAAATTAGCTGTGGGAGAGTGTGATTTTCGGACACTAGTGAGATTAGTTCTAGCAAACGTGTGTTCCTGAAGCGACACCTTCTCGAGAGACCTGTGCTCTCCATTCCTCTCTCTGAGTTCGGTCTCGATCACACTGTATTCCTGAAACCAGTTTTCATGTCAACTACATATATATATGAATAGGTATTTATAGATTTTGCATATGGTGGTTTCCTGCGCCACCGTAGGGTTTTCTGAGTCGTTGACAAGTACTTAAGATGTTCCGGTTGGTCGGTGAGTGAAAAGAGCTCAACATCTCTATGATATTCTGGTCTGTAGATATGGCTCAAATCCCTCCTTCAATGTAAATCTATGGAAATTTTTTCTTGCCTGTTTTATCATCCATACGAGAAAACCTCAAGACTGGTCTCAGAAATATAACCGCACACCTCTCCTCCTTTAATTAAGGTATTATTGATGCTCGTAGCAAAATGGTTATAGAACAAGTTATAAATCAAAGTTTTAAGTAAAAAATATAATCTACGCGAAGGCGAATGCTAACACTTCACTCATTGTGATCATGACACACTCCAGTACTCTAAATGTTTCTGGCAATAAACTGGATGTGAAATCTGAGGCTTTCGCACCAGAGGAACGTTCCCATAGTTCCTTTAACTGGTGGAAGTACCTGCTTTTTGGTATGTTTGCACCGCAGGAACTGGGAAAGAGTTTAGTTATAGGAACGGCTTTCGGGGGAACTAAGTTAGCTCCTACTTCATTTTCATTTCTAACTCCATGAACATGGAAAACAACAAGACATAAACAGAAAGCTAATGTTCACGCATTTAACTACCCAGTTCGAAAGCCCCTATTATTCAGGTAGCAAGCCATAAATATGTTGACTGTTTTACTAGCATGCTGAATTGTTCCGCCATAAACTGATCAGGGGCGCTCTTCTTCTTGTACTACGACGTAACTACACTCTTCAAAATACAGGTTCTTAAGGGGCTTCATTATGGAACCATCAGGGCCAATAAGGACCTTTAGTTTTAAGTGTGTGAACTTTTATTTTGAGTGTACCATAGTTTAATGCTTTGTTGGAAAAATTAACTAATAAACTATTAGCTGGTCACGACTGTTTCCTTAAACCGCAGTAACCTTCAGACGACAATATTGTCAAAACGATCCCAATCACACGGATCATTGAAAACAACTAAAAATGCTGTTATTCACACCGGGCCAGTAGTTGGCAGTCACTGTTTAAAGAAAAACTAGTGCACCTATGGACTGAGCATGTAATACGCATGATGCATGGCATCACCGTTTTAACAAATTCGTGTTTTTGAGATCATAATGGTATCGTTTTCAAAAACGTGCACTTTTAAACCCGTTTTCAGTTTGCATGTAAATGATCGGCCCAAAATGGCCCCTCATTCCCACACATCCATCATTCGAACAACATCGGTTCAACAAACAAAAACAAAGAACTATTGTTAGTGACGTCGTCATGCAGGAGGTGGAGTACAACTGCTGTTAATTCATCGGTTCAACATAAAATCCATGGTATTTAAGTATTGATCGTAATATTTTATGCATGAGCAGGGCTGCGTTTGTCAAGCGTTGTAAGCCAACAATGCTCTCTACGATCAACTTAGCTGCAAAGCTTTTGAGAAACGCAGCTCAGGGCAGATACGCCATGCACACTTTTGATAAATGCCACTCAAAGCACACAACTTTGTGATGCTGTTTGCGAATGTTTGATGAAACTATAGTTTCGGGAAACACTGAATCATTGAGTAACGATGGATCCTGCAACCAGTTGGCTAACAGTGCTTTTGGGAAACGCACCCCAGATCTTTCGTTTCCACATACTTGTATGTTTCTGCAGGGCCGTTTGAAGGAATTTGGGGGCCCCAAGCAAAATGGACATGGAGGCCCCCCAAGCCCCCCCACCCCACACACACACTTACACACACTTTATATGAATAAAAAAGGTTTACAGTGCAAATACTGCTGTTGCATACTGTGCATAAAAAAAATAAAAAATTACAGTGACATAAGCTATGAAAAAATCATGTTCCTCTGCCTTTTTCAGGTTAAATAATGTTTATAGATGGGTAAGGTTACAAATTATTTATTAAGTAAAAAGACTGTTTGCTAACAGTTAAATGACAATTAACTAAATATTAAATAACTAACAATTTACCATCTATTAATGATTGTTATTATAAAGTGTAAAACAGAAAACTTAAAGGGATACTCCACCGGTTTTTCATATTAAACTATGTTATTCCCTTAACTAAGACGAGTTGATACATACCTCTCTCGTCTCAGTGCGTGCACTACATCGCTCTGTATTGCTGCAAAACTTTGTTAGCACTTAGCTTAGCCCAGTGCATTAAATATGGGCCAAAAAGAGAAGCGACCAAACACTTCCTCGTTTTCCCTATTTAAACACAGTTACTCGAGTAGTGTAACTCGACCTAGGCTGGTGACACAAAATAAAACGTTGTGTTTTTCTAAGCGTTTAAAATTGATGACTATATTGTATGGCGGAATACCATAGCAAGTGCTTTTGAGCACTTCAACTTGGCGCAATAATATCATCACTCGTGAAAAGTCCTCTTACCGGCTCCCGCTTCCTCTCCCCCTCCCTCTCATTTTCGTCAATACAACCAACGTGACTTTTACTACCTGTGCTATTAGCAAACTGCAGATCATTTGCAATGGCGGACTTTGTAGATGAGGGACCGTGAGAGGGAAAGATATGATCCAGAACAGACCGGAGCTTTCCCGAAAGCAGCTAACCAAGCTCTCCGCTGTATGTGGTGTGTTGGAATTCTGTGAAAAATGACAGCACTATGTACATTCTCCTTATTTTCACAACCCTTTACGATGCACGTTTTAACCATGATTGTATACAAACTAGCTTCCAACAACCTGTTACTTCGTCAACTCCGCTCAAACTACTACTACCGGCGCATGTCACGTTGGTTGTATTGACGGAAATGAGAGGGAGGGGGAGAGGAAGCGGGAGCCGGTAAGAGGACTTTTCACGAGTGAAGATATTATTGCGCCAAGTCGAAGTGCTCAAAAGCACTTGTTATGGTATTCCGCCATACAATATAGTCATCAATTTTAAACGCTTAGAAAAGCGCAACGTTTTATTTTGTGTCACCAGCCTAGGTCGAGTTACACTACTCGAGTAACTGTGTTTAAATAGGAAAAACGAGGAAGTGTTTGGTCGCTTCTCTGCTTGGCCCATATTTAATGCACTGGGCTAAGCTAAGTGCTAACAAAGTTTTGCGGCAATACAGAGCGATATAGTGCACGCACTGAGACGAGAGAGGTATGTATCAACTCGTCTTGGTTAAGGGAATAACATAGTTTAATATGAAAAACCGGTGGAGTATCCCTTTAAAGATATGTTAGCATTTCCCTATTTTGATATTAGAAGGGAAGGGATGCTGCTTTCACTACCAATGCTTAAAAACATCCCAAGCTAATGTTTGATGCATGGAATTTATTGTGTGGTTTTCCTAACCCCCATTGGTAAATAGATTATCACGGTGGAATAGTTATGCTATGCCACTTTCATCAAAACCTATTAGCTATAGCAATGACATGTCATTAAATACGATAAACAGTGATTCTGGAACTCCTTAAACCGTTAAAAAACATATTACAGTATGTAACGTTAACCATATTCCGTCCGTTCGAAAAAAAAAATCCACTAACTGTTCGTTACAAGCAGCATTTGCCGTCAGGCAGGTAGCTAACATAAACATATTTTTGCTAGCCTAATGTTACCTGCTGCAAAATTACACCATTTGTACAAGACAAGTAGAGCTATTTTTATGCAGTGTAATTTATTACTTTACCACTATCTGGTATTTTACTTAACCTTCTCTTCCTTTCTCTTCTTTCTTTTCTGGCTTCCTGAAGCATAATTCCGCTTCATGATAACTCCCGAGGAGGTTTGTATTTTGCCGGCAGCAGAGATCGCGTGGTTGGCTGGCTGCTGTCAGCGACTACTGAGGGGGCCCCCTTGAGGGGGATTCCGATAACAGTGTCATTGCACTTTACTGCATTGACTATCAAAGGGGCGCTCACAGTTTGTCGTTGCATTTTATTCTTAAACAGTCGTTGTCTTGGGGCCCCAGTCCAGCTCGGGGCCCCAAGCAATTGCTTGGTTTGCCTGTCCTGTTCCGACGGGCCTGTGTTTCTGGCCTAATACTTCGTTTAAACCACCAACCCCAGTAGGAGCAAGAGAGATGCTTGCTTTAGCAAAGCCACCAACGATACTGTCATTTGAATATTAAAACATTACAATCACTAATCACCGCAGACTGCCACACCAGTCCAGCCCTTTCAAAGAACCCGACACAATACGACATCCACCTCAATAGACACCGAACACGCATTGTAATGTAAAACATGCCGGGGAGGAAAAAGGCAATTATTATTTTAAGAGAATGATTACAATCTGAAATGAAAGGACCTCGGTGGTCTGTTATTTCTACGAGGGGAAGATTAATCTTTTCCAATCTGTGGACAGGATAATCAGGACTGTCCCTCACACCTGGGCTTCCCGTGTGTGTGTGTGTGTGGCCGTGATGGAGAGAGTAGAGTAATTAATGACTCTCACCCCACGGCTGACAGTAATGGATTGGCTGCTATCAGTGCTGGCCATCCGTTCGTTCGTGGGAAAATATCACGGCGGCCACTTTGATGGGATCGAGCGAGTCTTCATGAAATAGAGTTTTCAAGTGAAGTTATCTCGAATGCGACTGGTCGTAAGGGCTCCTCGGGGCAGGTTATGTTGGCCAGAGAGGTCTTAACAGCTAATTTCATCTAGAAATGCTTTTGTGTTTGTATGTTACAGTTCCTTTGTATGTAGGTTCGATACAAGTTGAGGTCTATGTAAAGCATATGTGACATGCTGTCGTTTACCACAGTAAATCATTTCAGCTCAACCCTCAATTTGTAAAATTGCTCTTAAATATGAAGGTTTTAAAAGGGGGTTTTCGCAGCGATGCCGTTTTTTGGTTCCCCAAAGAACCTTACATTGAACCGTTCGTAACAGAACCATTTTGGACATTTGAATAATGAGCTTCATATGAACACTTTAATTAAGAACCTTTTGTGGAATGGAAGGGTTCTTCATGGAACCATCAATGCGAAAACAAAACTGTATTTATTAAAAAACATTTACAGTGCAAGCAATGCATCAAGCTAAAAGTTAAAATACTCCCTCACATTTTTGTTAACATCAGACTAATAAGATAAAATCACTCTATTATAACCAATATTATATCTCTTGTCAAGACCATGTAAAGCCAGTAAACCTGGTATTTTTTTGCACGTAATATGTGTAACGGAGGCCAGCTAGTAGTCGCTGTGCGAGTAAACCTCACTCCTCTGATCTCAATAGGCGCTCTAGCAACAGACGCTAGGGGCAGTCTTTAGCCTCCTTGTTAGAGCGCCTGACTCTCACGACCGAGATCCGCTCAGAGCGGGGTGAGAAGGACCCGGGTGGAGGGGTTACATTGGTGCCGTGACCCGGATGGGAGTGAGGTTTAGGGGGGGTGAGTGTAACGGAGGCCCGCTAGTAGTCGCTGTGCGAGTAAAACTCAATCCTCTGATCTCAATAGGCGCTCTAACAAGGAGGCTAAAGACTGCAGCCCCTAGCGTCTGTTGCTACAGCGCCTATTGAGATCAGAGGAGTGAGGTTTACTCGCACAGCGACTACTAGCTGGCCTCCGTTACACATGTACAAATAAAAGAAACAGACGTGGATGAAGGGATGCAGTCCTATATTTGAAAAAGGATTTAGACAACAGGACAGCTCAAACATCTCATATTCTTGAGTGGAACAATTAATATAAGCATTTTAACCAAAAGAAAAGCTGTTCATGTCTGCTTTTAAACACCCCTGCCACGCACCATAGACGTCCATTGTAAGGGTTGAGTTAAACTGCTTTTGTGGTCATTGTCAGGATGCTACAGATGTTGTTGATGGAGCTCAAGTTTTATTGAACCTGGAATATTCCTTTGACTCATATTCAGTATATCTATTCTTTGAAATCTAATATATAATAATATCAACATGCAGACATCACGCACCACAAGGTTCGCTAAATCGATTATCAATGTTAAATTATGCTTGAAAACTCTAGAATTTTTCCATTTTACTCTGATATAGACTATACATCTTCTCTCAAACTCTCATAAACACATACACAGTGAGGAGGAAGTATTAGCATAAATACATTAGAATATGAATAAGTGCGAGCGCTCAATAATGATTAATATTCATTCACGCTGCAGTCTTCAGATCAGGCTCACTACCCAACAATCCACAACTATTAATATTTAAATGCTGGTTTTATTTAACAGCGATACTCTGCATGAGGGTGTTTATGGGCGTGATGCGAGAGATCTTGATAAGTTTCTCCTGAGAGCTGCACTTGAGCAGATACATTCAACCCGCCAGTGTCATCTGCGAAATCCAATTTAACACAAAGCGCTCTTATTTACAGAGAAGCCAAAGATAAACATACCTGAATGACTTTTGTCCAAAACCATTATGCTCATAAATTTAGCACCCAAACCTTTTTTTCTCTCGCTTTCTTACTTCTCTAAAATTCGTCTTTGTGAGTGTTTAGAGCTTTGCCCTCGATTCAAAGGTCAAAAGTGCATCACCAGTTGTGGCCTACTGGGATCCTTTTACCTAAAACACAGGAATATGTCCTCACTGACATAGAAACAAAGCCATGGAAATGAGCAAAGACTGTCTATCAGATGTTAGAACATAAGCTGTCTACCTAGCATACAATCCCGATAGGAAGGTTCTTCCAAAAACAATGCCTTAGTTTTTGGATAGAATTGCATGAGCTCAGTGTAAAAAAAGAAAAGAATTCAAGATGGTGGACAAAGTAAGGAAATATGTTGATAATAAGTAAGAGATAATACATCCAGCCGGTTCTTCGTGCTTATTACACGGCTACTTGAAGTAAATAATTAGACTTGAGTTGAAATATCTTATTAGCTCTGATAATTATGAAAAAAAGAGATATTGAGTGTACAAAACGGCATGGTTGAGCAAGTCCGAGAGCAAGTCCGCGATACCGGATGGCATAATTAAGTAATAGTGCACAAAATATTGATTTGAGTTTTAATATTTTATCAGCTCACCAAACAGAAAACTTCCACAAAGAAAAACCGTTCCTAACCAGCGTATAGCGCTGACTTCAGTAACCCGGATGAGCCTGTTGTCAGTTTTTACCGGTTGCTATCAGGGAATAACACACCGCTCGGTATTCCACAGAGTCGTGTAATAAACATACTTATTATAATACCAAAAACTATGGATAAAAACAGTCCCTGGAGGGAAAAAAACAGCTTAAAACAGTCGAAAGTTTGCTGTTTTCAACTGGCTGCCCGGCTGTTTTCCAGCTGGTCAGGTTTGTTGGCTCTAGTGGGGTTTTGGGCATTCGTTGGCTGATTTTGTCAGCTGTTATGTCACACTAATACGTTTTAGTTTGAAAACACATCTTTTTCTCTCCGCCTTTCGTCCACACTGAGACGCTGTTTTTAGCAATGAAAACGAAGCTTTTTGAAAACACTCTCCAAAGTGGATACATTTTTGAAAACGCTGTTTTGGCATTGTAGTGTGGACCGTGAAAACGGAGGTATTTAAAAACGATGACGTAAGTTTAGTCATGTGACACATAATGAACCCTTAGATATTCATGTTTATACTAGTATTGTGCCTGTTATGTGCTATTCATTTTCAAACAGTTGCTAAAATATGTTACTTTGCAAACTCTTCATATCACAGTCCTGCAAAGATGACAGAAAATTCACTTGCATTTACTTTTCCTGCATGAGACATGAGAGCAGTTGCATTTTAGACCAAACATATAATGGTGACTGAGTGCGACCTGGACGCATCACTGAATGCTGATATATTTTGCGAAATAAAATTATCCTGCCAGAAGAATTGCATGATAACCGGTGATAACTTACTTATGTCTTGTCATCTCCGTGAGCTTTTATGAGGCTTTACGGATGTACTGTAAGGTGAATTTAGCGTTCAGTGTGGATGAGAAACTTTTGGAAAACGTTTGAAAAAGCCAGTGTGGACAGAGAGCGTAGACGTAGCCTTAACCTGCTGAAAACAAGCTTGACCAGGTGGGGAGACCAGTTAAGGTATGAAAGATATGAAAACCACCAAAAAATGTTTTAATGTTTAATTTGTGTGGCCATCGGCTGCTGGTCTGAAAACAAGCTGTGTTCAGGCACATTGTTGGCTAGGGTTGCCACCTGTCCCGGTTTTACCGGGATTGTCCTTCTTTTTAATAACCTGTCCCGGGAAATTTACGCACTCTCCCGGGACACTGAATGTCCCGGTTTTCGAAAGGCTACGTGAATATGTATGTTCAAACTGTGTAGCGCGCGCAACGGCAGAGAGCGAGAGACCTTGCGTGTGTGTGCTAGTGTGAGTCGAGTCTGCCTCAAGAAGCGCATAAGAAGCGCATGTAATCTGAGTGTGGAGCGCGCTTGCTGCACGAGGCGCGGGCGCGAGCACTTCCGTTTTTCTATCAACAGTGGAAACAACTTAAAATAGGCCTACTACTCTATCATTTCTGGTCATAGAAAATAAACATCATTCGCAACAATACATCATTCGCAACTACTTTTATTTGTGTAAACTCACAATAACAAGAAAACGTTGTGCTTTTGTAAAATAAAATAAAACAATCAGTCGCGCTCTTTTATGGTCTCCGTGAACTGGATCGCGTCTCAAAATAAACAAGCCCATAGGCTAAAGCTTGAAATGTCCACTTTTAAACGAACAAATTCGAATCAAAAGAAAATACAGTCTGATTATGTAATCCATATGAATTTCTTCTCTAAAGGCGCATCTGCTTTACAGCGGAGATGGAGATATGTTGCAGCCGATTTAGAAAATACTAGTTTATTAATAAACAATTAAAATGCCTCGTTACTTTTTCAGAAACATTTATAATAGCCTATAAATCATCTATAGCCTTAGAAATATAGTGTTTGGCCTTAGAAAACCATTTTATCCATATAATTTGTGAATATTTTAAATGCTTATTAAAGGGGCAAAAAAAAAATCATGAACAAAAATCTGAAAATACGCGAATATAGGATATATTTTTGCGCAGCATTTGGTGTATAGGCGGGCCTACAGTTAAAATTTAAATTTTGGTGTTCAACCGTTCATTTTTGGTCTTCAAACACCCCCCCCCCCCCCCCCCCCCCCCCCAGTTGGGCGGGTAATATGTCCCGGTTTTTTATCAGACATAGGTGGCAACCCTATTGTTGGCGCATTGCTATTTTGAGGCAACTGAACTGCGCCATTAACCAACAAAAACCTGGTCTAAAGTCAATGGTGCAATCTTTTTTTTGTTATTTAAAGAGCATGTTAGTAAGAGCGCCTATAGGCGGGTCCACAACGCGCATTCACTTTGACCTGTAGATGATCCGTTTCCTCTCTGGAGAAGCGTTCAGTTTTCCCGCTTGCAAATCCCGTCATGTAAATAGCGAATCTGCCACGGCGTGAGCGCAACTGGCTTTTAAAGGGAATGGTAGATGAGATTCTGATTGGTTTATTGCACGTTACGCCCAAAACACACTCATTACTCATTGAGAGAATAGGGACAACCCTTTTAGACCATGCGCCGGGAGCGCTGACCATTTTTCCCGTCATTAAACTAGCAAAAGTGGATTCGGACAAGCCCTAAATGCACTTGCACCGTGCGCTTTAGACCATGAGCTTAGATCAATAAAATAGGGCCCATTGTGTTTTACAATCTCTTCAGATTTTAAAGGTTGTGTAGTGTATTCCTAGCCTGCGTAAAACCAGACCATTCTCAGTTGTAACTGAGTTATGGTCTGGCAAAGCGTCATAGACAAATCATTTCCAGAGGGGCGTCACCAACGGACGTCGTGGATAGACCTAAACCCAATCAGAGCGATGAAGGCGATGACGTATGCAGAGCGGCGGAGAAACATCTCCGAGTGTTGTTCTTTGCTCGGTTTTTAACAAAAAGGAAACGTTCAAATCGCTTAAAACAGACGCGATAGCTGATTGGAACGAGTGATGTTCGACGGCGGCATCCATCTTTGTAATGTAGGCTACAAAATCTGCTTCAAAATCCCAGCGCTGTCGTCATCGTGTAAAGCCCGCCCCAACGCTTCTGATTGGTGCCTCGATTTCGGCGGATTGGAAATGGGCTTGAATGAGCTCTTTGCCAGACTAACTTTCAGAGCTAATCTAAATTTGCCGGAAGTTGTCTGGGTTTTCCCAGGCTAGTGTATTCCTGCCTTATGTCGAATGTCTGTTTGTAACTGTGGTGCGTTGAGTTCCCGAATCACTTATGAGGTTCATTTCAGTTCGAATTCTGCCTTCGACAGCAACTGCGTAGTCACTAGAAAGCAAGAGAGCTTAGTTTGTGGAACAGAGCTATCATCTGTCTTCATGCACCTCTTTACTCACGCTATGAGCTGATTAGCTGGTCCTTTTTGTATGCTAACGCAATGCCTCCCCTGTCATGTAGAGTCTAGCTAACACGCTCTATGAGAATCTCATAATGTTTTACTCGCACAACGGACGAATGGCCACAATTACCATTTTACACTTCGCTTCATGACGATTGGTCTGCAGATCCGACTAGCTCTAGCTACTGATATGGATTCGCCTTCCCCTTTCTCCAGCGCATTTACATACAAATTGAGGATTTTATATTTATTTATTCTTATTAATCAGCCCTGTGGCAGGATTCACGCAGTGGTGCTCCATCAGTGTTTAAATACATCTCTGTGACATTTGTCCCCTGCTTTAGCATGATAGGGCCGAGCGGGTGGATAATGTAGCCGTGATTACTTTTTCCATTGAGAGGACAAACGCTTTCATTTTTCCTGTCATCTTGAATAAGTGTTAAAGAGGGTTTAGGGCCTTCGCTGTGTGCTCAGTATGCAAAAGGAGTGGAACGCGGAGATGGGTGTATTAAATAACCATTAGCAGCCAGGCTCGGATCCATTATGACAACCCGCCTCTTGAATGCATCACGGTGATTTGGGTTGAGAGAAATCCATGCTCGGGGCTTGCAGTCCACTTTCTTTTTTTCGGTGCAGCGTTAATGTATCATCGCTTAAACAGCCGGCATTGGTATGGTAATTTCGTGCAGTGCAGATAAGGGTGTGGTGACTGGGGTCTCAGTTTTATGGAGATGGCCAGTCGGAGGGGAATCTGGATCTGTGGTTGATCTGTGTATCTGTGTCCCTAATTTGATGTTTTTTTGTTTGTTTGTCTGTTTGTTTTTGCATCAAACTGGATTGATTGATCAATAGTTCATGAAGTAAAGTCATCATATTTAAGGTGTTTTGTTTTGAATACAGGATTTAAACACACTAGTACATCATTCCGTAAATGCAGTTCATGATATACGAAATAGAATGTATTGGTTTTGTATTCATACCACAGTTATATTTATAATTTTCTAATGCTATATTTAAATCAAATATTTTAATTTGTGATAAAGTTCAATATGATATGGTGTTTCCTGATATATATATATATATATATATATATATATATATATATATATATATATATATATATATATATAATTATGTCAACATGGTTAGGAAAAAGTGTGCCAAACATTTACTAGCAAATTAGTGTACAACTCCTGTTTATACTGATTTAGTTGAGGCCATAATGGTGGTCACCACCCACTAAGCACACATACCAGGACTTTAGTAGGAGCTCTCTGAAAGTATGCATCATCTGCAAAGTGCATCTGTCATCTGGTGTTCCTGTAGCTTAACTGAGATAGCATGATGCTAGCAAGGCATGATGCTAGCAAGGTCAAGGTCAAGGGTTCATTTCACAGGGTATTGCATAGACTGATAAAATGTATATCCTGAGAATATTGAGATTAAAGTGTGAAAAAATAATGCATTTTGAGAAGCTATCACTGCAGAGCCAAATAATGTAGCTTGAAGATCCAGCCACACCCTAACCCTACCCATTACTCTATCACTAACACTAACTTAGGTCACGCTCTACCCATTACTCTATCACTAACACTAACTTAGGTCACGCTCTACCCATTACCCTATCACTAACACTAACTTAGGTCAAGCTCTACCCATTACTCTATCACTAACACTAACTTAGGTCAAGCTCTACCCATTACTATATCACTAACACTAACTTAGGTCAAGCTCTACCCATTACTCTATCACTAACACTAACTTAGGTCAAGCTCTATCCATTACTATATCACTAACACTAACTTAGGTCAAGCTCTACCCATTACTCTATCACTAACACTAACTTAGGTCAAGCTCTACCCATTACTCTATCACTAACACTAACTTAGGTCAAGCTCTATCCATTACTATATCACTAATACTAACTTAGGTCAAGCTCTATCCATTACCCTATCATTAACACTAACTTAGGTCAAGCTCTACCCATTACTATATCACTAACACTAACTTAGGTCAAGCTCTACCCATTACTCTATCACTAACACTAACTTAGGTCAAGCTCTACCCATTACTCTATCACTAACACTAACTTAGGTCAAGCTCTACCCATTACTCTATCACTAACACTAACTTAGGTCAAGCTCTACCCATTACCCTATCACTAACACTAACTTAGGTCAAGCTCTACCCATTACTCTATCACTAACACTAACTTAGGTCAAGCTCTACCCATTACTCTATCACTAACACTAACTTAGGTCAAGCTCTACCCATTACCCTATCACTAACACTAACTTAGGTCAAGCTCTACCCATTACTCTATCACTAACACTAACTTAGGTCAAGCTCTATCCATTACCCTATCACTAACACTAACTTAGGTCAAGCTCTACCCATTACTCTATCACTAACACTAACTTAGGTCAAGCTCTACCCATTACTATATCACTAACACTAACTTAGGTCAAGCTCTACCCATTACTCTAACACTAACTTAGGTCAAGCTCTATCCATTACTATATCACTAACACTAACTTAGGTCAAGCTCTACCCATTACTCTATCACTAACACTAACTTAGGTCAAGCTCTACCCATTACTCTATCACTAACACTAACTTAGGTCAAGCTCTATCCATTACTATATCACTAACACTAACTTAGGTCAAGCTCTTTCCATTACCCTATCACTAACACTAACTTAGGTCAAGCTCTACCCATTACTCTATCACTAACACTAACTTAGGTCAAGCTCTATCCATTACTATATCACTAACACTAACTTAGGTCAAGCTCTACCCATTACTCTATCACTAACACTAACTTAGGTCAAGCTCTATCCATTACCCTATCACCAACACTAACTTAGGTCAAGCTCTACCCATTACTATATCACTAACACTAACTTAGATCAAGCTCTACCCATTACTCTATCACTAACACTAACTTAGGTCAAGCTCTACCTATTACTCTATCACTAACACTAACTTAGGTCAAGCTCTACCCATTACCCTATTATTCTCAACCCTAAACATTGCAAAAACATCTGCTCAACATTGTATTAATAATATCATCAGATTGGAAACATTTTAGCAATAAACTAAAGATTTAAAATTCACATGCTCCAGATGCCAGGGGTGTAACATTCATAAATTAATTAAAAATGACTTTTAAATTCCAATTCAAATCATTTCAAATTAATTTGGCTAATTAGGTATAGCAAACATGATCCAGAAAAAAGTGTCAAAATGGTCATAACATTTTTAACAGGAAAATATTTCTAAGTTTTTTGTTGCTGTTTCTGTTGTTTAAAGCATTTACAGATACTTAACAACTGAATGTGTGCTTCAGTAAAATGATCAAAGTTTGACTGAATGGGTATGCTTTCTTTAGGTATTATAGACCTCCTTAGCTTCAGCGTAGCTTGTAGTGTAGCTAGCTATTTATGAGCAGTGTGTGGCTTGAAAAGTTGACATTTTAAAAGTAGCTTCCCCAAGACTGATGAAGAGACAAAAGAAGAAAAGAGAACAAAGAAACCGTAGAGCTAGAACTGCAGCGGGAGAGATCACAGCCGGTTAAATGAGCAGTCACTCCAGGAATGTGAGGTGGGCTTGTCTGAGCCAGGTGCTTTGGTCTGAGGGTCAACTGAGAACAGCAAACCTTGTTTGTGTTTTTAGCACATCACAGAGAGACCTCCTTGACCCAACTTCCCTCCATTTCTGAAAGGGAAACGGCTCTCAAATACATTGATGTGTGAAACTGCAATGAGGAAAAGCACTGGCATGATTTCCTGTTATTTGCTTTGAGTCACTGATCTTTGTAGTTCATGTTCTCATTAAATATGTACTATAAACATTCCAAGGTAACTGTACACTATTAATAGTCATGGTCTATTATGAAATCATCACTTGTATGACAGTAGACTAACTCTATTGCAGTGGTAAATAAGGCAGCCATTTCACACAGTAATCTCTATTACTGTTTCCAGGTTTTTCTTTCCCTGTGTTGTAGTCAGACTGAAATGAGATTTACACATATCTTTTATCCTGGCAGGCGATGTGATTGTCAGTGAAGGCTACAAAGGATTAAATTTGATCAGGATAAAGATCAGAGTTTCTATTTACACCTAGTATTAATTTTATAAAGCCAGACTTTTCACCATCAGCTTTGCAGCTTATTCTGGCCTCAAATCATCCACTTAGAGTGGGTCTTTTCAATTCATTCCTATGGGAGCCAAGCTATGCAAGTTCACGGAAAGGAATTGTGAGATTGACAACTTTTCAACGTTGTGCAAATATCAGGCGTGACAGTGAATGGTCTGTGTGGTTATGCCATCTAAACCTAAGACTTATCTGTCTCAGGGGATCCAATCACAAGTGGTCTTAACATACAATGCCTACACGCGTGACCACTGATCCGTTTCTGATTTAATGGACATATATCACTTGCTATATGTTTAACTGCATGTTGATGGTTTAGTGCAAATGCATATGTGGGCTTTTTCATGTTTCCATTAAAGATTTTTTTGTTGTTGTTGTACATCATGTTTTGTCATACATACATTGTCAACAAAGCTTTAAAACTGGGGTGCCACAGGGTTCGGTGTGTGGTCCTCTTCTCTTGTCATGGCTTCTCCTATCACTGATTGTGATCGCTTCATTCTAGCATCAGGATACATTTGCACTACAAATGTGATACTCGCATCAAATAAGGTTTGAGGAATCAGATCACAAAATATTTTGTACAACATTTACATCTGTATTAAGTGCTGTACACTTGATATCACATTACCTGAGATAGATTCTGGTACCATGAATAAAAAAAGCATTTGGTTTAGCGTGTTAAGAGATAGCTCTAGTACTCCAAATGTTTTCTGATTTGACTAACCAATTCCACATTCATCGGCAACAATTGCCACTCTAATCCAATTCCTAATCTAAGCTATCCTAAACTAAAAAAACGATCTCTGATCTGTGTGAAAGGTCTGTTTCTAGCAGCACCCCCATTTGGAGGGCCAAATGTGAGGATCTGTGGCTATTGAGAGTCAAGGCGGTCTAATCCTATTAACAGAGAGATAGAAAGGGAGAGGTTCTTTTGAAAGTGGCAGCAAAAAGAGCCGTGGAGCACTGAGAGGACTATACTACCATCGCATTTCTGCTGGGTTTAAATCCAACAGAGAAATCTCACTTTTTAAAAAGAAAAACAAGTCATACTTCACTGTGCTTAACCAGTACAGAAATGTGGTTTAAAATGTTGCATCATGAAACCACAGTCATAAAATAATCCGCCCTCTTAGAGAATTTGAGTGAATATATTCACTGCGCTATAGCTACCATTTCAAAAAACAAAGGCTTAATTGAATTCAAAGGAGATTTACTCTCGGCCTCCCGCAGTTTAGATGAACCTCAGTAGTGCTACGGTAACCCAAACCTGAGCAGTCCCCCGGACCAGATGCCCATGTGGCCAGATCTCAGCCGCCCCTCTTTGCCTGGAAAAGGTAAAATCTTCAAAGGCGTTGGTTCGTCTCCTTCATTATGGCTCCAGAAGGAGTCTCAGATAGAGCTAATCATCAAATTAACTTCTATTATATGACCTCCCGAAGTGCACCCCCATTGGTTAAGCTCAAGATGTTCTTCAGAGTCTAGAATATCAGAAACTTTCAAATACTTTTGTTACAATCTATTTCTTGACAGCATACTTACTGAATAAATGCCTGCACGTAGTCAAGTATGGAAGAAGATAGGCGACTAAAAAGAGGTGGTAGGTATCAGATTTGAAATGCCACAGTGGAATCCTGCCCATTTCCTGTGTCTACTTACAGCACAAAGACTTGTCTCTGAGTTCTACAGTTTATTAAATCCTTTGAGGATTTGTTATTGGAATTATATTGTGTTAGAAATGAATGACGGAAGACTGTAACTGACCATGTGTGCATGGCAGTGTATGTCACTGTTACTGTGTAAATCTGCTTGACATATTTCCACTCGGATCAGATTTCAATATTACATATGCGATGAATCGGATGCAAATGATGGATTTTTAATTTTTAGTCTTCATGCAGCAGCACATTACTTCAGATCAATGACACTTAATTTGCATTGTTTTGCTGGCATTTAGTTCAACTCTGGATATCATAAATTCTCAATGTAGTTTCTTATAAAAGTACAGAGGAGGGCAGTCTTAAATATTTAGTAAATTGTATATTATTTCGTCTTAATTAGTCATTATCTTAAATTATTAATCAATGTAGTTATTTTTAATATTCTTAATATATTTTTAAATATATGTAATAAGTGCTTAAGTTTGGCTTAACTATATTTATGTGCTTTGATCCTATAATAGTAGCCTATAACCCATTTGACAACGTTATTAGCAGTAGACAAGACTTCTAAACTAATGTTTAACAGTCAGTCTTTTAATTCAATGCCAAATACTTTTTTAGGTTTTCAGTCATCGGACTGGATGTAACTCATATGCCTGGTAACACCACACACAGATGAGTCTTGTCACCTCCTCTCAGCCGTCTCACTCAAGTAGGAATCTGTCTAACCCTCTGCGGTCCCAGGTTGGACAAATTAAAGCTGATTAGTGAGATGTCGGGCTTTTGTTTTTGCCCTTAAGCTAAAGAGTCGCTATGACAGCGATACCTCATCCCTTATCAAGAGTGTTTTTTTTCTGTTGTTCAAACCACCTCCTCCGGTCAGCGTGGGCACGGCGGGAGAGACTGAGACTAACAGAGCCGTCCTTTGAATTGGTCCTGTCTCGCCGGCGGCGGTGTACATAAATTGTGTTTTGGAGCACAGGTGCCCACACTGAGTGTGTATCGATGGCCTGTTACCCAGGGTGCTCAAATTGAAGTGGGAGGGTTGTGATTAGAGAACGGCTCTTTTGTTGCCCCTTAAAAAGACAACAAGGGGGAGGAAACACAGCGTTGGGCCTTGGCCTAAGGCTCAGAACAGCATGGCAGCATGGACTAGTAGGAGATTATGAAGATGGAGAGGCGTGACTGTGGAGGGGCGGGATTAAATCAAGATGGTCTCCTGTGAGCTAACAGCCCATGGCGAAACCTTGCGGCAAACACGCTCAACTCTATGCACCCTGTAATTACCCACACTGTCTGTGTTATAGGCTCGGAGTGTTTCCCGTGAAAAGTTGAAAGTGTTTCCTGGCACTGTGTTTTGTTTCACTGATTCGAAACATAAAGAATTGGAGGAGCAGTGTGCGTGTGGTGCAGGTAGTTCTCAGCTGTGCTGTACTAATCACTCTACATTTGACCCGGGGCTAAATCAGCAAGCTGATCCATTCATCAAAGTTCCAGCCGAGATGGGAGCAGCCCGGCACTACGGGACGTCCCAACATGTGACAGCTGAGGCTTCCTAACAGTGTTCCTAAAAAAAAGCCCTTTCTCCTGAACATACAGTCAACCAGATTCACACACCTACACACTATACATGCAAAGGCCATTCTTTTGACGGGCCGTCTCAATTGTTATGCTCAAACCTTGTTGCCCCAAAAGTCCCGGGGGTCGGAATTTACATGAAGGCACCCAACTGCATCATGCTGTCCGCCCACTCGGGGTAAAGGACATGCTCTCCTATTGGCTGAGAGTCCAATAGGTACCCCCACTCCATCTAGTTTCCCATTACTGGTTTCCAGAAAGTGATTTAACCCAATGTTGAGTCCTTCACCAACACGAGTAACCCAAGACCCCCTGCATAGGGTACAAGATGCACACAAACACCCTCAGGGTTCCTCATTTGGATGGTTCTCGGGGGGTTTCTTGCTTTAGTGGCTCATACCCACCCACAGAGGGTCAGAAAAAGGCTTCACGCCTCTACCCAGACTATATGGTGTCCTACCACCTCCACAGCATCATCTGCTGCTGCCATTAGCCTAATGACTACAGAAGAGCTACAGAGTAGACTGTGACTAATTCTGCTTCACCATTCAGCTGTGGGTGCAAATGGCCATTTTTACATCCATATGGGTCGACAGCTGTTGATTTTTTGGGAGTATATATATATATATATATATGTGTGTGTGTGTGTGTGTGTGTGTGTGTGTGTGTGTGTGTGTGTGTGTGTGTTAAACAAAGAAAAATAACTCAATGGACCCATAACAAGTTGAAAGAACAAGTAACACCACATAGCTATTCAATCAACACTAACATAATGCCTAAGCATTTTGAAAATTATTCGAGAATCTGGCAGACATTGAGTGGTTCAGGATGGCTTTGGGTCACTGGATTCTAAACAATGTCAAGTTTCTCATATGCAAGTGAAAGAGAAATCTATACATTTGCTTTCTTAATAGTTGGTCAAGCTAATAAAGAGCAATAAAGAGAAAAAAGAACAAGGTTAAAACTCAAAACCCAAACCTCTCAAAGCACAATGTCCATTCAAACTCACATCTACTCTCTTTAGCAAAAGAGAATTATCATATTAAACGGTTTGAAAGACGTCAACATTCTTAGAGCAACTGCTTTATTGAAATGGTGACTCTGTAATGGAAGGATGCATTCATCTGGTTTGTAACGCCTTTTGAAGTCGCTTTTCAGGTCATTAGCCCATTTCCCATTCACCAAGAGCCTGCATGATACCCATTTTGGCACAACAAAGGCTGTTAATGAGTTAACGCCTCTGGTCCATTCTCTGTTTTCTTACAGACTGTTCTGAGGGGCCCGTAGGCTGGGCCTCCATTGGCTGGCTGTCTTTTTATTGGCTATCATAACAACTCCCAGCTGTGGGAGGGGACGCTCAGGGTTTGAAGTTAACACAGACTGAGAGAGGTCATGCTAAAGTTGAGAGGTCAATGCATTGTTGTGCTGCCAGTGAGAAGTGTATTTAAGAGCCCATAAACAGTATTCAGCTCATTTGGCTAAGTAGCCGTCCCCACTAGTCTTTTGTGCCGGGGCATTCAGGTAGCCAATTACACTCAGGGCTCCTCAATAGAGTTAATTTTTAGTCTGCTTTGTGGCTAAGAGTTGCTTGATAGGCAAAATGGGCCAGTAATTGATGATCATTAAAGGTTGTAAAGCTGTTTGGGGTTTGTAGAAAGTGATCTGTGAATGAAGAAAGACATAACGGCCCTTCTCATGAGGCCATTGTCAAAGCACAAATGAATGAAACCAATGCAGGCCTGACCTTCAGTTCGTGGAGGCTAGAAGACATTGGCATAATGAACTGAAAAAAGACAAACACATTCTTGCTTCTCTCTGCAGGGTAAGAATTGTCAAGTCAAGTCACCTTTATTTAGATAGCGCTTTTTACAATACAGATTGTTTCAAAGCAGCTTTACAGTGATAACAGGAAAATAATGCAACAAAATGTGTTTCCAGAAGAAAATTGCGTCACAGTCCAGCTCAAGTAAGCTCAGTGATGTTTCATTTTTGTTGTAAAAAAAAAAAAAAAAAAAAAATTTAGTTAATTTATACACACAGTATATAGCCACTCTGGAGAAAACCATGAAGTCATCGAACTTCCACAATTTATCACTATATGTTAAACTATGACAGTGAATCATGTGTAGAAGTTTGTATCAGTGTGGATGTAGTTTTCATGTTCTGTTCCAGTGAAGTCCGGAAAAAACCTCAGCCTGTGCTTTAAACAATTATGTTCGTAGGGGATGTTTATTATTATTAGAGGCATGTGACCATGCCAAAGGAATAGTGTCCAGGAGAGTTCAGCAGCGTCCCAGATGAGAAGAGTCCTTACGGACGTTATGACTAACCCTACATACCCCCTAACCCTTACCAAAGTTTCTTACGTGTATATAGAACAAAGTGTGTCAAAGATAGTGTCTCATTTGTGTAAAGAACAGAACACCCAACACTATCTCACGGCCAATTCGTACAAATTCGTAGGAGTGAGTATGAGGTGGCTAATTCGTACGAATTTGCTCGATTTGTCTAAACCCCAGTGATGGAAGGTTTAGGGGCGAGGTCAGGGGGAGGTCATTCGTACGAATTCATATGAATTTGGCAACTCGTAAAATATGTACGATTTAGCAAAAATAGTTCGAGTGAGGTCGTATGAATTAGCCACCTTGTAAAATACGTACGTATTGCCGTGAGATTGGGGTGGTATGCTAACACAGTCTCATCCCAAGACGTCATATGACTGACGCTTTTGACCATACGTCAACATCCAACGTTTTAGGGTACCCTTTAACGTCAGTTAGATGACGATCCTAGGGCGTCATCTAACTGACGCTTTACCTTTAGCGTCAGTTAGATGACGCGGGTAGGTTTAGGTCTGGGGTAGGGTTAGGATTAGATAGCGTCATCTAACTGACGTTAAAGGGTACCCTAAAACGTCGGATGTTGACGTATGGTCAAAAGCGTCAGTCATATGACGTCTTTGGATGAGACTGGGCTGGGTATACATGTTTGGATGCTGCTGCTATAGTGAACCTGTAGGAATGACATCAACTGATTATCTATGACTGTAAGTACTAGTGTTTCTGTATCCTACGTCAGCTTGAGGCTGGATCCTCTTACTCATTTTCTACGGCCTTTGAAGTGTGAAGAGCTTTGTCTTCAGTAAAATCTCTGTCAACCGATTGAACTTCAACTTTGACTCCTGGTCTTCATTGAGCATACTGCAGTCTCTGTATGTGTTTTAACTGTAATTCCCCTACAATAAACTTTTAATATTTGAAGTAGCCTACACTACAAGTGCACATTCAGTTCAATTAAGCACACATCGTTTCCACAAGGGTCCTCTCTCATCCACATTTCACTCTTCTCCACCTTTCCTTATTCTTTTCTCTTTTCTCTCTTTGTGTTTCTGTCCAGGAGAATTTGATCTCTCTCTACAGCTGCCTGTGAGACATATTGTTCTTGCTTATCATCAAATTCACTCCCACATCTGCACCAGCCAGAAAACAAACATTTGCAGAGCGAAACAAGACATTTAGCATGGGTGTAATTGATACAACAGGGTTGCAACTACATAACTACACTCCAATCAGCACGAATCAAATGTGTTCAAGTATGTTTATTGGCCCTCGCTCTTCCTGTTCCCCTTTCAGGCATCGCTCTGTCTTCCACTGGTTCCCCTGGGCCCGGCACCAGGTGGGCTTGAAAAACTAGCTGTGGGGCGAAAGGTCTCACCTCTGCCCCTGCACCCAAAACCACATATTAATCACAATGAAACCGCTTTGTTTTTACCATTATGAGCTGACAGAGGCAGTATCTGTTTCCACACTCTCTCGCTTCTCGTCTCTTACCTCTTTGAAAAAAAATCAATAAAACGAACCTAGAGAAGATATCACTTAATCTATACACATTAATCAAAAACAGTGTTATCAGCGTATGTGAAGCTTTATTATGTAGATCTGATTAATGTCTTTGATAAAGGCCAGAGGCATTAATTACCGATCAGCTTTGACCGATCGAGTTTTTTATTAGAAAGGAACATTCTGTGTAAGTGTGAGAATGTTTTGCCACCATCATATTTTTTTTTTTTTTATGGATCATTGCAGTATTTGTTACAAAAGATTTATCCGTGCACACTTACACACACACACACACACACACACATATCTGGTTCGCTATCGAAAGTCTTTCGGGTTTGGGACGACTTGACTTGAGGGTGAGGAATTAATGACAGAATTTAAATTTTTTGTGTGAATTAACCCTTTAATGTGTTTCAATAGTGTGATCTGTGTAGTTTCCAGGGTGTATGTGGTTGCTATAGGGTTGCTAGGGCCATTTGATGAAGTTGAGTCTGATCACTTATAGCACAACTATCTTCAACAAGCCACGTGATTTGAATTGTAATGTAATTGGGGCAAGTTGAAGGAAGGGTAAGGGGTATGAGCATTAGTAAAAGTGATACTTAGCTTAGCATGCCCGCTTCTGCAAACCACATACACAAGGAGAATTGGATTTTAATTACACTTTGTGTGCTTTTCTCTGCGTTCTTTTACAAAAGCACACCTGCAAATCTAGGGCAACACTCCCACATACAATTTACACTTTGCGCCTGCTTTATCTGATGTGCAGGTGAATATGGAGTGTGCTGGTGTCATGTTCCTCTCGTGAGTCAGGGCTGCAAACACTACAAAGCAGATCAATCATTGATCATGTTCACACCGCTAATATCTGTATTATAAAGGAATAACAATGTTGACTCACCTGCTCGGGCCTTTATAGAGCTTCAAAGTCGAGGTAATTACGACTTATCAGTGTGTGTGTTTGGAGATGTGTGAAAACGCTGTTGCTGTAGTTAGGTACACCACCCAAACAAGGCTCGGCTCAAACATACAGAAGGACTTGAGATATGTGTGTTAGTCTCGAGTGGCTTGGGTTTGCTTGACAGACGGAGGATTAAGTGCTCATTGATGGAGTGACTCAGGTAGAATATGACTCTTTGAATTGATAAACTCTTGCTTTTATGCTTTTGTGCGGGTCTGAAGTTATTTATACAATGTTTGTTCGCTACTAATGACAATAACAGTTTCCTGGTTACTGTGGAGACCTTTTCTTTTGATGAAAATTGACATCATTAATAAATGATTGCATGTCTATAAGTGAAAGCATCATGAGCCAATGCTTCTGATCCACTTAAGCTTACAATGCTTTTGAGAAACGCAGCCCTGAAAGATTTCTCTAGTGATCAGACATTGAATTATTGAGATCTTTTTGGAAACATCCGAGAAGCGCGTCTGCTTTACTTTCTATCTAGCACAATTGAGATATTAAAAAGATTTTGTTTGTCATTTTATTTGGTATTTTCAGGAGATAATTTTTTTTAGTTTTTACATTTACATTTTAATTTATTTATTTGCAAAACAAAAACGGTGGGTAATACAAAAAAAATGCAATCGAAGACATTTAACAGATCACAAAAATGTAATTATTAATTGCATTACAATAAGACTACACAGATTTAAAATGCACTTTGTAGACACTGGAAAAAATTGTGTAGGATTTACTTTGAAAAAAAATTCACTCAAAAATGAAAAATTTCATAAACAATTACATGGCCAATTACAACAATTACATAACAACAATTAACATTGAATTAAATGTGAATTTTTGAAGTAGAAAAACTGAAATAGATTATTGGAGTGTGTTTTACAAGAAAAAAAATTCAAAGTTGTAATTAAAACAGTATAGTTACTCTAGTGACTCTAAAAATTCATAAAAAAAAAATGTCTGGATCATATTTTACCCCAAAGCCAGAAGAATGAATACGCATGTACTGTATATTATACTTAAAAGAAGCAGGTTTTAGGGCTTAGATTTCTCTATTGTAACATTTCCTCCCTCAACTGTCATAAATATTAATAAATAAAATAAACTCATTACTTGTATACGAAAAAAGTATACATTATTTAAGTTGTAAAATATTTTTACATAACTGTAGTATTTGTGCTTGATGTGGATTTAAAAAATAAACTTGAATATAATAATCATCATTTCATATTTTAATATTGGGGTTATAATATAATTTTTTTTAGATTATACATAAAAATGATTTACAATTGTAAATTTGTATGAATTATGATTAAATTAACCTGGCCAAACACTATTTATATATTTGTTTGTTTGCCTGTGACCGGCCATGTTTTGCTAGACTCACTCTTATCTCAGTGCTCGAGGTAACATTCAGCAGCGCCACATGTTGGATTAAAAGACTTGTAGTTCTTGATCTAAGCGTCTGATCATCTCTGGGCGTTCCTGTAATGACTGTGTCAAGGTTGTCCTCGTGACCTGAAGGGGGCTGGTCTGCTTCAAATCCACTGTAATTATCCAAACAAAGGCCAGGCCTAATTGTCCTGTAAAACAATCCAGCTGCCATTGAGCAGCAGCAGATCTTTTCTCTGGCCAGGGGTGATCCATCTTTGCCGTGTCGCGGGGACAGAAGGAGGGCTCTGACAGGTTAAGCCCTGATATATAGTCATGTATTGTGTTGTGCTTTGCAGACGGGATCACAAAAGAAAAGTTAACCTGGATGACTCCATTGTCGCTGTCCTCTCGGCTCCACAGAGGATTTGGTGATAAAAACAGACTCTTAGTGACGCACAGCGCGCCAGACATGAAATTGGACGCCAACACTGAATCCGTTATTGATGTCTGTCTGATGACACAAAGAAAGTGTGTAACTTTAGAGAGAAAGAAAGCGATGGGGGGTTGGTGCGTGAATGAAACTGCTTGCACCACGAGAGAACTTCACAGGGCTTTTCTCTTGCATTATAAAAAGTCATTATTTTGCCAAAATTTTGACAAAATTGTCCCTATTTACTTGCTTGCTATAATGCCCCTGTTATTATTTTGCTTATAAAGTACATTATTTTTATTAGTATGCAATCACATAGCAAAATTCCAGCTAAATTGAGGGCAAAAAAGGTCAATTTTCTCTTTTATCAGTAGTGAAGCGATGTATGAAGCACAGCTCACACCGAGCCACATCTGTTCACCCTCGGATGAAATTCATGATCACACAGATTCCAATTGAAATGTGTGGATTTCTTGAATATTTGCCGAATTACAGAAAAGATTTTATTTTTGATTTGGGATATTGAAACAATTTTAATGTTGGAGATTTCTTTCTTTCCCCATTTTAATCAATAAAAGCTGTACTTCCATAACTAGAGAAAAGCTTTCTGGGACATTACCATTATGGCCACCACGTGATCTTGACTTCATGAGACTTTTATTCTTTTCTGAAGGGTGGAAAAAAATGGTTACACCTTATTTTGATGGTTCTCTTTAAATATTCTTTAGACTATATCTAACATTGCAAATACATGTCAACTTATTCTTCTAAACCTAACCCTACTAATACTCTACTAATGTTCTACTAATACTCGAATAAGGGTTGGTTGACATGTAGGTGCAAAGTTATAGTCAACATAATGTCTAAAGGGGTCCATCAAAAAAAGTGTTACCCAAATAATACTATACCATCATTATGGACATTAAATGTGACAGACATTTCATGGTTTGTATGCTTAATTAGTTTGCTGCTGATTTTGTGAGACACCACCTTACAATCCAGTGCATCTAAGGGTCATTATTTGGTCATTTATTTGGCTTTTAACGTTACATTATTATGCTTACATTAAAAAGCTGTGTGTGTGTGTGTGTGTGTGTGTGTTCCCATTTCTTTTCAAGGATTACCCAAGAGCCTCTTTGGCTGTGTACTTTGCCAGAGGTGGCACAGATGCAGGATCTAAATCTTGACCTGAACACACACCTTGAGGCAGGTGTGAGGGAATGTTATTGATGGAAAATGGAGTGATGGATGCTTGACCTCATAGCATTCCTGATCTTTTAATTGACATAAAGAACCTCACAGGGGCCATGGCTCCTAAGTAAATTCCCCACAGATGATGTGTTAAACTCTTGTGAAAAAAAAAAAGAAGTGGTTAATTGAATTGGGGTATGTGCGTATGGCCGCCATGTTGGATTTCCGATAGCCAGTGTTTGCATGTACACTTCCGGTGACGCCTGGCGCCAGTGCTGAGAGCGGAGAAAGCCGAAGATGATCTTTTATAGTTGTTTATAGAATCTGTTATATCACGCATGTTTGAGTCAGATGAACGACTGAAAAACACTTTACTATCCACACAGATAAAATTGACTTGGAGTCGTGGTGCATACACATACACAATGTCTTATTCCCCGACCAATTATCCCTACTGTAAACATACAAATATGTAAATATCACTACATTTAAAAATAAAATATAGCAAAACAATTAGTGTAAAAGACATTATACATGTACAAATCAGTCAACTGAAGGCAAGATTGACAAACCCATGTGCAGCTTTATTTAAGATAATCCAAAGTGAACCAAAAAACAATACAAAGGGTGTTTCTTAAAACCAAGAATGCAAAGATCGGACTTGTGTTCTTAAGGAGAACGCTCTTGCTAGTTGTTCTTGGAAGAATGAACTCACAAGGTGACGAGCACACAGAACGCTGCTGACCGTTTGAGACGATGTGTTCTTGCTGGTATTGCGGGATTCCTCCGACCAGTGAAGAGAGCCTCGTTGGCCACTCGCCATGCAATTAATGCTGCGGTTTCCTCAGATGTCCCTTGGTTTCAATTAAAATGTTATCACATTATTCAGAATGCAATTACATAATAACAGCGGTACGAAAAGTAAAACTTTCTTACAGTTGTGTGTCTGGCTTTCTTCTGCCATTATTGCACAACTGTCGTCTTCTGCAATGGTCTCTTGACTGTGGGGTAACACGAGTCTGTGCGCAGACTGGCCGGTTGGCTCGCTAGCTAACTTGCAGATTCTCACTTCCGAAAACGTTTGAGCACATTTTCAATTCGCCATAAATATTTGTAAAAATGCCAATATTTGAAATCTACACAGTTGATTTCTCACATCAAATGTTCTCAGAAGTGAATTTAGTGTTGAAATAGCGTACGAAATTGTAGAAAAACGACTTACTGTATTGACCTGCCTCTCCTTCCTCGAATGCCAAAATGAATGCTGGGATATTTCTGCTATCAAGTTCACACAAGTTACCAACCGATGCATCCTCGGTAAAATGGGCGTGTCAAGAACACTTCCGGGATTTTTAACCGCTCTTGCCAAAATGCAAACTCGTGTATTGGGACAGTACTTGGGCCACAAAAGATGATGTTTCACAAGAACACAAGTACAGACAAGAACACAGATTGAGAAAGGCCCAAAGACTTGACTATAATAGACCCACCAAACAGCAGGTTACACCGACAATACACGACAAGGTAACTAGGCAAACAAGTGGGCTTAAATACACAAGGACTAATGACCAAATGAGACACACGTTAAATCAATCAAGAGGATGAAACAATGAGAAAACAGAACTGAGAAACACATGATCAAACCAACCAATCAGAACATGATTAGACAAGGGAAGCACATGACACGATCAGATGAGGGCAAAAGGAACAAGTGACAAAACCAGAAACCATGGGTGCTTCTCAATATCCCTCCTCGTCTCCTCGCTCCTCCGTCCTCCATCCTATGACCCGGAAACCAATCGAGCTCAGCCATCTTGAAGGACATCTCAATTCTCTAATTGCACCGCGAGGAGGCGAGGATCGAGGAGTGAGGAGGCTTCCAGAGGAGCTATGAGCGAGGATACACAGGTGTACCCATTGCGGAAGAGTTTTATCGACTAAACCTGACGCACGTATCAATTCTCCTCCCCCTTCACATCTGTCACAATCATTTGAATTTATACTTTACTTTTGTAGTTTACATAAACCACACAACTCACATATTTCAACAAGGTCTTGCTTTATTATTATTTATTTTGAATTTCTTAAATAAACAAACTTTAACAACATAAGGGCAGATCCTTTGAGCACTGCTGATGACGCAGTGAAGTGACGCTCGAGTGATCAAGTATTCCAATGTATAAAAAAGCTTTCATTCAATTCCTCCGTCCTCATTTTTTTTTCCTTGCAGCCTTCCCTCGCGTCCTACAGGGGGTGGAGCTGAGACGCGAGGAAAGGTGTCGCCAAAATGTGTCTGAAATTTCAGCTCAAAATACCACCCAGATCATTTATTGTAGCTTGTCAAATTTGAGCAAAAACGCGCCATTTTTGTGTGTCCCTTTAAATGCAAATGAGCTGCAGCTCCGCCCCCGTTCAGAAGAGAGCCAATCCTTTACACGAGCTTCAGATACAATAACAAAATACTCGAGTCTCAATCATCGGATCAGTAGCGGAGTGCAGCCTTACAGAGAGACTCAGGAAGAGGTTCAACTTTTAGACTTCACCTGGACGTTTCTGAATTCTTAGTGGATACATATATGTAGTTGTTGTGGAGTTACAATGATTCACACTCATCGACTTGCATGTACCGTCATGTTTAACTTTTACACAAGTTGACAGTTCCCTGAGGTCTTTATAAGACAGCTGTGAGATTTTTTGGTCAAACAGTGTTCAGTTCAACTGGTTACACTGTTGTCGCTTGCGTAAACCAAATGGTGTCGCCGTGGTGGAAACGTGCAGATTAAGGGGCGGTAAAATTAAAATAAGATCCCCTTCCTCTGTCAGAAGGGGAGTGAACTCTGATCAGCTTATTTTTTTGACATGCTTGCAGAAAAAGACTTATGAAAACAAACTGGGTTTTCACTTTTCACGTTTTCTGGGTTGGTAGATGCACCGGGGACCTCATTTTAGCACTTAAACATGGAAAAAGTCAGATTTTCATGATATGTCCCCTTTAAACATGATACAAAACCCAACACCAAACGTGACATATCCCCCCCTCAAACGGTGCCTTAACAGTACATCCACCCAAAACCCAACCTTAACACACTTTCTTAACACACTTAAGTACATCCACCGCAAACCGAAACAAAGAGTCCAGGAGGGTGGCAGAGTGGAAGCGGTCTTGGGGGAAGAATGGAAGGGCAGGTCCTTGAAGAGAAACTGGACCTGGATAATGGTAGGGTGGTGGGCCTGGACCATGAAGGACCTGGATAATGGTAGGGTGGTGGGCCTGGACCATGAAGCAGTGACGGACCTGGGCCATGGAGTGAAAGACCACACCCTATAGTCCCTATATTAACATACAATTAAGTTTTCAAAAACATTGCATTCAGTTTACACTTAAGTATATATTTTTTAAAAGTATATTATTTCCGTAATAAGTTAAAAGTATGCTAAATTGAACTTTTTTTCACCGAGAATGGTGATGAAATATAAAAATTGCTGTACTAAATTATGGTCATTAGAGAACATTGTCATTGTCAATAATGAAACAGGAAACGTATCGCCGCAGTTCCAGCCGAAAAGACATTGCTTTATGTGTTTTCTAAACATTGTCTGCTGTCTTTTCTACATCGGAACACCTTAGGACACATTCTGACACCAGATGCTAATGCCAACCTCGACGACAGCAACAGCTGTGGTGATGTCACAAGCAGTGTTAGCATGATGCTATTTTGTGATATATTTTTGTATTCACCAGATGAAAATGAATCGGTTCAAAAGGGAGGTCCAATCCTCTTGCACTGAATTCTTTACATTTATAATTGAATCCGCAGTGCCATTCAGAGACATAATGAATGTACACACAAGGTCATGCCGCCAAGTTCTCCCAAACATCTCAAATGTCACACCAGTGCAGGAATTCCAGACTGCGTTCAGTTACTAAAGCTTGCTATAGACTTCTGTCTTTAGCCAACACATTTTGTACAAGGCAAGGCAAGTTTATTTATATTGCACATTTCATACACAATGGTAATTCAAAGTGCTTTACATAGAAGAAATTAAAATAATCAAAACAAATAAGAATAATTAAAACAGTTTAGAATAAAAATTAAAATAAAGTACAGTAAAAACAGTCGGATGAACAGTGGCACAGTGCTCATTCAGTAAATGCATAGCTAAACAGATGTGTTTTGAGTCTGGATTTGAATGTGACTACTGTAGGAGCACATCTGATCTCCTCTGGAAGCTGGTTCCAGCATAATAGCTAAAAGCAGACTCTCCATGCTTAGAGTGAACCCTTGGTATTTCTAACTGATGTGATCCTAATGATCTGAGTGATCTGTTAGCTTTTATATTCAGTGAGCATATCTGCAATATATTGAGGTCCTAGCCCATTAAAAGATTTATATACCAGTAATAATACTTTGAAATCAATCCTAAATGTAACTGGGAGCCAGTGTAGAGACCTGAGGACTGGTGTGATGTGTTCATATTTTCTGGTCCTGCTCAGAAGCCTGGCAGCAGCGTTCTGTATGAGCTGCAACTGTCTTATGGTCTTTTTAGGAAGGCCAGTGAGGAGTCCATTACAATAATCCACCCTGCTGGTGATGAAAGCATGCACAAGTTTCTCTAAGTCTTGACTGGAAACAAAGCATCTAATTCTTGCAATATTTTTCAGATGATAGTATGCTGATTTAGTTATTGCTTTGACATGACTACTGAAACTAAGGTCTGACTCTTGAGACACACCAAGATTCCTGACTTGATTTTTAGTTGACCCCTAGCGTCAAGGTATGCATTCACCTTGAGAACTTCATCTTTGTTTCCAAACGCAATGACTTCAGTTTTGTCTTTGTTTAACTGAAGAAAGTTTTGGCACATCCAACTGTTTACTTCATCAATGCATTGGCACAGGGAGTCAATGGGGCTGTAGTCGTTAGACGATAGGGCTAAGTAGAGCTGTGTGTCGTCTGCATAGCTGTGGTAAGCAATTTTGTTCTTTCTCATTATTTGGCTCATTGGGAGCATATACACTCACCGGCCACTTTATTAGGTACACCTGTCCAACTGCTCGTTAACACTTAATTTCTAAGCAGCCAATCACATGGCGGCAACTCAGTGCATTTAGGCATGTAGACATGGTCAAGACAATCTCCTGCAGTTCAAACCGAGCATCAGTATGGGGAAGAAAGTTGATTTGAGTGACTTTGAACGTGGCATGATTGTTGGTGCCAGAAGGGCTGGTCTGAGTATTTCAGAAACTGCTAATCTACTGGGATTTTCACGCACAACCATCTCTAGGGTTTACAGAGAATGGTCCGAAAAAGAAAAAACATCCAGTGAGCGGCAGTTCTGTGGGCGGAAATGCCTTGTTGATGCCAGAGGTCAGAGGAGAATGGCCAGACTGGTTCGAGCTGATAGAAGGGCAACAGTGACTGAAATAACCACTCGTTACAACCGAGGTATGCAGCAAAGCATTTGTGAAGCCACAACACGCACAACCTTGAGGCGGATGGGCTACAACAGCAGAAGACTCCACCGGGTACCACTCATCTCCACTACAAATAGGAAAAAGAGGCTACAATTTGCAAGAGCTCACCAAAATTGAACAGTTGAAGACTGGAAAAATGTTGCCTGGTCTGATGAGTCTCGATTTCTGTTGAGACATTCAGATGTTAGAGTCAGAATTTGGCGTAAACAGAATGAGAACATGGAACCATCATGCCTTGTTACCACTGTGCAGGCTGGTGGTGGTGGTGTAATGGTGTGGGGGATGTTTTCCTGGCACACTTTAGGCCCCTTAGTGCCAATTGGGCATCGTTTAAATGCCACGGCCTACCTGAGCATTGTTTCTGACCATGTCCATCCCTTTATGGCCACCATGTACCCATCCTCTGATGGCTACTTCCACCATGTCACAAAGCTCTAATCATTTCAAATTGGTTTCTTGAATATGACAATGAGTTCACTGTACTAAAATGGCCTCCACAGTCACCAGATCTCAACCCAATAGAGCATCTTTGGGATGTGGTGGAACGGGAGATTCGCATCATGGATGTGCAGCCGACAAATCTGCGGCAACTGTGTGATGCCATCATGTCAATATGGACCAAACTCCCTGAGGAATGCTTCCAGCACCTTGTTGAATCTATGCCACGAAGAATTGAGGGAGTTCTGAAGGCAAAAGGGGGTCCAACCCGTTACTAGCATGGGGTACCTAATAAAGTGGCCGGTGAGTGTACAGGTTGAATAGGAGTGGTGCAAGAATTGAGCCTTGAGGGACTCCGCATGTCATGGATGTCCACTCAGACTTATGGTATCCTATACTCACATAATAACCTCTCCCTTCTAAGTATGACCTGAACCATTTTAGGACTATCCCAGAAAGCCCCACCCAGTTTTCCAGCCTGTCAAGAAGTATGTCGTGATCGACAGTGTCAAATGCAGCACTGAGGTCGAGTAGTACCAGTACTGATAATTTCCCTGTATCAGTATTTAAGCAAATATCGTTTATTATCTTTATGAGCGCTGTCTCTGTGCTGTGATGCGATCGGAAACCAGATTGAAAATTGTCAAAGAATCCATTCGAGCTTAAGAATTTGTTCAGCTGATTGAAGACAACTTTTTCAATGATCTTGCCCATGAAAGGAAGATTTGAGATCGGTCTATAGTTGCTTAAGATGATCTTATCCAGATTGCTCTTTTTCAGGAGGGGCTTGACAACTGCAGTTTTCAGGGAATTTGGAAAACTCCCAGAGAGAAGTGAGGCATTTACCTCTTCTAGGAGATCTGCTTCTAAGCTGTTTAACACACTTTTGAAGAAAGATGTGGGAAGTGTGTCAAGGGCGCAGGTTGATGTTTTAAGGTGCTGTACAAATTCTTCCAAAATTTTGCCTTCAATTTCTTCGAAAACAGACATAGTAACTACTTTCTCCGGTTGTGGTCTGATCTCTCTGACCCCAGAGCAACTCAAGGATGTGCTGATCACCTTTCTGATATTATTGATTTTCTCAGAGAAGAAAGAAGCAAACTCACTGCACTTGCTGTCTGAGAGCATTTCACTGGGAATCTGGCTTGGGGGGTTTGTCAGTCTCTCTACAGTAGCAAAAAGAGTGCGTGTGTTGTTTAAGTTGCTGTTTATAATATTCGAGAAGAAAGTCTGTCTAGCTTTGCCTAGTTCCATATTGAAAGCATGGATGCTGTCTTTGTAGATGTTATAATGGACTACAAGTTTTGTCTTCCGCCACATGCGCTCTGCTCTTCTGCATTGTCTTTTCATATTTTGCACAGCTGTTGAGTTTCTCCAAGGTGCTTTTTGTCTACCACTATTCTTCCATTTTCTTGCCATTTTCTCTTGTTCCAGAGAGAGTTTTCGTAGCTGTGCATCACTCATGCAAACCTTTGGACCATTCTGAGTGGCAGCTACACACACATACCTTTCTCACATGACAACCGCTAGCTGGACCTCGACTGCAAGAGTTGGTCTGATAGTGAGAAATACTGCAGCTAGTGTCCAAACAAAGACAAAGGCCTGAGATACAACAAACAGACAGAGGCATTACGCCATGTTGTGTTCCTCTAGGTGTTGTGTTAATTGGAGTATATTTAAAGAGAAAGCGGCAAGACAGTTTTGGTATTTCTGACAGGCAAATGCAATATTAACAGCAACGATGTTTGGCGAAGGTTTGTAATTTCAGTTCAAGTATCAGATAAGGGGTGTTTTTTGTGGGGGGTTTTTCACTTATAGCCAGAAGAAACAGTTTGAGATTATAGTTATTAAATTAAAATGGCCACAATTAACACATTCCAGTGTGATGAATTAACCAAAAAGCAACATCATCTCTCTTTCAGGACTTAAAGTATTCAGTATTTCAACAGACTAGCAAGAGTTAAGACTATTTATACACAAAACTGAGTCAAAAATGCACAACACCCCTTTTTGGACAATCTATTACTGTATGTAGGTAATGGAGCAAGAGACTGTTTGAAATACTTTTCAGAACTATATTTTTAATTGTTCGCAGTACACATTCCTGTCACGATCTCCAGCTGGAGTCCCCTTGAGAGCAACCAGGGGGCACTCCATCACAGACGTTTGCCATTCCATCAAATGCTTCATTTCCCATCATCCTTTGCCCTGACTCATATTCCATTATTGGTTTCAGCTGTGTCTCATTAGTCTCATTTTCTCACCCTATCTGTTTATCAATCACTCCTCACTAGATCTTGAATGTCTTGTGGTATTGCAACTCTGAGCCTTGTATCCTGGTTTTCCCTCCATGTCTTGTACAATACACCAAGCTCCGATGGCCACGGAGCTTAGCCCAACAGTCACCAGCATGCCCAGTTTTAATGGTCGCTAGCCCTGTGTTTTTAGTGGCTGCCAGTTTTGTGGTTATCATACCAGAGCCTGTTCACAAGATGGCCGCCACACCTGAGTCTCCAGCCGCCACGGTTGCCACGGCAGTTTTTCGGGTCATTATGAATGTCGCACATGAAGCCATTAAGGTGGTTCCTAGGTGAGTGAGACTGCAATCCAGCTTGGAGGACACTGCTGATGTCGGTGCGTGCAGCCGGCATCCCTAGAACAGCGCCATCGAGCCCACAGGCCACAGCGGTCTCAAGCCTGCCGGTGCCTGCGCTGTCCGTCCCAGAGGTTTGTCCTCTGTACTCCCCATCACGGCAATGGCCATTTTGTGTGACCTATGAACTTCCTGTTTGCCTCGACGCGACCGCAGAGGTAGTATCTGAACTTGCTGTCTTGTATTGATGCGACCACAGAGGTCGTATACAAACTTCTGGAAAACCTGAAACACCTTGCTGGTCCGGTTATGTCCATGGAGGACACCCTCGATCTACCTTTCTGTTTTGACATGGCCCCTGTAGCCAACGCTAACCTCTCTGTGCTTTGTGTTTCAGTTTTGCCTGATCAGCCATGTTGGGCTCTAGTTCTACCAGATCCGCCGTGGGGGTCTTCAGTCCCATCTGACCTGCTGTGGTGGCCTCTGCTCCGCCGTGGGGGTCTTCAAGCCAGTCTACTCTGCTAAAATGGTCTTCTGTTCAAAACGCAGCAGCTTGAGTTCTTACCAGAACCAGAAAGTATGACCATATTAGCCCGGTTCTGTCAACACTGCATTGGCTGCCTATTAAACATTGTATACATTTTAAAATATTGCTGATTACTTACAAAGCACTAAATGGTTTAGCTCCCCAGTACTTGAGCGAGCTCTTAACGCATTATAGTCCTTCACGTCTATTGCGATCTCAAAATTCCGGCCAGTTGATAATACCTAGAATATCAAAATCGACTGCAGGCGGTAGATCCTTTTCCTATTTAGCACCAAAACTTTGGAACAGTCTTCCTACCATTGTCCGGGAAGCAGACACACTCAGTTCAAAATGTCAGTTCAAAGCTAGACTAAAAACACATCTCTTTGACCTAGCATTCACATAATACATTATCGACTTCTATAATGCAATGTTAGGCTGCATAGATTATGTCAGCCAGAACTGGGAACACTTCCCTTAAATCCTAATGTACTCGTTACATCACAAGAAGAATGGCATCTACGCTAATATTAGTGTCTTTGTTTATCCCAAGGTTTTCCCGCAGCCTGTCGGATCCAGGCCGTTTCCAGATCTGACGAAGTACCTTCACCTGGACCCGATGACAATGCAGTGCTGAAGTGCCAACTAGCCTCTCCCTATGGAGGATCCCTTTCCCACTCTACAGATAAAGCGTTGTGGAAATTCGGTTCGCGTACCTACCCCTAAGTGATAAAATAAAATAAAATTCTGTATCAAAATTTATAGGCAAGACAAGTAGTTTGTTTAGGCGTGGTTTGTAGGGAATTACAAACCTACGCACATATATTCAAACACACATAATTATAGAATCAATTCATAATGCGCATGTGAACGCCATCAGCATTTATCACAGGTTCGCGTTTAAAGTTTGTTTAGAGAGAACGGTGTCGTCTTAGCGGCCCCTAATTTAATAACAAATGATCATTTCGACGGAAGTAAATCAATCAAAACTAACTTTAGCTGGAATATAACATTATTCAAGAACCGCTATAAAACCAAACCAATCTATGTTACCTTAAATTATGTTTATCTCTGTAAAGCTGCTTTGAAACAATCTACATTGTTAAAAGCGCTATATATACACTCACCCAAAGGATTATTAGGAACACCTGTTCAATTTCTCATTAATGCAATTATCTAACCAACCAATCACATGGCAGTTGCTTCAATGCATTTAGGGGTGTGGTCCTGGTCAAGACAATCTCCTGAACTCCAAACTGAATGTCAGAATGGGAAAGAAAGGTGATTTAAGCAATTTTGAGCGTGGCATGGTTGATGGTGCCAGACGGGCCGGTCTGAGTATTTCACAATCTCCTCAGTTACTGGGATTTTCACGCACAACCATTTCTAGGGTTTATAAAGAATGGTGTGAAAAGGGAAAAACATCCAGTATGCGGCAGTCCTGTGGGCGAAAATGCCTTGTTGATGCTAGAGGTCAGAGGAGAATGGGCCGACTGATTCAAGCTGATAGAAGAGCAACTTTGACTGAAATAACCACTCGTTACAACCGAGGTATGCAGCAAAGCATTTGTGAAGCCACAACACGCACAACCTTGAGACGGATGGGCTACAACAGCAGAAGACCCCACCGAGTACCACTCATCTCCACTACAAATAGGAAAAAGAGGCAGTTGAAGACTGGAAAAATGTTGCCTGGTCTGATGAGTCTCGATTTCTGTTGAGACATTCAGATGGTAGAGTCAGAATTTGGCGTAAACAGAATGAGAACATGGATCCATCATGCCTTGTTACCACTGTGCAGGCTGGTGGTGGTGGTGTAATGGTGTGGGGGATGTTTTCTTGGCACACTTTAGGCCCCTTAGTGCCAATTGGGCATCGTTTAAATGCCACGGCCTACCTGATCATTGTTTCTGACCATGTCCATCCCTTTATGGCCACCATGTACCCATCCTCTGATGGCTACTTCCAGCAGGATAATGCACCATGTCACAAAGCTCGAATCATTTCAAATTGGTTTCTTGAACATGACAATGAGTTCACTGTACTAAAATGGCCCCCACAGTCACCAGATCTCAACCCAATAGAGCATCATTGGGATGTGGTGGAACGGGAGCTTCGTGCCCTGGATGTGCATCCCACAAATCTCCATCAACTGCAAGATGCTATCCTATCAATATGGGCCAACATTTCTAAAGAATGCTTTCAGCACCTTGTTGAATCAATGCCATGTAGAATTAAGGCAGTTCTGAAGGCGAAAGGGGGTCAAACACAGTATTAGTATGGTATAATCCTTTAATCCTTTAGGTGAGTGTATATATGTGGATGACTTGAAATGCATTAATCAATGCTTTTAATGTTTTAATGATTTAGCCCAGTTTATTCAAGGCAGGGTAGGCATTTTGTTCCAGAAACATTTTTTTTGTTATGCTGGTTGTACTTATATATAAATATATATATATATATATATATATATATATATATATATATATATATATATTAGGGCTGTCAAATGATTAATCGTGATTAATCACATCCAAAATAAAAGTTTTTTTACATAATATATGTGGGTGCACTGTGTATAATTATTTTATATATATAAATACACACACATGCTTGTATATATTTAAGAAATATTTTCATGTATATACTGTATATAGATTTATGTATAATTTATATTACATATAAATATAAATATTTTATATATAAATAATATTTTTTCTTAAATATACATGTGTTACATGTATGTCCTGTGTTTCCCCCGTTCATTGTGTATTTGGTTCAGTCCTGTTTCCAGTTTCCCGCTCCTCGTTAGTGTTTAGTTTATTCACCTGTGTCTAGTTCATTTGCCCCAGCTGTGCCTTGTTTCCCTAATCTGTTCTGTGTATGTAAACCCTGTGTTCTCCCTCACTCCTGGTCGGTTCTCGTTCGTATGTACGTTTGTATATGGTGTGTTAGTGTTTTCTGGATTCCTGGTCTGAGTTATTTAGTAAAGATTATTGTATTTGATCTTCTGACTACTGCCTCTCCTTCAACCTGCACCACACCCGTAACAGAAGAACCGACCAAGACAAGATGGATTTGGCTGGCCATGACCTGACGGATTACCTCTTCAGGATCCTGATGGAGAGAGGTCTCCGCATCACCATCACCCCAGTGATAGCTCCAGCCATCTTCGCTACGCCATCCATCCTCACCCAGGATCCAGCAAAGCCCGCTGATCCTTTGCCGCTGGTTCCGTCCAGCACAAAGCCCCCTTCACCGCTGGTTCCGTCCAGCCCAGCCGAGCCCTCACCACTGGTACCATCCAGCCCAGCCAAGCCCTCACCGCTGGTTCCGTCCAGCCCAGCCAAGCCCGCACCGCTGGTTCCGTCCAGCCCAGCCAAGCCCGCACCACTGGTTCCGTCCAGCCCAGCCAAGCCCGCATCGCTGGTTCCGTCCAGCCCAGCCAAGCCTGCACCGCTGGTTCCGTCCAGCCCAGCCGAGCCTTCACAGCTGGTTCCCTGCAGCCCTGCCGAGCCTGAGCTTCCCTGCAGCCCTGCCGAGCCTGAGCTTCCCTGCAGCCCTGCCGAGCCTGAGCTTCCCTGCAGCCCTGCCGAGCCTGAGCTTCCCTGCACGCCTGCCGAGCCTGAGCTTCCCTGCACGCCTGCCGAGCCTGAGCTTACCTGCACGCCTGCCGGGCCGGAGCTTCGCGTCACGCCGGCCGAGCCAGAGCCTTCTCCGCTGGTCCCGTCCAGCCCTTCAGAGCCTTCTCCGCTGGTCCCGTCCAGCCCTTCAGAGCCTTCTCCGCTGGTCCCGTCCAGCCCTTCAGAGCCTTCTCCGCTGGTCCCGTCCGACCAGAGACCCCTTCGCCGCTGGTTCCGTCCAGCCCAGAGATCCCTTCACCGCTGGTTCCGTCCAGCCCAGAGACCCCTTCGCCGCTGGTTCCGTCCAGCCCAGAGACCCCTTCGCCGCTGGTTCCGTCCAGCACTAAGCCCTCTCCACCGCTGGTCCTGCCCAGCTCAAAGCCTTCTCCACTGGTCCTGTCCAGCAATGAGCCCGTCGCCTGCCCGCCAGAGCCTGAGCCCGTCGCCTGCCCGCCAGAGCCTGAGCCCGTCGCCTGCCCGCCAGAGCCTGAGCTTCAAGCCAGCCCTACAGAGCCTTCTCTACTGGTCCCATCCAGCCCTCCCAAGCCTGACCTGATCCACGTCCCGTCTGCCCACCCAGAGCCTGTCCCAGAGCCTGTGATTCCCCCCAAGAAAGTTTTGGGGGGGGGATATAGGCCACCCGAGGGACAGTCTCCACCCTGGCCACCTGAAGTGGCCTCTCCACCCTGGCCACCTGAAGTGGCCTCTCCACCCTGGCCACCTGAAGTGGCCTCTCCACCCTGGCCACCTGAAGTGGCCTCTCCACCCTGGCCACCTGAAGTGGCCTCTCCACCCTGGCCACCCGAGGGAAAGTCTCCACCCTGGCCACCCGAGGGAAAGTCTCCGCCCTGGCCTCCTGCACGTCCTGCTCCGCCCTGGCCTCCTGCACGTCCTGCTCCGCCCTGGCCTCCTGCATGTCCTGCTCCGCCCTGGAGGCTTCCTGCTCCGGGTAGGCCACTCCCTCGTCAGCCTCCAGGGCGCCCACCCCCCCACCCTTATTGATGTTACTCGGCGCGAGGACGCGCCTTGCAGGAGGGGGAGCTAATGTTACATGTATGTCCTGTGTTTCCCCCGTTCATTGTGTATTTGGTTCAGTCCTGTTTCCAGTTTCCCGCTCCTCGTTAGTGTTTAGTTTATTCACCTGTGTCTAGTTCATTTGCCCCAGCTGTGCCTTGTTTCCCTAATCTGTTCTGTGTATGTAAACCCTGTGTTCTCCCTCACTCCTGGTCGGTTCTCGTTCGTATGTACGTTTGTATATGGTGTGTTAGTGTTTTCTGGATTCCTGGTCTGAGTTATTTAGTAAAGATTATTGTATTTGATCTTCTGACTACTGCCTCTCCTTCAACCTGCACCACACCCGTAACAACATGCATGTGTGTGTATTTATATATATACAAAATAATTATACACAGTGCACCCACATATATTATGTAAAAAAAACTTTTATTTTGGATGTGATTAATCGTGATTAATCATTTGACAGCCCTAATATATATATATATATTGTGACGATCGTCCTATGCACTCATCAGCGTTGCCCTGGAGAAAGACGCGAAACACCTGTGCTCGCTCATCATGGCTCGCTCGGCCACACCTGTCATCAATTCCCACACGGCCATATAAGCGACATGAGGCTGAACAACGGGGAGGAATAGGCTTCTTGAAAGCTGAGAACTAATGTGTCGTCTCTTGTTCTTTTTCCAGAAACCAGCGTGTGACCGAGCTAGACCCGTTACGAGCACAGCACCGATTCACCGCACCAAGGAAACCTCGAATAGAGAATACCGCCTCACCTCAAGAAAGCCGCTCTTCACTCTGCACTCTTCAACTTGCACTCTGCACTTATTCCACTTGTAAATAAACAATTAATCTGAGCTCTCCTTGTCGCGTGATACTTCCGCCCGTCACAGTGGTGGAGAATGCGGGGGTGAAAGGAAGTTCCCGTCGACAAGCGATCTCCGGATACTCACAGTATTCCCTTCCTGACGAACGGTACTCTTTCCACTCAACATGGAAGAGCTTCTCCGACAATTAACGGAGGTCAGCGTGCGCCAGCAACAGTTTGCGGAGCATTTGGCCACACGCCAGAACCAGGCTGACCAGGAAATCGCTGCTTTTCACACTGCTGCCAGACAGCGCGTTCCGTTACCCGACCCACGGGTTCAGGCCGCCCAGCTCCTCCCCAAAATGACCGTCCATGATGACGTCGAGGCATATTTGCAGATGTTCGAGAATACTGCTGTAACAGAAGGGTGGGATCCGGATGACTGGGCTCGCGCACTCGCCCCTCTTCTCACTGGTGAAGCCCAGCGCGCCTTCTTCAGCCTCCCCACAGCAACTGCAGAAAGGTATGAGGATGTAAAAAGGGAAATTTTGGCTAGAGTGGGGTTATCTCCAGTGTGTGCAGCCCAGTGCTTCCATGACTGGTCGTATCAGCCCCGGCGCCCCGCAAGTACTCAAGCAGCCGAACTGTCTCGTATAGCGCAACATTGGCTGATGGATGGAGAGCCCACCCCTGCGCAGGTAGTGGAACGCGTGGTCATTGACCGCCTCCTTCGGGCCTTACCCCGCTCCTACCGCCAGGCTGTGGGTATGCCATGCCAACAGCGCCCTCTTCCCCCAAAATTCGGGCTTAGTTGGCAGGGTGTGCAGTGCACCACGAGCTTCCCAGGGGAGCCCCAGAGACCGCGATCAAGATCAACGGCCGTCCATTCAAAGCGGTCCTCGACTCGGGCAGCGCCGTCAGCCTCGTCAGGGCGGATATTCTTCCTCCACGCAGCGAGACCAAGACGCTGTTGCCTATCACCTGCGTGCACGGAGACACACGACAGGTGCCTGCTCGGCGCGTCACTATCTCCGCGGCTTCGGGGTCCTGGCCCATAGAAGTTGGGCTCATTAAAGATCTGCCAGTGTCTGTGCTGCTGGGCCGAGACTGGCCGGGCTTCGAAACCCTGCTCAGCGACGCCACACGACCTGTCCAACCCAGTAGGGGTCGCCGTGGGTGGCGACCAGCAAGGAATCCCCGCCGACGCCCCACTCTCTTGGCCTCCGACAGTGGGAGAGATGGTGAGTCCCCTTCCCTTTCCTCTAATCTCTTCTATGATGTTTACCAGCAGGTCTCGGGGGGCGGCTCTTTTGGCCGCGCTCAGCGGGAGGACGAGCGGTTGAAACACTGCTGGACACAGGTCTGTGTGATGAATGGAGAAGACACCCGGCCAAAACCCCATCCTTGCCCCCACTTTGCCATAGAAAACGGCCTACTCTATTGTGTCGCTCAGCGGAGGGGGGAGGAAAAAAAACTGTTAGTGGTGCCGCGCTCAAAGACAGAGACGATCCTGCAATTGGCACACTCCCACCCATTGGCGGGACATCTCGGCGCAGATAATACCATCCAACGCATACGAGACCGGTTCCACTGGCCCGGCCTGGAGGCCGAAGTGAAGCAGTTCTGTCAAGCCTGTCTGGTCTGCCAGAAGACGTCACCTAAACCACCACCTCCCACACCACTCATACCGCTGCCCATAATTGAAGTGCCCTTCGAGCGCATCGGGATGGATCTGGTAGGGCCATTACCAAAGTCAGCCCGGGGACACGAACACATCCTCGTCGTGGTCGACTACGCCACCCGCTACCCCGAAGCAATTCCCCTCCGGAAAGCCACTGCGAAGAATATCGCCCACGAGCTCTTCCTACTGTTTAGCCGAGTGGGTATACCGGTGGAGATCTTGACCGATCAGGGAACACCGTTCATGTCCCGGCTAATGGCCAATCTCTGCCGCTTACTCCAAGTGAAGCAGCTGCAGACGACCGTGTACCATCCTCAGACGGACGGACTCGTCGAACGTTTCAATCAGACCCTCAAACAAATGCTGCGACGGGTGGCAGCCGAAGATAAACGGGACTGGGACCAGATGTTGCCCTACGTTCTGTTTGGTATACGGGAAGTGCCCCAGGCGTCCACGGGCTTTACCCCCTTCGAGCTCCTCTTCGGACGACAACCTCGAGGGCTGCTCGACGTGGCGAAAGAGGCGTGGGAACACCAGCAGCCCACCCCGCACCGGTCCCTAGTAGAGCACGTCGCCGAGATGAGACAACGGGTCGACCGCGTCATGCCCCTAGTCCGTGAACATCTGGTAAAAGCCCAGCAGGCTCAACAGCGCCACTATAACCGTACAGCTCAGCCCCGAGAGTTCCAAACAGGCGATCGAGTTATGCTGTTAGTCCCCACCGCAGCCTGTAAGTTCCTGGCCACTTGGCAGGGGCCGTATACAGTTGTAGAGAAAGTGGGACCTGTAACATACCGAGTACGGCAACCTGGGAGACGGAGCCCTGAGCAGCTATACCACGTAAACTTGCTGAAGAGGTGGGTGGGGACCAGAGAACAGACCGTAGCTCTTGCCACCATCGAGTCCGTTTTGGTGGATACCAACCCAAGTCTGTCGGGGGAACAAAAGGCTGAACTGGGACACCTGATTGGTCAGTTTTCGGATGTGTTCTCTACAGTCCCCGGGCAAACCAGTCTGGTACAACACGACATTATAACCCCGCCGCGGGTCATTGTAAAACAACGGCCCTACCGTATTCCAGAGGCTCGTCGGCAGGCTATCGAGGAGGAAATCCAGCAGATGTTGAAGTTGGGGGTGATCGAACCATCTCGCAGCCCGTGGTCCAGCCCAATCGTCCTGGTCCCGAAACCAGATGGCACCCTCCGCTTCTGCAACGATTTCCGCCGCCTCAATGAAGTCTCGGAGTTTGACGGATAACCAATGCCCCGGGTGGATGAACTCCTAGACCGCCTGGGAAAGGCCCGGTATATTTCCACCCTGGACCTGACGAAGGGTTATTGGCAGGTACCCCTCTCAGAAGCCGCCAAACCAAAAACCGCCTTCTCAACTCCAACTGGCCACTGGCAATATCGGACCCTTCCCTTCGGGCTTCACGGGGCACCGGCCACGTTCCAGAGGCTGATGGACATCATCCTTCGGCCACACCAGCAGTACGCAGCAGCATACATCGATGATGTAGTCATTCATTCGGAGCGTTGGGAGGACCACCTAGACCATCTACGGAGGGTGCTTACGGATCTTCGAAGGGTTGGACTCACCGCCAACCCTCGCAAATGTCACCTGGCCCTCTTCGAGGCAAAGTACCTGGGCTTCCAGGTTGGACGGGGCCTCATTAAGCCACAAGAGAAAAAGGTGGAGGCCGTCCACGCCGCCCAAAGGCCCGGAACGAAGACCCAGGTGCGGGCTTTCCTGGGCTTAGCAGGATATTATCGCTGCTTCATCCCCAACTTCTCCTCGTTAGCCGCCCCCCTGACAGACCTAACCAAAAAGTGGCAGCCTGAGCGCGTCGCCTGGAGTTCCGAGGCAGAAGAGGCATTTCAGCGAATCAAAGATGCCCTGACAGAGGAACCGGTCCTGCACGCCCCCAATTTCGGCTGCCCCTTCCTGTTGCAGACGGATGCGTCCGAGACAGGGTTGGGAGCTGTCCTGTCCCAAGTCACGGAGAATGAGGAACATCCTGTTCTGTTTATTAGCAGGAAACTGACAAAGGCCGAGAAGAACTACGCCACGGTTGAGAAAGAGGCTTTGGCAATAAAGTGGGCAGTCCTGGAGCTGCGGTACTACCTGCTCGGCCGTAAGTTTACCCTCCTCACAGACCACGCACCCCTTCAGTGGATGGCCAAGGCCAAGGATACCAACGCCAGAGTGACGCGGTGGTTCCTGGCGCTCCAGGACTTCTGCTTCATCGTCCGCCACCGAGCCGGATCTTCCAACGCCAATGCAGACGGACTCTCGCGGATTTGGTCAGCCTTTTCAGGTCTGTCAGGGGTCACTCCCCGCCCACCCCCAGTTTCCCCCTTGTTGCTTCCGTATGTTTCCACCAGGACCAGGACAACGCTTAGGAGGGGGGAGTGTGACGATCGTCCTGTGCACTCATCAGCGTTGCCCTGGAGAAAGACGCGAAACACCTGTGCTCGCTCATCATGGCTCGCTCGGCCACACCTGTCATCAATTCCCACACGGCCATATAAGCGACATGAGGCTGAACAACGGGGAGGAATAGGCTTCTTGAAAGCTGAGAACTAATGTGTCGTCTCTTGTTCTTTTTCCAGAAACCAGCGTGTGACCGAGCTAGACCCGTTACGAGCACAGCACCGATTCACCGCACCAAGGAAACCTCGAATAGAGAATACCGCCTCACCTCAAGAAAGCCGCTCTTCACTCTGCACTCTTCAACTTGCACTCTGCACTTATTCCACTTGTAAATAAACAATTAATCTGAGCTCTCCTTGTCGCGTGATACTTCCGCCCGTCACAATATATATATATATATATATATATACTGTATATATATATATATATATATATATGTCCCAGGTGGTATGCAGAACATCATCACTTCAGCAACCTCCACATGTGCTTCACTCTGGAGGCCTACACGACAGGATGGTAACAGCTGGAATGTGGGATTGCCATGGGGTGTGCCATCTCCCCCATCCTATTTGTTTTAGCCTTCGAGGTAATCCTCAGAGGGGCCAGGCAGGTTGTCAGGGGCATCAAGCTACCATCAGGCGAGAGGCTTCCACCATTGAGGAGCTACATGGATGACGTAACAAGCATCTTTCAGACGGCTCCATGCACGAACAGGCTCCTTAAGCGCTTTGACGAGCTGCTCAAATGGGCAAGAATGAAGAGCAAGGCTGAAAAATCAAGAAGTCTTTCGATAAGGAAAGGTTTGTCGCATGCCATGATCATCTTTGTTGCTGGAGGGAAGACCATTCCCTCTTCGGGAGCTAACCAGGCAACAACTTGCAGAGGGCATGGCAAGAATTGAGCGAAGCCACCTGCCTGGGAAGCACAAAGTGTGGTGCTACCAGCACACGATATACCAACTCGTGCTGTGGCCTCTAAAGGTCTGTGAAATTCCCATATCGGAGGTTAGCAGGATGGACAGCCTCGCCATTAGCTATATTCGAAAGTGGTTGGGCTCGCCCCGTTGCTTTTCGGACGCAGGTCTCTTCGGTCGGAAGATGCTGGAGCTCCCCATCAAATCCATCAGCCTAGGGTACAAGAAAGAGAAGGCACGCCTTGTACTGGAGCTAGAGGACTCAGCGGACCCACTTATATGGACTGGGAAGGTCCCTATCCGCACAGGCCGTAAATGGAAGGCGCAAGCTGAAGTAGAGCATGCTATCTCCAGTCTGCAACATCGAGAGGTGATGGGGTTAGTCCAGACCAGTCGAGCTGGCCTAGGCTGGGGAGCACCTCAGCAGCTCTGGTCTAAAGCCACCACGAGGCAGCAGAAGACCATGGTGGTGGATAAAGTTACCAGGTTGGACCAGGAGCGCTTTTACGTAAAGGCAATATCTCAGGGCAGTCAAGGAGCCTGGACGCAATGGGACCTGACTGTGAATAGGCGCATCACCTGGGACAGACATCTGGAGGACACCACAATCCAGGCTCAGCTACCTGTTAAGGGCAACGACCCTGCAGCTGACCTAATGGCACTGCAGACATCACACATTATGCTATGCAGAGTTGTAGACAGACAGTCACTGAGCACCGCAAACGAAACAGCAGCCGCCTTTTACAGTTCCTCCTGAACTAAAGCAACCAGCTTATGCTGCGTTTCCTCCATGTGTGCGTTCATGTGTTTTGAAGGAGGCGTGGCTTTGGAGACGCTCTGAATCGTGGGTAAGATCTCATGCTTTCAAAGCTAGCTTGCTATTGGTAGGCTCTCCGAAAATTGCCTACACTACCTTTAAAAGCTTTTTTATGCTTAACCATGTGAGTGCATTGGAATATTTTGTTGTTTCATCATGTATTTAAATATATTTGTAATTACTCATTTGTAATGATGAAGAAATAAATATATTAACGGTAATTTAATATCAAATAACAAAAAGAGTTCAAATTGAAATTAAATACTTTACATGTGTTAGTTGACACATTAAAATAAACACACTTCTGTAAAGCACAATAGATTATTAAACCATAATGAATTAAAATGTACTTTAAAGTAAAACATTTAATTTGACATTATTACAAGTGTGTTAGGAAGCAGTCATGAAAATGTACTCTCTTTAGTACACTTAAGTGACTTTTATTTAATTAATAATATTATCTGCAAATCTTTTTATTACTTCAAGTATTAAGATTTGAAGTACAATACAAGATTCAGTACAATTAAGTGCTATTCTTTTTCACTTAGAAGTCTTCTGAACCCTTTAAACCTTTAAATATATAGATTAGAAAAAGTGTGCCAATCAACCTGAATTCACCCTATACAGTATATATCATTATATATATATATATATATATATATATATATATATATATATATATATATATATATATATATATCACACCCTATATATATATATATCATATATCACCCTATATATATATATATATACACTGTATATACATAAAAGCATATAAGTTGAATGACATACAGTAAGGGTGAGTAAATGATGACAGCAAATGTATTTTCCTTTAAACAGTGACATTGTCTTATTTTATTCAATACTCTAAGAGGGTCATATGAAAACATGTAGATAAGAGTTTTTCCACACAAATACTGAGCAGTGGTTAATGCGGGATGTGGGTATCAGGATGAGCATGACCGGTTTAAGGGAGTGGGCTCTAGTGGACGGCCGGACGCCTCTGCATTGATGTTCCTGTTACTATGAGAGCGAGACAGGAGGGCAGACAGCTGTGTGTAGCACTGGACCCGCCTCCCCCTCGACAAGCTGCCCGCTGAGTGGAGGAAAACAGCTGTCAATCACCTCAAACAACCAACAGCACAACAATGATGACATAATACACTAAATGATTTTGTTAGTCATTATTATAAACACAAATCTGCAAATGTGATACATTGAATAGTAACTAGAACTTTTAAGTACCAGAATGAGATCTGTGTTCTGTAAAAAGATCCTTGCTGCCATTCCAGTAATGAGCTGCCATCTTCCCATGGTAGTCCCTGATATTGACTTTGGCATCTGCAGAGAGAAAAAGCTGTTTCCGATCATACAGCAACACTGTCAAAATAAACTTGTTGTTATTAATAACTCTTTTCACACCATGTCAGCATGATACCTGTTACACTGTGCTGCACTTCCATAAATATACAAACACACACAGACATTAAAGACATAACGGTTCTTTTAAAGGGACAGTTCACACACAAAAATGATTTTCAGAGAGTACTAAATTAAATTTCAGCCTGGTCCTCACATAAAGCTATCACATGGCGTCAGAAGACATCCCAGACAGCAGAATAGTGTCGGCATCCACACGTACCAGATGTGGGCTGCCTGAGATATGAACTACTTTTATGCTTTTTCTAGTTAGTTCTGTTGAAAAGCTCCCAATTAACTTACAAAAATGCAGAACGTTAATGGAACACAACGTCCTGAAAATAATTCGGTAATGCCTAGTTCACACTACAGGATTTTAAGTTGCAAGTTAACAAGCTCGCCGTCTGGCTGTAATCGCGTGCAAATCTGCGGTGATCCGCGCTCGCCAATCTTTATGTGTGAAATACTTAACGACGCATCAAAAACGCTCGCTGACGCCTTGCCGACGCCAGATAAATATCCAGCATGCTAAATATCTGGAGCTGTCGGCCGACTCGATAGCCTGTGGTGTCGTGACGAGCAACAGCCAATGATCAGCTTGTTATCACATTACACAAGCCTTTTGTATTTGTAACCATCGTTGCCAAACCACAACACGAGCAGGCAGCGGCTTTTCCATTAGAAACATGTTTTACTCTCCTCCAACTCTCTCTGTAGCACAGACAGTCCCTGCTGCCCACGTGTGTTATCCATCCTTTCACCCATATTCTGTTTTTTCTTTTGTCGGGGTTCTAAACAGATCATTGCGCAAACTTTTTTTGCTGCTTTGTTTTTGCAATGCCAATTTTGTCCCGGCGTCCATTTTCAAATAGACAAGTCCTATTTCGGGTAATTTCCCATTCCACTTCTCGCGTGAGTTTTCGTGACAAAACATGGTTTGGGGACCGGATAGAGTCGTTGGCTGACAGAGTTGTTGTCAGCTCGTGTAGTGTGTAACACCATGTTGCAGATCATTCACGCAGTGTGAACACCACAACGACTTCAAGACTCCAGAGCAAGTCATGTAGTCTAAACAGCACAGCGATCTGCCGACGTTTAAAGTCGTGTAGTGTGAACTAGGCATTCGAGAAGCTTTCTGTTGGTCAACATGATGACCAATTTGTTTCAAAATCTGTCAATCTTATATGACATCCCCAGATTGCGTAGATCCGTATTGAAATGACAGGATTTAGGCCACAAAAAAAAAAAATGCTGAACAACAGTGAATGTGACCAAACTTTATATCACACCATGTTGGCTAGATGAGAACTGGCCCTTCAACTAAGCCTGGTTTCTCTCAGGGGCCGAAGGGGTTTGGGTTACTTGCCACTGTCGCCTCTGGTTTGCTCAGTTGAGGATTCAAAATTAAAAAGTGAAATTTTTTATGTCACTGCACTGACACTATCGGACGAGAACAAAACTTGAACAATGATGACACTAGAGCCGCTTTATAGCTTATTTGACTTTGTTTCATAATTGTGAACAACATCGACACTGTTATTGAACTGAATCAACATTTAACTGAATTCAAGCTGAATAATGACACTATTGTCTTCTGTAAAACTGCTTAATGCTGAATTTGAACTTGTCTAAAATTTTATGAAGTTTGCATTGATAGCTGTTTCCATCCACCTGTAACGTTGCTGGAGAAAGCAGGTGAAGGCGAGGATCTATCAGCAGGGTGTTTAATGAAATAACACATAGAACAAATAATAAAGAACTCCAAGGACAAAGAAATAAAACCACGAGAAGGACCGAACTAGAAGCAACCATACATGTACAACAACTGACAAAGTAACAAGTGAAACACAAGGGCTATAAATACACAGGGGCAAACAAGCTTAACTAGCTTAACTCAGTCGACCATGATCGCGCACCGCTCGCGCATGCGCATCTAGGTGACACGGATAAATGTACGCAGCGATATATAATGAGTGTTCCTGGGAGATCCTAGTTGCGCGGGATGTGGAAGCGTGCAAAAGTTCCAAAAATGTACATAAAGTGCCCTGGCCTTGAATGACAAGGTAAGGAAAATAAGACTAAATCTAAATTAAATAACCAAGACTAGGTTGGCCATGTGATTTTTCTCAGGAGATGTTTTGAGCATTTTACTTCGGACACCGGATTATTAGCAAACTGCCAAGAGAACTGCTAGCTGGCTACTCAAAATAAACTAGCAATCTATTCAGGCAGCATATTTGTGTTTGATCTGTGTGAATTACAGAAATATAAGACTTGCTAGACCTACTTTTAGCTACCAAGGAACCTTTCCACAAGGAAAGATTGATTTTATTTTTCATTCTATCCTTGGGGGGTATGCTAGGTGGTTAATGGAAATTAAATCAACCATTTATTTGAGTTTTTAATTTTAGTTAATCAGTACATGACTGATTAACAGTAATGTAAATGCTAAATGTCCTAATACCTGTTGATACTACAACAATGCAAAGTATCTTAACCTAGCAGTTTTTCACATATCATGTAAGACTCATTTTCTCAATTTCTTTGCACAAAACTCTCCAGAAAGTGCCATTTAATGGTTTATTTTTCAAAAAAATGTCACGGCCCCCGGACCCCCCTAGGGAGAGCACACATAATAAATCACAATTTAATCACTGCTTAGAACCAAACTAAGTAATACAGTCTGTTCCCATAAGTCTTTAGAAATGTGCATTTAAGTGCCTTATATATAAAAAAATATATTCAAAAATTCGGGACATAGTGACATAGTGACGGCAAGGGAGCTCCGGCGTGCTGTAACGCAGACACTGTGTTTACAGTGTGTGATAGCAGTTTGCCCTTATAGCAGTTTGCTGAGGGAGAGAGAGCGGGGCGAGCCCCGTGGGGCTTAACATGTCTGTGAGTGAATGTGGGCGCAGGACAGCGGGCACATTTGGATCGCTGATCGATTGCTCCTGTCTGCCTCGCTGCCTGCTGTGTGTTTGTTTGCTTCGAGGCTGTAAGCTCCGCCTGAGCCTCGTATTTCTTTATGTTTTGAGCCATCATTTACTATCTAGTTGTTTATACTACTAAATACAGCTTACCCAACATCTCAGATTAACCTTACATCTCTAGCTTCCGTTATTGTTAACACAGCACGCTAGTAACTCGCTAACGTTAGCCTGCTAACGCGCCACCCGTGCGCTCATTTATATATTTATTTTCTCTCGCGCGCCCGCGCCTTTTGAGTTCATAAAGTCCAGGTAAGTAAGAAATCAGTCAACAAACACGGTGAGTAATGTCTTCTTGTCCTGTTATTGTCACCTGTGTCACATGTCATATGTTTAGTATAGCCTTCTCCGATGGCAATATAGGATTTATATGTGATAAATGCAAGGAGACAGTCAGGCTGACGGAGAAGATTTCAGAACTAGAGACACGCATCCAAACTTTAATTGAGGATGGTAAGAATGCTAGATCTTTAGATAGTGTTTTGGATGCGCCTAGCATAGAGAACTCTTTACATGATTCAGTTCCGGCTGAAGTAGAGCCCGTGCAGCAGGGCAGATGGGTGACTGTGAGAGATCACCGCTCTAGTCGCGGATCAAAGAACCACTCTTCCGTTCCGATTCCCATTACAAATCGATTTGCCCCACTCAGTGAAACACCCACTGAGAATTCTGTTGATTGTGCCCTGGTAATTGGTGATTCGATCACACGGAACGTGAAAATAGAGACACCAGCCACCATAGTCACATGTTTGCCGGGAGCCAGAGCGCCTGACATCAAAGCAAATTTAAAAGTGCTGGCTAATGCTAATCGTAAATTCTCTAAGATCATTATTCATGTCGGCACTAATGATGTTCGACTCCGCCAGTCGGAGATCACCAAAATTAATATTAAAGAGGTGTGTGAACTCGCAAGTACGATGTCAGGCACTGTAATTTGCTCTGGCCCCCTTCCTGTTCGCAGGAGTGATGGGATAGTTAGCTGATTGGCCTCACTGAATGGTTGGCTGTCGAAGTGGTGTCCGCAGAATAATATAAAATTCATAGACAATTGGAAAAGTTTTTGGGGCAAGCCTGATCTGTTGAAAAGAGATGGTATCCATCCCTCCTGGGCTGGTGCTGCTCTTCTCTCTAGTAATTTGGCTCATAGTCTTAGAGCTAAAACATGACAATCTGGGGCTCAGGTCAGGAAGCAGACAGACTGGCTAAACCGACCGTCTGATAGCGGCCTCACGTCACCAAGGTCAGATAAATCCCATCACATAGAGCCTCTTTCACCTAGATATCATCATATAGAGACTGTGTCTGTTCCCCGAATTTGGAAATCCAAAAAACGTCAGGTTAAAAATTTAATTGATGTTCAACAAATAAAAAACAGATATAATACAGATGAGCAAATGATAAAGCTTGGGTTGGTGAATATTCGATCCCTTACTTCAAAATCTCTTAATAGTTAATGACATGATTTCAGATTATAATCTTGATATGCTGTGTTTGACAGAAACCTGGCTAAAACCAAACGATTACATTATTTTAAATGAGTCAACCCCACAAGATTACAGTTATAAAAATGAACCTCGTCTGAAAGGCAAAGGGGGAGGTGTTGCTGTAATTTATAGTAATATTTTCAAAACCACTAAGAAATGTAGCTTTAAATATACTTCTTTTGAAGTATTGGTGCTTAATGTAAAAATATATAGTGTAAACGATAAATCACATTTGAGAATTCTGCTGGCTACTGTGTACAGGCCACCAGGGCACCATAAAGATTTTATCAAAGAATTTGCGGACTTTCTATCAGATTTAGTATTGGCTGCAGATAAAGTACTAATTGTTGGTGATTTTAATATACATGTAGATAATGAAAAAGATGCTTTGGGATTGGCATTTAAAGACATTGTAAACTCAATTGGAGTTAGACAACACGTGTCAGGACCTACTCATTGTCGTAATCATACTCTAGATCTAATATTATCACATGGAATAGATGTTGATGCTGTTGAAATTCTGCAGCAGAGCGATGACATCTCAGATCATTATCTAGTCTCATGTAAATTACATTTAGCCAAGGCTGCAAAGCCGACTCCGTGTTATAAATACGTTAGACCTATAACTTCTGCCACTAAAGATTGCTTTATCAATAATCTTCCTAATCAGTTTCATCATCTCAGCATCCCAGATAGCTTAGAAGAACTCGATATTGCAACAGAAACGTTTAACTCTCTCTTTTCCAGCACTTTAGACGCAGTTGCTCCGTTGCGCTTAAAGAAGATTAAAGAAAATAGTCCAACGCCGTGGTACAGCGAGCACACTCAGGCCCTAAAGAGAGCAGCCAGAAAAATTGAGCGCAACTGGAAGAAAACTAAACTAGAGGTATTTCGGATTTCGTGGAAAGAGAGCTCAATTGCTTACAGAGAGGCTTTAAAAGCTGCTAGATCTGCTTATTTTTCAAACCTATTAGAAGAAAATAAACATAATCCTAGGTATTTATTTGAAACAGTGGCTAAACTAACGAAAAAGAAAGCTTCAAGCTCAGAAGTGTCAAAGCAACACGGCAGTGATGACTTTATGAACTTCTTCACTTATAAGATTGATAATATCAGGGACAAAATTATAACTATGCAACCGTCTACCACAGTATCGCATCAGGAAGTGCATTGTAGTCTCCCTAAAAAAAAAATTTTTTATTTATTTGTTGCTATAGGAGAGGAAGAATTCTGCAAACTCGTTAATTCATCTAAATCGACAACTTGTATGTTAGATCCTATACCGACTAAGCTACTGAAAGAGATGTTTCCAGAGGTCATATATCCTCTTCTTAATATCATTAATTCATCTTTGTCTCTAGGATACATACCAAAAACCTTTAAGCTGGCTATGATAAAACCGCTTGTTAAAAAACCACAACTTGATCCTACAGAATTAGTCAATTACAGGCCGATCTCGAATCTGCCTTTTCTGTCAAAGATATTAGAAAAAGCAGTATCTTCACAACTATGTTCCTTTCTAGAAAGAAATGATATCTGCGAGGATTTTCAGTCCGGATTTGGACCGTACCATAGCACTGAGACAGCTCTCATCAGAGTCACAAATGATTTGCTCTTATCATCCGATCGTGGTTGTATCTCTCGATTAGTGTTACTCGATCTTAGTGCTGCATTTGACACCATTGACCACAACATTCTTTTAAATAGACTAGAAAACTATGTTGGCATTAGTGGAATTGCATTAGCATGGTTTAAATCATACTTAACTGACCGTTATCAGTTTGTAGCAGTAAATGAAGAGATGTCTTATCGATCACAAGTTCAGTATGGCGTACCACAAGGCTCAGTACTAGGACCGCTGCTGTTCACTCTGTACATGCTACCATTAGGAGATATCATTAGGAAACATGGAGTTAGCTTTCACTGTTATGCCGATGATACTCAGCTGTATATTTCTTCAAAACCCAACGAAACTTACCAATTCACAAAATTAACGGAATGCATAGCTGATATAAAAAATTGGATGACTAGTAATTTCCTACTACTAAATTCTGAAAAGACAGAGATTCTAATTATTGGACAAAAAACTTCCACACGTAATAACCCAGAATACTGTCTAACACTTGATGGCTGCTCTGTCAAGTCTTCGTCGTCGGTTAGGAACCTGGGTGTGCTATTTGATACCAACCTTTCTTTTGAAAGCCACGTGTGTAGTATCTGTAAAACTGCATTTTTCCATCTTAAAAATATATCTAAATTACGCCATATGCTCTCATTGGGAAATGCGGAACAATTAGTCCATGCGTTCATGACCTCAAGGCTAGATTATTGTAATGCTCTACTGGGTGGTTGCCCTGCACACTTAATAAACAAACTACAGCTAGTTCAAAACGCCGCAGCTCGAGTTCTTACCAGAACCAGGAAATATGACCATATTAGCCCGGTTCTGTCAACACTGCATTGGCTCCCTATTACACATCGTATAAATTTTAAAATATTGTTGATTACCTACAAAGCACTAAATGGTTTAGCTCCGCAGGTACTTGAGCGAGCTCTTAACGCATTATAGTCCTTCACGTCTATTGCGATCTCAAAATTCCGGACAGTTGATAATACCTAGAATATCTAAATCGACTGCTGGCGGTAGATCCTTTTCCTATTTAGCACCAAAACTTTGGAACAGTCTTCCTACCATTGTCCGGGAAGCAGACACACTCTGTCAGTTCAAAGCTAGACTAAAAACACATCTCTTTGACCTAGCATACACATAATACATTATAGACTTCTATAAATTCAATGTTAGGCTGCATAGATTAGGTCAGCCGGAACTGGGAACACTTCCCTTAAATCTTGATGTACTCGCTACATCATAAGAAGAATGGCATCTACGCTAATATTAGTGTCTTTGTTTATCCCGAGGTTTTCCCGCAGCCTGCCGGATCCAGGCCGTGTCCAGATCTGACGAGGGAGCTTTGCCTGGACCCGATGACAATGCAGTGCTGAAGTATCCACTATCCTCTCCCTATGGAGGATCCCTTTCCCACTCTACAGATAAAGCGCTGTGAATTCCGGCTCGCGGACCCCGAAGTGATAAAATAAAACAAAATTCTGTATCAAAATTTATAGGCAAGAAAAGTAGTTTGTTTAGGCTGGGTTGTATGAATTACAAACCTGCGCACATATTTTAAAAAGCACATAACTATAGAATTCTGAATGAGCATGTGAACGCCGTCAGCGTTAATCACAGGTTCGCGTTTAAAGTCTGATCATTTCGACGGAGGTGAATCAATCAAAGTTAACTTTAGCTGGAAGTAACATTATTCAAGAACCGCTATAACGCCAAAACAATCTGTTACCTTAAATTATATGTTTATCTCTGTAAAGCTGCTTTGAAACAATTCATTGTTAAAAGCGCTATATAAATGAAGATGACTTGACATTTACTGCACTGAAAAACACCGTCGGCCTGAGCTGACTGAATGCGTGTTGGTTTCGTTTTTACAGAACCCGTGGGACATGTGGTGTGTAGTGTTTGTGGGCACTGAGACGTAGGCACATTCACTACATTTAGTGCACAATCGACATGAGGCGATTTTGTTTGTGCGAGCCCTGCATTTTTGCGGGCTGTGTTTGTGTGTAGAAATGAGCCCTGGGTTGTGGGCATTTTTATTACACTCATAACACCATTGGCTGTGGCCGGAATACCAGAAAATACACCGTTTATGTGATTTATCTGGGTCGCCGTGGGAACAGCATTTGTGTGCAGGCAAGCAGGCATGGTACTGGCTTGCTTACTGCAAAATACACTGGAACAGTCACATTTTCTGGAACTGAACGAGCGAAAATTTCAGTGGAAGTCTGGCCACGGCGAGACTGAAACACCGTCGATTTCCTAGGAGGCTAGGAAGACTTGTGTTGGTTTCGTTTTACAGAAACCGTGGTAGTGTTTGTGGGCACTGGGTTGTGGGCACATTCACTACATTTAATGCACAATTGACATGCGTTGATTTTATTTGTGCGAGCCCTGTACCGTGGCGGGCTGTGTTTGTGTGTAGAAATGAACACTGGGCTGTAAACATTTTATTACACTTATAACACCATCGACTGTGGCCGGAAAACCAGAAATACAATGATTACATGATTTTTCTGGGTCGCCGTGGAAACGGCCTTTATGTGCAAGCAAGCGGGCCGTGGTACCAGCTTGTTTACTGCAAAATACACTGGAACAGTCGCATTTTCTAGAACTGAACGAGCGAAAAGTTTCGGTGGAAGTCTGGCCGCGGCGGGAGTAAATTTTTATCTGCTGCAAGAGCCGGGATCGAACACGGGTCTCTCACGCGAAGGCTTCGGGTTCCGCCACTGGGCCACAGGGAGAACTACTTTAGGAGGATGGCATCTTTACAAAGACGCGGCTCTTTTAGATGATAGAAGTGTGAGTCGCGGGGCGAGCACACACACACACACACATACACACAGAGCAGAGTAAAGGATATATAGTACGCCGGAAAGCGCAGCAGGTACGGCAGTTGAAGGCGGCGAGGCCCGCGACTCCAGAAGCTCGTCCCGCTGAAAGGCTTGCTTCGACGGCGCGGCTTCTCACTCCGGATCCAGCGATGCGAGAGGCTTCGCTGAAGAGATGAAAATCAGTGTACCAGCCTTATCGAGCTATATTTAAAGGGTGAGACCACGCCCTTTCTGGCGGGACGTGACGAAATGGGCGCGAAATGCCCCCATTGGATATGGTGTCACGCAGAGCCGCTCTCGATAGGCTGCTGCTTTTGCCGCAGGGCAGCCAATAGGCGCACGAGCCGTCCTGCCTATGTCTGCATGCTGCTGCACAGCGTTTTACATTAATTCAAAATTAAGGATAATTTTTGGCTTCAATATCTCGTGGAAAAGAGGTTTTCCCCATAGCGTAAGATATTACGCAGTACGAGAGATACTCTCGTAAGAGAACACCAACATGTGCAAAAAAAAAGTTTGCGCTTGAGACGATAGATAGAAACACATTTATCAAATAAATTCGTCGATACGCAAGGGGAAAAAAGCACACGGCTTTGCCTCAGCAGAGGATGTGATTGGACGTCTATTGCGATCTCAAAATTCCGGCCAGTTGATAATACCTAGAATATCAAAATCGACTGCAGGCGGTAGATCCTTTTCCTATTTAGCACCAAAACTTTGGAACAGTCTTCCTACCATTGTCCGGGAAGCAGACACACTCAGTTCAAAATGTCAGTTCAAAGCTAGACTAAAAACACATCTCTTTGACCTAGCATTCACATAATACATTATCGACTTCTATAATGCAATGTTAGGCTGCATAGATTATGTCAGCCAGAACTGGGAACACTTCCCTTAAATCCTAATGTACTCGTTACATCACAAGAAGAATGGCATCTACGCTAATATTAGTGTCTTTGTTTATCCCAAGGTTTTCCCGCAGCCTGTCGGATCCAGGCCGTTTCCAGATCTGACGAAGTACCTTCACCTGGACCCGATGACAATGCAGTGCTGAAGTGCCAACTAGCCTCTCCCTATGGAGGATCCCTTTCCCACTCTACAGATAAAGCGTTGTGGAAATTCGGTTCGCGTACCTACCCCTAAGTGATAAAATAAAATAAAATTCTGTATCAAAATTTATAGGCAAGACAAGTAGTTTGTTTAGGCGTGGTTTGTAGGGAATTACAAACCTACGCACATATATTCAAACACACATAATTATAGAATCAATTCGTAATGCGCATGTGAACGCCATCAGCATTTATCACAGGTTCGCGTTTAAAGTTTGTTTAGAGAGAACGGTGTCGTCTTAGCGGCCCCTAATTTAATAACAAATGATCATTTCGACGGAAGTAAATCAATCAAAACTAACTTTAGCTGGAATATAACATTATTCAAGAACCGCTATAAAACCAAACCAATCTATGTTACCTTAAATTATGTTTATCTCTGTAAAGCTGCTTTGAAACAATCTACATTGTTAAAAGCGCTATATATACACTCACCCAAAGGATTATTAGGAACACCTGTTCAATTTCTCATTAATGCAATTATCTAACCAACCAATCACATGGCAGTTGCTTCAATGCATTTAGGGGTGTGGTCCTGGTCAAGACAATCTCCTGAACTCCAAACTGAATGTCAGAATGGGAAAGAAAGGTGATTTAAGCAATTTTGAGCGTGGCATGGTTGTTGGTGCCAGACGGGCCGGTCTGAGTATTTCACAATCTCCTCAGTTACTGGGATTTTCACGCACAACCATTTCTAGGGTTTATAAAGAATGGTGTGAAAAGGGAAAAACATCCAGTATGCGGCAGTCCTGTGGGCGAAAATGCCTTGTTGATGCTAGAGGTCAGAGGAGAATGGGCCGACTGATTCAAGCTGATAGAAGAGCAACTTTGACTGAAATAACCACTCGTTACAACCGAGGTATGCAGCAAAGCATTTGTGAAGCCACAACACGCACAACCTTGAGACGGATGGGCTACAACAGCAGAAGACCCCACCGAGTACCACTCATCTCCACTACAAATAGGAAAAAGAGGCAGTTGAAGACTGGAAAAATGTTGCCTGGTCTGATGAGTCTCGATTTCTGTTGAGACATTCAGATGGTAGAGTCAGAATTTGGCGTAAACAGAATGAGAACATGGATCCATCATGCCTTGTTACCACTGTGCAGGCTGGTGGTGGTGGTGTAATGGTGTGGGGGATGTTTTCTTGGCACACTTTAGGCCCCTTAGTGCCAATTGGGCATCGTTTAAATGCCACGGCCTACCTGATCATTGTTTCTGACCATGTCCATCCCTTTATGGCCACCATGTACCCATCCTCTGATGGCTACTTCCAGCAGGATAATGCACCATGTCACAAAGCTCGAATCATTTCAAATTGGTTTCTTGAACATGACAATGAGTTCACTGTACTAAAATGGCCCCCACAGTCACCAGATCTCAACCCAATAGAGCATCATTGGGATGTGGTGGAACGGGAGCTTCGTGCCCTGGATGTGCATCCCACAAATCTCCATCAACTGCAAGATGCTATCCTATCAATATGGGCCAACATTTCTAAAGAATGCTTTCAGCACCTTGTTGAATCAATGCCATGTAGAATTAAGGCAGTTCTGAAGGCGAAAGGGGGTCAAACACAGTATTAGTATGGTATAATCCTTTAATCCTTTAGGTGAGTGTATATATGTGGATGACTTGAAATGCATTAATCAATGCTTTTAATGTTTTAATGATTTAGCCCAGTTTATTCAAGGCAGGGTAGGCATTTTGTTCCAGAAACATTTTTTTTGTTATGCTGGTTGTACTTATATATAAATATATATATATATATATATATATATATATATATATATATATATATATATATATATATATATATATATATATATTAGGGCTGTCAAATGATTAATCGTGATTAATCACATCCAAAATAAAAGTTTTTTTACATAATATATGTGGGTGCACTGTGTATAATTATTTTATATATATAAATACACACACATGCTTGTATATATTTAAGAAATATTTTCATGTATATACTGTATATAGATTTATGTATAATTTATATTACATATAAATATAAATATTTTATATATAAATAATATTTTTTCTTAAATATACATGCATGTGTGTGTATTTATATATATACAAAATAATTATACACAGTGCACCCACATATATTATGTAAAAAAAACTTTTATTTTGGATGTGATTAATCGTGATTAATCATTTGACAGCCCTAATATATATATATATATTGTGACGATCGTCCTATGCACTCATCAGCGTTGCCCTGGAGAAAGACGCGAAACACCTGTGCTCGCTCATCATGGCTCGCTCGGCCACACCTGTCATCAATTCCCACACGGCCATATAAGCGACATGAGGCTGAACAACGGGGAGGAATAGGCTTCTTGAAAGCTGAGAACTAATGTGTCGTCTCTTGTTCTTTTTCCAGAAACCAGCGTGTGACCGAGCTAGACCCGTTACGAGCACAGCACCGATTCACCGCACCAAGGAAACCTCGAATAGAGAATACCGCCTCACCTCAAGAAAGCCGCTCTTCACTCTGCACTCTTCAACTTGCACTCTGCACTTATTCCACTTGTAAATAAACAATTAATCTGAGCTCTCCTTGTCGCGTGATACTTCCGCCCGTCACAGTGGTGGAGAATGCGGGGGTGAAAGGAAGTTCCCGTCGACAAGCGATCTCCGGATACTCACAGTATTCCCTTCCTGACGAACGGTACTCTTTCCACTCAACATGGAAGAGCTTCTCCGACAATTAACGGAGGTCAGCGTGCGCCAGCAACAGTTTGCGGAGCATTTGGCCACACGCCAGAACCAGGCTGACCAGGAAATCGCTGCTTTTCACACTGCTGCCAGACAGCGCGTTCCGTTACCCGACCCACGGGTTCAGGCCGCCCAGCTCCTCCCCAAAATGACCGTCCATGATGACGTCGAGGCATATTTGCAGATGTTCGAGAATACTGCTGTAACAGAAGGGTGGGATCCGGATGACTGGGCTCGCGCACTCGCCCCTCTTCTCACTGGTGAAGCCCAGCGCGCCTTCTTCAGCCTCCCCACAGCAACTGCAGAAAGGTATGAGGATGTAAAAAGGGAAATTTTGGCTAGAGTGGGGTTATCTCCAGTGTGTGCAGCCCAGTGCTTCCATGACTGGTCGTATCAGCCCCGGCGCCCCGCAAGTACTCAAGCAGCCGAACTGTCTCGTATAGCGCAACATTGGCTGATGGATGGAGAGCCCACCCCTGCGCAGGTAGTGGAACGCGTGGTCATTGACCGCCTCCTTCGGGCCTTACCCCGCTCCTACCGCCAGGCTGTGGGTATGCCATGCCAACAGCGCCCTCTTCCCCCAAAATTCGGGCTTGGTTGGCAGGGTGTGCAGTGCACCACGAGCTTCCCAGGGGAGCCCCAGAGACCGCGATCAAGATCAACGGCCGTCCATTCAAAGCGGTCCTCGACTCGGGCAGCGCCGTCAGCCTCGTCAGGGCGGATATTCTTCCTCCACGCAGCGAGACCAAGACGCTGTTGCCTATCACCTGCGTGCACGGAGACACACGACAGGTGCCTGCTCGGCGCGTCACTATCTCCGCGGCTTCGGGGTCCTGGCCCATAGAAGTTGGGCTCATTAAAGATCTGCCAGTGTCTGTGCTGCTGGGCCGAGACTGGCCGGGCTTCGAAACCCTGCTCAGCGACGCCACACGACCTGTCCAACCCAGTAGGGGTCGCCGTGGGTGGCGACCAGCAAGGAATCCCCGCCGACGCCCCACTCTCTTGGCCTCCGACAGTGGGAGAGATGGTGAGTCCCCTTCCCTTTCCTCTAATCTCTTCTATGATGTTTACCAGCAGGTCTCGGGGGGCGGCTCTTTTGGCCGCGCTCAGCGGGAGGACGAGCGGTTGAAACACTGCTGGACACAGGTCTGTGTGATGAATGGAGAAGACACCCGGCCAAAACCCCATCCTTGCCCCCACTTTGCCATAGAAAACGGCCTACTCTATTGTGTCGCTCAGCGGAGGGGGGAGGAAAAAAAACTGTTAGTGGTGCCGCGCTCAAAGACAGAGACGATCCTGCAATTGGCACACTCCCACCCATTGGCGGGACATCTCGGCGCAGATAATACCATCCAACGCATACGAGACCGGTTCCACTGGCCCGGCCTGGAGGCCGAAGTGAAGCAGTTCTGTCAAGCCTGTCTGGTCTGCCAGAAGACGTCACCTAAACCACCACCTCCCACACCACTCATACCGCTGCCCATAATTGAAGTGCCCTTCGAGCGCATCGGGATGGATCTGGTAGGGCCATTACCAAAGTCAGCCCGGGGACACGAACACATCCTCGTCGTGGTCGACTACGCCACCCGCTACCCCGAAGCAATTCCCCTCCGGAAAGCCACTGCGAAGAATATCGCCCACGAGCTCTTCCTACTGTTTAGCCGAGTGGGTATACCGGTGGAGATCTTGACCGATCAGGGAACACCGTTCATGTCCCGGCTAATGGCCAATCTCTGCCGCTTACTCCAAGTGAAGCAGCTGCAGACGACCGTGTACCATCCTCAGACGGACGGACTCGTCGAACGTTTCAATCAGACCCTCAAACAAATGCTGCGACGGGTGGCAGCCGAAGATAAACGGGACTGGGACCAGATGTTGCCCTACGTTCTGTTTGGTATACGGGAAGTGCCCCAGGCGTCCACGGGCTTTACCCCCTTCGAGCTCCTCTTCGGACGACAACCTCGAGGGCTGCTCGACGTGGCGAAAGAGGCGTGGGAACACCAGCAGCCCACCCCGCACCGGTCCCTAGTAGAGCACGTCGCCGAGATGAGACAACGGGTCGACCGCGTCATGCCCCTAGTCCGTGAACATCTGGTAAAAGCCCAGCAGGCTCAACAGCGCCACTATAACCGTACAGCTCAGCCCCGAGAGTTCCAAACAGGCGATCGAGTTATGCTGTTAGTCCCCACCGCAGCCTGTAAGTTCCTGGCCACTTGGCAGGGGCCGTATACAGTTGTAGAGAAAGTGGGACCTGTAACATACCGAGTACGGCAACCTGGGAGACGGAGCCCTGAGCAGCTATACCACGTAAACTTGCTGAAGAGGTGGGTGGGGACCAGAGAACAGACCGTAGCTCTTGCCACCATCGAGTCCGTTTTGGTGGATACCAACCCAAGTCTGTCGGGGGAACAAAAGGCTGAACTGGGACACCTGATTGGTCAGTTTTCGGATGTGTTCTCTACAGTCCCCGGGCAAACCAGTCTGGTACAACACGACATTATAACCCCGCCGCGGGTCATTGTAAAACAACGGCCCTACCGTATTCCAGAGGCTCGTCGGCAGGCTATCGAGGAGGAAATCCAGCAGATGTTGAAGTTGGGGGTGATCGAACCATCTCGCAGCCCGTGGTCCAGCCCAATCGTCCTGGTCCCGAAACCAGATGGCACCCTCCGCTTCTGCAACGATTTCCGCCGCCTCAATGAAGTCTCGGAGTTTGACGGATAACCAATGCCCCGGGTGGATGAACTCCTAGACCGCCTGGGAAAGGCCCGGTATATTTCCACCCTGGACCTGACGAAGGGTTATTGGCAGGTACCCCTCTCAGAAGCCGCCAAACCAAAAACCGCCTTCTCAACTCCAACTGGCCACTGGCAATATCGGACCCTTCCCTTCGGGCTTCACGGGGCACCGGCCACGTTCCAGAGGCTGATGGACATCATCCTTCGGCCACACCAGCAGTACGCAGCAGCATACATCGATGATGTAGTCATTCATTCGGAGCGTTGGGAGGACCACCTAGACCATCTACGGAGGGTGCTTACGGATCTTCGAAGGGTTGGACTCACCGCCAACCCTCGCAAATGTCACCTGGCCCTCTTCGAGGCAAAGTACCTGGGCTTCCAGGTTGGACGGGGCCTCATTAAGCCACAAGAGAAAAAGGTGGAGGCCGTCCACGCCGCCCAAAGGCCCGGAACGAAGACCCAGGTGCGGGCTTTCCTGGGCTTAGCAGGATATTATCGCTGCTTCATCCCCAACTTCTCCTCGTTAGCCGCCCCCCTGACAGACCTAACCAAAAAGTGGCAGCCTGAGCGCGTCGCCTGGAGTTCCGAGGCAGAAGAGGCATTTCAGCGAATCAAAGATGCCCTGACAGAGGAACCGGTCCTGCACGCCCCCAATTTCGGCTGCCCCTTCCTGTTGCAGACGGATGCGTCCGAGACAGGGTTGGGAGCTGTCCTGTCCCAAGTCACGGAGAATGAGGAACATCCTGTTCTGTTTATTAGCAGGAAACTGACAAAGGCCGAGAAGAACTACGCCACGGTTGAGAAAGAGGCTTTGGCAATAAAGTGGGCAGTCCTGGAGCTGCGGTACTACCTGCTCGGCCGTAAGTTTACCCTCCTCACAGACCACGCACCCCTTCAGTGGATGGCCAAGGCCAAGGATACCAACGCCAGAGTGACGCGGTGGTTCCTGGCGCTCCAGGACTTCTGCTTCATCGTCCGCCACCGAGCCGGATCTTCCAACGCCAATGCAGACGGACTCTCGCGGATTTGGTCAGCCTTTTCAGGTCTGTCAGGGGTCACTCCCCGCCCACCCCCAGTTTCCCCCTTGTTGCTTCCGTATGTTTCCACCAGGACCAGGACAACGCTTAGGAGGGGGGAGTGTGACGATCGTCCTGTGCACTCATCAGCGTTGCCCTGGAGAAAGACGCGAAACACCTGTGCTCGCTCATCATGGCTCGCTCGGCCACACCTGTCATCAATTCCCACACGGCCATATAAGCGACATGAGGCTGAACAACGGGGAGGAATAGGCTTCTTGAAAGCTGAGAACTAATGTGTCGTCTCTTGTTCTTTTTCCAGAAACCAGCGTGTGACCGAGCTAGACCCGTTACGAGCACAGCACCGATTCACCGCACCAAGGAAACCTCGAATAGAGAATACCGCCTCACCTCAAGAAAGCCGCTCTTCACTCTGCACTCTTCAACTTGCACTCTGCACTTATTCCACTTGTAAATAAACAATTAATCTGAGCTCTCCTTGTCGCGTGATACTTCCGCCCGTCACAATATATATATATATATATATATATACTGTATATATATATATATATATATATGTCCCAGGTGGTATGCAGAACATCATCACTTCAGCAACCTCCACATGTGCTTCACTCTGGAGGCCTACACGACAGGATGGTAACAGCTGGAATGTGGGATTGCCATGGGGTGTGCCATCTCCCCCATCCTATTTGTTTTAGCCTTCGAGGTAATCCTCAGAGGGGCCAGGCAGGTTGTCAGGGGCATCAAGCTACCATCAGGCGAGAGGCTTCCACCATTGAGGAGCTACATGGATGACGTAACAAGCATCTTTCAGACGGCTCCATGCACGAACAGGCTCCTTAAGCGCTTTGACGAGCTGCTCAAATGGGCAAGAATGAAGAGCAAGGCTGAAAAATCAAGAAGTCTTTCGATAAGGAAAGGTTTGTCGCATGCCATGATCATCTTTGTTGCTGGAGGGAAGACCATTCCCTCTTCGGGAGCTAACCAGGCAACAACTTGCAGAGGGCATGGCAAGAATTGAGCGAAGCCACCTGCCTGGGAAGCACAAAGTGTGGTGCTACCAGCACACGATATACCAACTCGTGCTGTGGCCTCTAAAGGTCTGTGAAATTCCCATATCGGAGGTTAGCAGGATGGACAGCCTCGCCATTAGCTATATTCGAAAGTGGTTGGGCTCGCCCCGTTGCTTTTCGGACGCAGGTCTCTTCGGTCGGAAGATGCTGGAGCTCCCCATCAAATCCATCAGCCTAGGGTACAAGAAAGAGAAGGCACGCCTTGTACTGGAGCTAGAGGACTCAGCGGACCCACTTATATGGACTGGGAAGGTCCCTATCCGCACAGGCCGTAAATGGAAGGCGCAAGCTGAAGTAGAGCATGCTATCTCCAGTCTGCAACATCGAGAGGTGATGGGGTTAGTCCAGACCAGTCGAGCTGGCCTAGGCTGGGGAGCACCTCAGCAGCTCTGGTCTAAAGCCACCACGAGGCAGCAGAAGACCATGGTGGTGGATAAAGTTACCAGGTTGGACCAGGAGCGCTTTTACGTAAAGGCAATATCTCAGGGCAGTCAAGGAGCCTGGACGCAATGGGACCTGACTGTGAATAGGCGCATCACCTGGGACAGACATCTGGAGGACACCACAATCCAGGCTCAGCTACCTGTTAAGGGCAACGACCCTGCAGCTGACCTAATGGCACTGCAGACATCACACATTATGCTATGCAGAGTTGTAGACAGACAGTCACTGAGCACCGCAAACGAAACAGCAGCCGCCTTTTACAGTTCCTCCTGAACTAAAGCAACCAGCTTATGCTGCGTTTCCTCCATGTGTGCGTTCATGTGTTTTGAAGGAGGCGTGGCTTTGGAGACGCTCTGAATCGTGGGTAAGATCTCATGCTTTCAAAGCTAGCTTGCTATTGGTAGGCTCTCCGAAAATTGCCTACACTACCTTTAAAAGCTTTTTTATGCTTAACCATGTGAGTGCATTGGAATATTTTGTTGTTTCATCATGTATTTAAATATATTTGTAATTACTCATTTGTAATGATGAAGAAATAAATATATTAACGGTAATTTAATATCAAATAACAAAAAGAGTTCAAATTGAAATTAAATACTTTACATGTGTTAGTTGACACATTAAAATAAACACACTTCTGTAAAGCACAATAGATTATTAAACCATAATGAATTAAAATGTACTTTAAAGTAAAACATTTAATTTGACATTATTACAAGTGTGTTAGGAAGCAGTCATGAAAATGTACTCTCTTTAGTACACTTAAGTGACTTTTATTTAATTAATAATATTATCTGCAAATCTTTTTATTACTTCAAGTATTAAGATTTGAAGTACAATACAAGATTCAGTACAATTAAGTGCTATTCTTTTTCACTTAGAAGTCTTCTGAACCCTTTAAACCTTTAAATATATAGATTAGAAAAAGTGTGCCAATCAACCTGAATTCACCCTATACAGTATATATCATTATATATATATATATATATATATATATATATATATATATATATATATATATATATATATCACACCCTATATATATATATATCATATATCACCCTATATATATATATATATACACTGTATATACATAAAAGCATATAAGTTGAATGACATACAGTAAGGGTGAGTAAATGATGACAGCAAATGTATTTTCCTTTAAACAGTGACATTGTCTTATTTTATTCAATACTCTAAGAGGGTCATATGAAAACATGTAGATAAGAGTTTTTCCACACAAATACTGAGCAGTGGTTAATGCGGGATGTGGGTATCAGGATGAGCATGACCGGTTTAAGGGAGTGGGCTCTAGTGGACGGCCGGACGCCTCTGCATTGATGTTCCTGTTACTATGAGAGCGAGACAGGAGGGCAGACAGCTGTGTGTAGCACTGGACCCGCCTCCCCCTCGACAAGCTGCCCGCTGAGTGGAGGAAAACAGCTGTCAATCACCTCAAACAACCAACAGCACAACAATGATGACATAATACACTAAATGATTTTGTTAGTCATTATTATAAACACAAATCTGCAAATGTGATACATTGAATAGTAACTAGAACTTTTAAGTACCAGAATGAGATCTGTGTTCTGTAAAAAGATCCTTGCTGCCATTCCAGTAATGAGCTGCCATCTTCCCATGGTAGTCCCTGATATTGACTTTGGCATCTGCAGAGAGAAAAAGCTGTTTCCGATCATACAGCAACACTGTCAAAATAAACTTGTTGTTATTAATAACTCTTTTCACACCATGTCAGCATGATACCTGTTACACTGTGCTGCACTTCCATAAATATACAAACACACACAGACATTAAAGACATAACGGTTCTTTTAAAGGGACAGTTCACACACAAAAATGATTTTCAGAGAGTACTAAATTAAATTTCAGCCTGGTCCTCACATAAAGCTATCACATGGCATCAGAAGACATCCCAGACAGCAGAATAGTGTCGGCATCCACACGTACCAGATGTGGGCTGCCTGAGATATGAACTACTTTTATGCTTTTTCTAGTTAGTTCTGTTGAAAAGCTCCCAATTAACTTACAAAAATGCAGAACGTTAATGGAACACAACGTCCTGAAAATAATTCGGTAATGCCTAGTTCACACTACAGGATTTTAAGTTGCAAGTTAACAAGCTCGCCGTCTGGCTGTAATCGCGTGCAAACCTGCGGTGATCCGCGCTCGCCAATCTTTATGTGTGAAATACTAAACGACGCATCAAAAACGCTCGCTGACGCCTTGCCGACGCCAGATAAATATCCAGCATGCTAAATATCTGGAGCTGTCGGCCGACTCGATAGCCTGTGGTGTCGTGACGAGCAACAGCCAATGATCAGCTTGTTATCACATTACACAAGCCTTTTGTATTTGTAACCATCGTTGCCAAACCACAACACGAGCAGGCAGCGGCTTTTCCATTAGAAACATGTTTTACTCTCCTCCAACTCTCTCTGTAGCACAGACAGTCCCTGCTGCCCACGTGTGTTATCCATCCTTTCACCCATATTCTGTTTTTTCTTTTGTCGGGGTTCTAAACAGATCATTGCGCAAACTTTTTTTGCTGCTTTTTTTTTGCAATGCCAATTTTGTCCCGGCGTCCATTTTCAAATAGACAAGTCCTATTTCGGGTAATTTCCCATTCCACTTCTCGCGTGAGTTTTCGTGACAAAACATGGTTTGGGGACCGGATAGAGTCGTTGGCTGACAGAGTTGTTGTCAGCTCGTGTAGTGTGTAACACCATGTTGCAGATCATTCACGCAGTGTGAACACCACAACGACTTCAAGACTCCAGAGCAAGTCATGTAGTCTAAACAGCACAGCGATCTGCCGACGTTTAAAGTCGTGTAGTGTGAACTAGGCATTCGAGAAGCTTTCTGTTGGTCAACATGATGACCAATTTGTTTCAAAATCTGTCAATCTTATATGACATCCCCAGATTGCGTAGATCCGTATTGAAATGACAGGATTTAGGCCACAAAAAAAAAAAATGCTGAACAACAGTGAATGTGACCAAACTTTATATCACACCATGTTGGCTAGATGAGAACTGGCCCTTCAACTAAGCCTGGTTTCTCTCAGGGGCCGAAGGGGTTTGGGTTACTTGCCACTGTCGCCTCTGGTTTGCTCAGTTGAGGATTCAAAATTAAAAAGTGAAATTTTTTATGTCACTGCACTGACACTATCGGACGAGAACAAAACTTGAACAATGATGACACTAGAGCCGCTTTATAGCTTATTTGACTTTGTTTCATAATTGTGAACAACATCGACACTGTTATTGAACTGAATCAACATTTAACTGAATTCAAGCTGAATAATGACACTATTGTCTTCTGTAAAACTGCTTAATGCTGAATTTGAACTTGTCTAAAATTTTATGAAGTTTGCATTGATAGCTGTTTCCATCCACCTGTAACGTTGCTGGAGAAAGCAGGTGAAGGCGAGGATCTATCAGCAGGGTGTTTAATGAAATAACACATAGAACAAATAATAAAGAACTCCAAGGACAAAGAAATAAAACCACGAGAAGGACCGAACTAGAAGCAACCATACATGTACAACAACTGACAAAGTAACAAGTGAAACACAAGGGCTATAAATACACAGGGGCAAACAAGCTTAACTAGCTTAACTCAGTCGACCATGATCGCGCACCGCTCGCGCATGCGCATCTAGGTGACACGGATAAATGTACGCAGCGATATATAATGAGTGTTCCTGGGAGATCCTAGTTGCGCGGGATGTGGAAGCGTGCAAAAGTTCCAAAAATGTACATAAAGTGCCCTGGCCTTGAATGACAAGGTAAGGAAAATAAGACTAAATCTAAATTAAATAACCAAGACTAGGTTGGCCATGTGATTTTTCTCAGGAGATGTTTTGAGCATTTTACTTCGGACACCGGATTATTAGCAAACTGCCAAGAGAACTGCTAGCTGGCTACTCAAAATAAACTAGCAATCTATTCAGGCAGCATATTTGTGTTTGATCTGTGTGAATTACAGAAATATAAGACTTGCTAGACCTACTTTTAGCTACCAAGGAACCTTTCCACAAGGAAAGATTGATTTTATTTTTCATTCTATCCTTGGGGGGTAAGCTAGGTGGTTAATGGAAATTAAATCAACCATTTATTTGAGTTTTTAATTTTAGTTAATCAGTACATGACTGATTAACAGTAATGTAAATGCTAAATGTCCTAATACCTGTTGATACTACAACAATGCAAAGTATCTTAACCTAGCAGTTTTTCACATATCATGTAAGACTCATTTTCTCAATTTCTTTGCACAAAACTCTCCAGAAAGTGCCATTTAATGGTTTATTTTTCAAAAAAATGTCACGGCCCCCGGACCCCCCTAGGGAGAGCACACATAATAAATCACAATTTAATCACTGCTTAGAACCAAACTAAGTAATACAGTCTGTTCCCATAAGTCTTTAGAAATGTGCATTTAAGTGCCTTATATATAAAAAAATATATTCAAAAATTCGGGACATAGTGACATAGTGACGGCAAGGGAGCTCCGGCGTGCTGTAACGCAGACACTGTGTTTACAGTGTGTGATAGCAGTTTGCCCTTATAGCAGTTTGCTGAGGGAGAGAGAGCGGGGCGAGCCCCGTGGGGCTTAACATGTCTGTGAGTGAATGTGGGCGCAGGACAGCGGGCACATTTGGATCGCTGATCGATTGCTCCTGTCTGCCTCGCTGCCTGCTGTGTGTTTGTTTGCTTCGAGGCTGTAAGCTCCGCCTGAGCCTCGTATTTCTTTATGTTTTGAGCCATCATTTACTATCTAGTTGTTTATACTACTAAATACAGCTTACCCAACATCTCAGATTAACCTTACATCTCTAGCTTCCGTTATTGTTAACACAGCACGCTAGTAACTCGCTAACGTTAGCCTGCTAACGCGCCACCCGTGCGCTCATTTATATATTTATTTTCTCTCGCGCGCCCGCGCCTTTTGAGTTCATAAAGTCCAGGTAAGTAAGAAATCAGTCAACAAACACGGTGAGTAATGTCTTCTTGTCCTGTTATTGTCACCTGTGTCACATGTCATATGTTTAGTATAGCCTTCTCCGATGGCAATATAGGATTTATATGTGATAAATGCAAGGAGACAGTCAGGCTGACGGAGAAGATTTCAGAACTAGAGACACGCATCCAAACTTTAATTGAGGATGGTAAGAATGCTAGATCTTTAGATAGTGTTTTGGATGCGCCTAGCATAGAGAACTCTTTACATGATTCAGTTCCGGCTGAAGTAGAGCCCGTGCAGCAGGGCAGATGGGTGACTGTGAGAGATCACCGCTCTAGTCGCGGATCAAAGAACCACTCTTCCGTTCCGATTCCCATTACAAATCGATTTGCCCCACTCAGTGAAACACCCACTGAGAATTCTGTTGATTGTGCCCTGGTAATTGGTGATTCGATCACACGGAACGTGAAAATAGAGACACCAGCCACCATAGTCACATGTTTGCCGGGAGCCAGAGCGCCTGACATCAAAGCAAATTTAAAAGTGCTGGCTAATGCTAATCGTAAATTCTCTAAGATCATTATTCATGTCGGCACTAATGATGTTCGACTCCGCCAGTCGGAGATCACCAAAATTAATATTAAAGAGGTGTGTGAACTCGCAAGTACGATGTCAGGCACTGTAATTTGCTCTGGCCCCCTTCCTGTTCGCAGGAGTGATGGGATAGTTAGCTGATTGGCCTCACTGAATGGTTGGCTGTCGAAGTGGTGTCCGCAGAATAATATAAAATTCATAGACAATTGGAAAAGTTTTTGGGGCAAGCCTGATCTGTTGAAAAGAGATGGTATCCATCCCTCCTGGGCTGGTGCTGCTCTTCTCTCTAGTAATTTGGCTCATAGTCTTAGAGCTAAAACATGACAATCTGGGGCTCAGGTCAGGAAGCAGACAGACTGGCTAAACCGACCGTCTGCTAGCGGCCTCACGTCACCAAGGTCAGATAAATCCCATCACATAGAGCCTCTTTCACCTAGATATCATCATATAGAGACTGTGTCTGTTCCCCGAATTTGGAAATCCAAAAAACGTCAGGTTAAAAATTTAATTGATGTTCAACAAATAAAAAACAGATATAATACAGATGAGCAAATGATAAAGCTTGGGTTGCTGAATATTCGATCCCTTACTTCAAAATCTCTTATAGTTAATGATATGATTTCAGATTATAATCTTGATATGCTGTGTTTGACAGAAACCTGGCTAAAACCAAACGATTACATTATTTTAAATGAGTCAACCCCACAAGTGTTACATGTGTGTCCTGTGTTTCCCCCGTTCTTTGTGTATTTGGTTCAGTCCTGTTTCCAGTTTCCCGCTCCTCATTAGTGTTTAGTTTATTCACCTGTGTCTAGTTCATTTGCCCCAGCTGTGCCTTGTTTCCCTAATCTGTTCTCTGTCTATGTAAACCCTGTGTTCTCCCTCACTCCTGGTCGGTTCTCGTTCGTTTATGTAATGTTTGTGTATGGTGTGTTGCTGTTTCCCGTGATCCTTGTTTTGTTTGAGTAAATTATATTTGAATTGGACCTGTTGACTGCTGCCTCTTCCTCTGCCTGCACCACACCCGTAACAGAAGAACCGACCAAGAAAAAGAGAAGAGAATGGATTTTGCAGCAGTAGAGATTCTGCTTCTCTCCCAGGAGGATCTGTCCCTCGAGGCCCACACACTGAGGTATTTGAACTTAGTACCATATGTTCATTATGATGACACCAGCCTCAGTGTGTTCTTCCGGGCAGGTCTCAATGCTGAGACCAAGGCACGCCTGCCCGGAGATGGGCCTCGGGGGAACTTTGTGAAGTATGTGCAGTGGGTGTTGAAGCATAATCGTGAGTCTCATCCTGCTGAGACTTGTTCACCGCTGGTCCCGTCCAGCATAGATCCAGAGCTTCCACCACTGATCCCGTCCAGCCCAGAGCAGCCTTCGCCGCTGGTTCCATCCAGCACCAGGCCCTCTACACCGCTGGTTCCGTCCAGCACCAAGCCCTCTTCGCTGCTGGTTCCGTCCAGCACCAAGCCCTCTTCGCTGCTGGTTCCGTCCAGCACCAGGCCCTCTTCACCGCTGGTTCTGTCCAGCACCAAGCCCTCTTCACCGCTGGTTCTGTCCAGCACCAAGCCCTCTTCGCTGCTGGTTCCGTCCAGCCCAGCCAAGCCCTCACCGCTGGTTCCGTCCAGTCCAGCCGACCTTTCACCACTGGTTCCGTCCAGTCCAGCCAAACCCTCGCCACTGGTTCCGTCCAGTCCAGCCAAGCCCTCGCCGCTGGTTCCGTCCAGCCCAGCCAATCCCTCGCCGCTGGTTCCGTCCAGCCCAGCCAAGCCTGCACCGTTGGTTCTGTCCAGCCAATCCGAGCCAGAGCCCGCTGATCCTGCGCCGGAGCCCGCTGATCCTGCGCTGGAGCCCATTCATGCTGCACTTGAGTCTGCTCTGGAAGACACAGCGCTCATTGTGGTGTCCGTGGCTGTTTTGTGTGTGTGGGCAGCACACACATCAACTACAGCCCATGAACCCAGCCCAGAGCTTCCCTGCAGCCCTGCAGAGCCTGAGCCCGTCGCCTGCCCGCCAGAGCCTGAGCCCGTCGCCTGCCCGCCAGAGCCTGAGCCCGTCGCCTGCCCGCCAGAGCCTGAGCCCGTCGCCTGCCCGCCAGAGCCTGAGCCCGTCGCCTGCCCGCCAGAGCCTGAGCCCGTCGCCTGCCCGCCAGAGCCTGAGCTTCAAGCCAGCCCTACAGAGCCTTCTCTACTGGTCCCATCCAGCCCTCCCAAGCCTGACCTGATCCACGTCCCGTCTGCCCACCCAGAGACTGTCCACGTCCCAGAGCCTGTCCCAGAGCCTGTGATTCCCCCCAAGAAAGTTTTGGGGGGGGGATATAGGCCACCTGAAGGTGCGTCTCCACCATGGCCACCTGAAGTGGCCTCTCCACCCTGGCCACCTGAAGTGGCCTCTCCACCCTGGCCACCTGAAGTGGCCTCTCCACCCTGGCCACCTGCAGTGGCCTCTCCACCCTGGCCACCTGAAGTGGCCTCTCCACCCTGGCCACCTGAAGTGGCCTCTCCACCCTGGCCACCTGAAGTGGCCTCTCCACCCTGGCCGCCCGAGGGAAAGTCTCCACCCTGGCCGCCCGAGGGAAAGTCTCCACCCTGGCCGCCCGAGGGAAAGTCTCCACCCTGGCCGCCCGAGGGAAAGTCTCCGCCCTGGCCGCCCGAGGGAAAGTCTCCGCCCTGGCCGCCCGAGGGAAAGTCTCCGCCCTGGCCGCCCGAGGGAAAGTCTCCGCCCTGGCCGCCCGAGGGAAAGTCTCCGCCCTGGCCGCCCGAGGGAAAGTCTCCGCCCTGGCCTCCTGCACATCCTGCTCCGCCCTGGCCTCCTGCACGTCCTGCTCCGCCCTGGAGGCTTCCTGCTCAGGGTAGGCCTCGCCCTCGTCAGCCTCCAGGGCGCCCGCCCCCCCACCCCTTTTGAAGTTATACGGCGCGAGGACGCGCCTTTTTGGAGGGGGCGTTATGTTACATGTGTGTCCTGTGTTTCCCCCGTTCTTTGTGTATTTGGTTCAGTCCTGTTTCCAGTTTCCCGCTCCTCATTAGTGTTTAGTTTATTCACCTGTGTCTAGTTCATTTGCCCCAGCTGTGCCTTGTTTCCCTAATCTGTTCTCTGTCTATGTAAACCCTGTGTTCTCCCTCACTCCTGGTCGGTTCTCGTTCGTTTATGTAATGTTTGTGTATGGAGTGTTGCTGTTTCCCGTGATCCTTGTTTTGTTTGAGTAAATTATATTTGAATTGGACCTGTTGACTGCTGCCTCTTCCTCTGCCTGCACCACACCCGTAACAACAAGATTACAGTTATAAAAATGAACCTCGTCTGAAAGGCAAAGGGGGAGGTGTTGCTGTAATTTATAGTAATATTTTCAAAACCACTAAGAAATGTAGCTTTAAATATACTTCTTTTGAAGTATTGGTGCTTAATGTAAAAATATATAGTGTAAACGATAAATCACATTTGAGAATTCTGCTGGCTACTGTGTACAGGCCACCAGGGCACCATAAAGATTTTATCAAAGAATTTGCGGACTTTCTATCAGATTTAGTATTGGCTGCAGATAAAGTACTAATTGTTGGTGATTTTAATATACATGTAGATAATGAAAAAGATGCTTTGGGATTGGCATTTAAAGACATTGTAAACTCAATTGGAGTTAGACAACACGTGTCAGGACCTACTCATTGTCGTAATCATACTCTAGATCTAATATTATCACATGGAATAGATGTTGATGCTGTTGAAATTCTGCAGCAGAGCGATGACATCTCAGATCATTATCTAGTCTCATGTAAATTACATTTAGCCAAGGCTGCAAAGCCGACTCCGTGTTATAAATACGTTAGACCTATAACTTCTGCCACTAAAGATTGCTTTATCAATAATCTTCCTAATCAGTTTCATCATCTCAGCATCCCAGATAGCTTAGAAGAACTCGATATTGCAACAGAAACGTTTAACTCTCTCTTTTCCAGCACTTTAGACGCAGTTGCTCCGTTGCGCTTAAAGAAGATTAAAGAAAATAGTCCAACGCCGTGGTACAGCGAGCACACTCAGGCCCTAAAGAGAGCAGCCAGAAAAATTGAGCGCAACTGGAAGAAAACTAAACTAGAGGTATTTCGGATTTCGTGGAAAGAGAGCTCAATTGCTTACAGAGAGGCTTTAAAAGCTGCTAGATCTGCTTATTTTTCAAACCTATTAGAAGAAAATAAACATAATCCTAGGTATTTATTTGAAACAGTGGCTAAACTAACGAAAAAGAAAGCTTCAAGCTCAGAAGTGTCAAAGCAACACGGCAGTGATGACTTTATGAACTTCTTCACTTATAAGATTGATAATATCAGGGACAAAATTATAACTATGCAACCGTCTACCACAGTATCGCATCAGGAAGTGCATTGTAGTCTCCCTAAAAAAAAAAATTTTTATTTATTTGTTGCTATAGGAGAGGAAGAATTCTGCAAACTCGTTAATTCATCTAAATCGACAACTTGTATGTTAGATCCTATACCGACTAAGCTACTGAAAGAGATGTTTCCAGAGGTCATATATCCTCTTCTTAATATCATTAATTCATCTTTGTCTCTAGGATACATACCAAAAACCTTTAAGCTGGCTATGATAAAACCGCTTGTTAAAAAACCACAACTTGATCCTACAGAATTAGTCAATTACAGGCCGATCTCGAATCTGCCTTTTCTGTCAAAGATATTAGAAAAAGCAGTATCTTCACAACTATGTTCCTTTCTAGAAAGAAATGATATCTGCGAGGATTTTCAGTCCGGATTTGGACCGTACCATAGCACTGAGACAGCTCTCATCAGAGTCACAAATGATTTGCTCTTATCATCCGATCGTGGTTGTATCTCTCGATTAGTGTTACTCGATCTTAGTGCTGCATTTGACACCATTGACCACAACATTCTTTTAAATAGACTAGAAAACTATGTTGGCATTAGTGGAATTGCATTAGCATGGTTTAAATCATACTTAACTGACCGTTATCAGTTTGTAGCAGTAAATGAAGAGATGTCTTATCGATCACAAGTTCAGTATGGCGTACCACAAGGCTCAGTACTAGGACCGCTGCTGTTCACTCTGTACATGCTACCATTAGGAGATATCATTAGGAAACATGGAGTTAGCTTTCACTGTTATGCCGATGATACTCAGCTGTATATTTCTTCAAAACCCAACGAAACTTACCAATTCACAAAATTAACGGAATGCATAGCTGATATAAAAAATTGGATGACTAGTAATTTCCTACTACTAAATTCTGAAAAGACAGAGATTCTAATTATTGGACAAAAAACTTCCACACGTAATAACCCAGAATACTGTCTAACACTTGATGGCTGCTCTGTCAAGTCTTCGTCGTCGGTTAGGAACCTGGGTGTGCTATTTGATACCAACCTTTCTTTTGAAAGCCACGTGTCTAGTATCTGTAAAACTGCATTTTTCCATCTTAAAAATATATCTAAATTACGCCATATGCTCTCATTGGGAAATGCGGAACAATTAGTCCATGCGTTCATGACCTCAAGGCTAGATTATTGTAATGCTCTACTGGGTGGTTGCCCTGCACACTTAATAAACAAACTACAGCTAGTTCAAAACGCCGCAGCTCGAGTTCTTACCAGAACCAGGAAATATGACCATATTAGCCCGGTTCTGTCAACACTGCATTGGCTCCCTATTAAACATCGTATAAATTTTAAAATATTGTTGATTACCTACAAAGCACTAAATGGTTTAGCTCCGCAGGTACTTGAGCGAGCTCTTAACGCATTATAGTCCTTCACGTCTATTGCGATCTCAAAATTCCGGAGAGTTGATAATACCTAGAATATCTAAATCGACTGCTGGCGGTAGATCCTTTTCCTATTTAGCACCAAAACTTTGGAACAGTCTTCCTACCATTGTCCGGGAAGCAGACACACTCTGTCAGTTCAAAGCTAGACTAAAAACACATCTCTTTGACCTAGCATACACATAATACATTATAGACTTCTATAAATTCAATGTTAGGCTGCATAGATTAGGTCAGCCGGAACTGGGAACACTTCCCTTAAATCTTGATGTACTCGCTACATCATAAGAAGAATGGCATCTACGCTAATATTAGTGTCTTTGTTTATCCCGAGGTTTTCCCGCAGCCTGCCGGATCCAGGCCGTGTCCAGATCTGACGAGGGAGCTTTGCCTGGACCCGATGACAATGCAGTGCTGAAGTATCCACTATCCTCTCCCTATGGAGGATCCCTTTCCCACTCTACAGATAAAGCGCTGTGAATTCCGGCTCGCGGACCCCGAAGTGATAAAATAAAACAAAATTCTGTATCAAAATTTATAGGCAAGAAAAGTAGTTTGTTTAGGCTGGGTTGTATGAATTACAAACCTGCGCACATATTTTAAAAAGCACATAACTATAGAATTCTGAATGAGCATGTGAACGCCGTCAGCGTTAATCACAGGTTCGCGTTTAAAGTCTGATCATTTCGACGGAGGTGAATCAATCAAAGTTAACTTTAGCTGGAAGTAACATTATTCAAGAACCGCTATAACGCCAAAACAATCTGTTACCTTAAATTATATGTTTATCTCTGTAAAGCTGCTTTGAAACAATTCATTGTTAAAAGCGCTATATAAATGAAGATGACTTGACATTTACTGCACTGAAAAACACCGTCGGCCTGAGCTGACTGAATGCGTGTTGGTTTCGTTTTTACAGAACCCGTGGGACATGTGGTGTGTAGTGTTTGTGGGCACTGAGACGTAGGCACATTCACTACATTTAGTGCACAATCGACATGAGGCGATTTTGTTTGTGCGAGCCCTGCATTTTTGCGGGCTGTGTTTGTGTGTAGAAATGAGCCCTGGGTTGTGGGCATTTTTATTACACTCATAACACCATTGGCTGTGGCCGGAATACCAGAAAATACACCGTTTATGTGATTTATCTGGGTCGCCGTGGGAACAGCATTTGTGTGCAGGCAAGCAGGCATGGTACTGGCTTGCTTACTGCAAAATACACTGGAACAGTCACATTTTCTGGAACTGAACGAGCGAAAATTTCAGTGGAAGTCTGGCCACGGCGAGACTGAAACACCGTCGATTTCCTAGGAGGCTAGGAAGACTTGTGTTGGTTTCGTTTTACAGAAACCGTGGTAGTGTTTGTGGGCACTGGGTTGTGGGCACATTCACTACATTTAATGCACAATTGACATGCGTTGATTTTATTTGTGCGAGCCCTGTACCGTGGCGGGCTGTGTTTGTGTGTAGAAATGAACACTGGGCTGTAAACATTTTATTACACTTATAACACCATCGACTGTGGCCGGAAAACCAGAAATACAATGATTACATGATTTTTCTGGGTCGCCGTGGAAACGGCCTTTATGTGCAAGCAAGCGGGCCGTGGTACCAGCTTGTTTACTGCAAAATACACTGGAACAGTCGCATTTTCTAGAACTGAACGAGCGAAAAGTTTCGGTGGAAGTCTGGCCGCGGCGGGAGTAAATTTTTATCTGCTGCAAGAGCCGGGATCGAACACGGGTCTCTCACGCGAAGGCTTCGGGTTCCGCCACTGGGCCACAGGGAGAACTACTTTAGGAGGATGGCATCTTTACAAAGACGCGGCTCTTTTAGATGATAGAAGTGTGAGTCGCGGGGCGAGCACACACACACACACACATACACACAGAGCAGAGTAAAGGATATATAGTACGCCGGAAAGCGCAGCAGGTACGGCAGTTGAAGGCGGCGAGGCCCGCGACTCCAGAAGCTCGTCCCGCTGAAAGGCTTGCTTCGACGGCGCGGCTTCTCACTCCGGATCCAGCGATGCGAGAGGCTTCGCTGAAGAGATGAAAATCAGTGTACCAGCCTTATCGAGCTATATTTAAAGGGTGAGACCACGCCCTTTCTGGCGGGACGTGACGAAATGGGCGCGAAATGCCCCCATTGGATATGGTGTCACGCAGAGCCGCTCTCGATAGGCTGCTGCTTTTGCCGCAGGGCAGCCAATAGGCGCACGAGCCGTCCTGCCTATGTCTGCTTGCTGCTGCACAGCGTTTTACATTAATTCAAAATTAAGGATAATTTTTGGCTTCAATATCTCGTGGAAAAGAGGTTTTCCCCATAGCGTAAGATATTACGCAGTACGAGAGATACTCTCGTAAGAGAACACCAACATGTGCAAAAAAAAAGTTTGCGCTTGAGACGATAGATAGAAACACATTTATCAAATAAATTCGTCGATACGCAAGGGGAAAAAAGCACACGGCTTTGCCTCAGCAGAGGATGTGATTGGATAACTGGACTAACCAGCGGACCAATCGCATCGCAGCATCTTAAATGTTGGTTTAGTCGTTCTGAAATGCCTGAGCCAAAGTCTGTCATCAGAGTCATTTGGTTTAGTTCCCTGGTTTGGTTTAGAAGCGTCACACACGACTGCGTTCACAAACACCAGCATCCGAACACAAGAGATCATGAGCGTTTACTGTGTTTCGTCTGACGCTCTGAGACGCAAGTATTTATGATTTAGGAAAAGAGAGGAACAGTGGCTTCCCTGATTGCAGCAACTTACATTTGACACATTACAAATATTTTGCACCAATTTCCAAGGAAGGGATGCTTTTGTTTTCTTGAACACATGGGATGGAAACACTGCTTTATTCACAGTCACATTTGCAACTTAGGATGGAAACACAGCTAATGATTGTTATTTCCCTGTTTATTACTGTGAAGCTGCTTTGAAAAAAATCTGTATTGTATAAAGCGCTACAGAAATAAAGCTGACTTGACTGAAATGCTGTTGTCTCACTGTCAATACTTACTGTTTTGTGAAGCTATAAATAAAATATGATTATGTTTTCCTTCGCTCTAACTCATGGCACACAAACACACTCATTAATGGCTTTTTCTAACACATAAACAGAGGTGTGAGTTTGTGAGTGGGAGGTCAAGGTTAGGGTCCCGCTGCTTAAAAATAACAAATGCACTGTCATCTCTGCCATAGGAGAGTCGTTAAAAATAATACGGACATCCACTCTCGTTTCAATCAGCTCATCCCCTCTCTTTCTCTGTAGCACATAGTGATAATCACTCCGGCCTTGTAGCAGCCATATGGACTCGGCTGGTCTGGGGCCTGCTGGAATACCGCTGTGGTTAATTAGAGGCTGAATACTGAGAGACTGAGCGCTGATCTGAATCCCTGCTTGCCCGGACACACTGAGTGGCCTTTAGAGCAGCTCGGGGCCTCCAGGGATTCGGAGAGAAATGGGTTGGGTAATTATATGAGATAACAGTGAAAAGAAGAGGTGAGGATTGTGCGTTTGAAAGGAGGCAAGGCAACATAAAGAGAGGGAAAGCGAGAATAGGGCAGAAATGGGGCGACAGCGGTAAAGGTCAACACCTCCTATTTTTATGTAGAGTGTCAACAGCCTGTTATGCCTTTTTAAAATGAAGGCGCTTTTCATAAATAACATATTCTATTGCTAGAGATCAGTGCTTTGCCTGACAAATGAATGTGTGTGAATGATAAGTTTCTTTGGCCGGCTCTTTTTAGTCGTCTAAGCTTTGTTAACAGCATTTAAAGCTGCATATTTTGCACGTCTTTGAAATCAAATGGTTATTAGGCTTTATAACTCTAATATAATGATTATATTTACTATAATAGTAAATGTTGATTTAGTAACCCCACAATATAGGGTGATTCTCATGAAGAAATGTCTGGGTCATATTTCACTCCAAAGTAAAAATAACTAAATTATTTGTACATAAATATTTGTAAATAACCACTGGTGGTGTTTGAGGAGAGATTGTAAAGCGCTTTGGATGTACAGTAGTACATATGAAAAGCACTATAAAAATGCCTCATTCATTTATAAAAATAAAGCCTATGACCATTAAGATTATTTATTTCTTTATGTATTTCATTTAAGCATAAATTATCATAACTCTAATGCGAGCTAAATATTTAAATCATCTTTTTAAATAACATCATAAATTACATACAGAATTAAAAATTATTTTAATTATCTGTACTCCACAATTGAAATAATATTGTGGTAGTGAGAATGAGATTTTTTTGTTCTAAAATATATTGATGAAAATTGAGGCAGGGGATTTAAATATGCTTACACATCATGAAAACAATGCAATGCAAAAATAATAAAATAAAATAAATCTTAAAACAGGCTTCATTTTTGTGTAATGTAAGTGATAATTGTGTGCATATGTAAATGATAATTAAGCAATCATTACTACCTAATTGTACATTATACAGATGACCATACATTATCCCGCTCATTACATGGTTCATTAGGAAATAAATAAATTAATGGACATGAAATATTGATTTGAGTGTAAATTGTTTGAATTATTGGGGACAAAGGTGTGTGAAGGTGTGAGGTGATGTAAGAGGTGTTATTTTAGTATCATTAAGATACTTGTGTCATGTCATGATTATAAATGTGTCCTGTCATGATTATGAAGGTGTCATGTCAGTCTTATGCACACCCCTTCAAGTAAAGTGATACCGATACTTGTCACGTATACTGGTCAGTAAACACGATGAAGGAGATTCACTAAAGAAATCGGTCTTTTAAATTCAGAATAACTCGGGAGAATAAAGGAACAAGGACGATCAAACACTAACCAACATGTTACTACGTCACATAAACACAAACCAGAGAACTGGGGACTTAAATACATGAGGGAGATCATTAACCGAACTGAGAACAGGTGAAGTACTAAATAGAAACCATGGAAACAAACTAAGGCATGAGAAGTAACGTTAAACAAACAAGAATCAGGGAAACCAAACTAAGGGACCGTTTACACACCATCTTCAACTAAAAACGTAAAACTTTTTATGCATTTTGGCTGTTAATTTAAAGATCAACGGCATTTGGGAACCTGAAAACGCAAACTACAAGTTTTTGAATATGATACTGTTATCATCTCAAAAAAACTAAAACGTGAATTTGTGCTAACGGCGGCGTGTTAGTCACGTGTTCAGTCTATAGCTGTGTAGTGTTTCTTTACCAAGTGACATCGCCAACTACTGGCCTGGCCTGACTAACGTGTTTAGTCGTTTTCGCGGATTCGTGTGAATCGGGGTCGTTTTGACAATGAAACTTGCAAAGGAAGAAAACGTTTCTGTTTTTTGTACAATGTTGTTGTGTAAACGTATCCTAAAACACAATGAAAGTAAACAGAATCAAAGCATAATCCTGCCAGTACTATTATACTTTTTATTAATATTTTCAATTAGTTGTGTTTTGTCATTTTTTAAGTTTTATTTTACGTTAACTTAAAAAACCCTGTGTGAGAGACATACAACTAGCACAGCAATGTACTGTAGAAAATAAATGACAAATTATGCAGTTTATTATTTGACCTAGCAGCAATTGACCAATTTTTTTTTTTTAAATGCTGAGAAATATAACTTGGACATTCCTTGGCAGTATTTGTAAAGTCCCCCCAGTGCGATTGTAAGGTGTTGGACTGCGCTGGATTGTGGTTTTACAGGAAGCTTGGCTGACTTTAATGACTCGCAGACACGACCTCCGGGCTTCTCTGCCCAACACTAAACCTACATATCAGATCTATCAACTCTCTAACCCCCAATGTCAATGCTATTAAATTATATATTAGCTCCTAAAGCCGTGTATGTTTTACAGCATGTTCACTATTACAGATGCTGGACGATCTTCAACATCAACTCTTGTTCAAGTGTTCTGTCAGCTGAAACTCTGACGATTGGAGAGACACAGGATCCATAAAGTCATCTCCACACATGCAGCTCCGCTGTGCCTAAATATCAGCAACGGCCATGAATTGATAACAATAAACTAATAAAACTGCAGTTTCAATAAAGAGCGGGACATTAACTCTGATTTTCAACAATCCAGTCAGGAATCTGTCTGAAGCAACGGCGAGCTGTTTAACCGAGTTATATGATTATGGTTGTGTCTGGAGAAATTCTATGTGCTTTAATAGAGTTACGCGGGGGTCTTAAGCTGTGCGCCGCTAAGAGAGGCTTATGTTTCCAGGCGCAAAGCAGTAATCCTATAACTGTGTTCAACTATATTGCTTAAGGCACTGCAAGCAGTCAGTTTGTAACTACGTTAAACTATCTACAGTTCCCTAACCACTCGCACAGATCTCGCTGTGATAAGATAAAGCATTATTCACCCGGAGTGCTATAGAAATCATTAGTGAGATATGCTGCTTTCAGAGAGAGATGCTGCAGCTTTCAACACTTCACATGACTTCAAACCGCTGAAACAAACACACACTCTCGTCATATTATTGTGCAGTGAGGAATCAGATGGTAATATCATGTGGGTGTTTCATATGTGCACTTTGTAATTTTCCAGGGGTTGGATTTTTGGAAGACTAACATATTTAAACTATAGGGTCTTGGGAACCTTGCATGCCTTCATCATTTACTTTTCTAATGCATTTTATATCGTTTTTTTTTTTTTTTACTCTTCTCCTAGACCCAGACTTTCAATCTAAAGATATGATAATGCATCATCATTTAAAAATAAATAAATAAATAATTTAATTACAATTAATTTAATTTAATGGATTTATAAAACCGATATTCTAAACAGTGAAAAAAATTGTATTATATTTATTATTATTATTATTATTATTCACAAAGTGTCATTTTGTACCACGTACATTTTACCATTTGATTTAACTTAGCCTAATTCAATTTAATTATTTAAAAAAATATATATTCATATTTATATTCATGATATTCATTTTATATTCATGATATTCAGTGTAATAAACCATTATTATCATCATCATCGTCATCATCATCACTAAGTCGTGGTGTCATTTTGTACCATGTTTATTTGATCATTCATAATTTAAATTTTTTTTTTACCACGAACAATAATATTTAAGTTTTATCAAAGATTTCAGAAAATACCCATCTTTGCAAAATCATGAGTCGGCCATTTTATTCCAAAAAATCTAAATATTTGATTTCCGTCTATATTCCCACCATAGGAAATCCAATAAAATTGAGATGTTGCATTTATTTGTAATAAAAATGAAATATTATTGCAGAACAACATGTCTGTGGCAATTGTTTGAACATTCACTCTGGCGTAAACTGTAGCAGTGAATTGATGGATCATCTTTGTATCAACTGTATTTTTAAGGTGAGCAGATCAGCATTAACTGAATGTGTCTGGCCTCTGGCGTCATCCACTTCCGGTCAGTTTAGCTCTTTATGCTGCTTGATATGGCAAACATCTGCCCTCTGTTATTCCAGGTCTTTCCCTACGGCAGCGAATGAATCTGAAGTCTCGCATATTCACAGAAAATTACTTCCGATTCAAAATATAGTGGATAAACTTAGATGAAGAGTCAGTGGAATGCATCAAGACGCTGTAAACAATAGATGTGAGTGTGAACCGTGAACCGTCTGGTCTCCTGGTGAGGGGTAAGAGCGGGCAGCTTGGCCAGCCATGGCTCACTGGTTTGGAGGTTCCCAGATCTCATCATTCTGATGGGTGACCAGTGACACGGTCTGTGTGTGTATAGTCCATACAATTTTATAATACATGTTTACAAAGTTGATGACAGAATTAAAATTTTAACTGAAACCTGTCCCTTTAAATAATCTGTTTCTGTGAAAAACATTATATACCATGCTTAAAGAGTAAAACGGCTGTTCATGAGAGTGTGTGCCGGAGGTTTTGTCTGTTCTCGACACATGTCTGTCTGGACTGCTGTCATTATGTCTTCAATATCCATGACAATCATGTCAGTCTGGGAAAAAGCTTCTCTGCTGCGTTGACGTTCACAAAACCTGTGAGATATACAGTGATATATATTTTTTTTTGCCAGGGGTCTTTATCTCCAGGCCATCAAATCTGTCTGACTTCACACTTCTAAATCAGTGTGTGTCAATGGCAGGTCTGTTCTTGCTGACAGCTAGGAAAAATAACGCAACTCTTAAAAAGGATAAAATAGATCAATAAATAGGAAAACACTTTCCATATCTTTTGTTGTTGATGTCACGTCAAAGGCCATCCAGTCAAACTTAAATCCATCTGTCACTTGGGAAAAGCCAGATGGATCAATGACAAATGAGTTCGTGTTAAAGAAACAAATGAATTAGAGTGTTCAAGATAAAGAAATGGAAAACATCCTTTAAAAATCTAGTTTAATATGCATGTGCCAAATTCTTAGAAATTTACTCCTTATTCAAAGCCGTTTGATGTGATTTTGAGAAACTTTCATACAAATTTTGGTAATATTTTATATTAGATGTATTCAACTACTATATTCTTACATGTGTAATAATAATAATAATTGTTAGGTACAATGCACTTGTGTTGATGTTGTATTGTAGAACATCTGCTATTGAGCTGTGATAGGTAAGGTTAGGACAGGTTTGCTGGTATGAGTAGGTTTAACGGTGGGTTAAGGTGGGTAAATGAAGTCTTAACAGTTATACAGTTAATTATAGATGTAATTACAGAAATTAATTACAGCTGTATATGCAGGTATTTTTTTTAAATATAAGTACAGTGTAAAAGCCTGTATGTACACAATATTCATCTTGCGTCTGCAATGTAAAATGTAAATGTATCACACAGTACACAATATAAAGTGGGACCCTAATTGTCATGTGGTGTAACTATCAATCAAATAAAAAGTAATATTTATTTCATTTCATCATCAATACATGTGAATATCTTAACCATTATTTTTAATCAATTAACCAACCAAACAACCATTAATTTTGTTTTCATATATTAATTAATTAATATAATTATTTTACCACATGACATTTTACAATCAGAAATAAACTTGCCTTGTCAAGCCTTGCCAAGTTATCTGTAAATGTACAAGACATTGGGTGTATTCACACCAGGAAAGTCCGCTAGTTGCTTCGGACCAAATACAATGTTGATTTTTTTTTTTTTTTTTTTTTTTTTGGTGTGGTTCGCTTTCACACTGCCCTTTTTGCAAGTGAACCAAAATTTGTAAACAAAACCACATGTGCGCTAAGGTCATCCATTCATTGGACAGAAATTCTCAAGCAGGGAAAAGCAGGAAGTGTAAAAACAGGCAATTTATGTTATGGAGATCTTTCTTAGTGGAATTTTAAATATTTTACTGATTTGGTGTTATCAGCTAACGCAGTATGAAGAAACGTATGAGCATCATATGATACAATGTCATACAATGTTGTAATTAGGAATTTGCGAAGACGAAGATGTGCTGCAAGACGGTTGGAGAGAACATGCTCTTAAATGATACATTTCAAACATTATTAAAAACAAGTGAACAGTCAGTAATAACATACGAACAAATACAGAAATTACAAGCAGAGATGAAAAGTAAATAACAAAGTTACAAAGTCTAACAGTAGTAGGCAATTCAGGCACAGAACTTAATAATTAAGCCTAAATGTAAAATAACACTAATTGTTCACTGTAGAAATTAAATAGTTTCATTTTCGTTAAAGCTGTATTTTGTTGTTTTATTAACATTAATGACACAGTCAGCAGTAGGAATATTGTGTGTGTGCTGTCACTTTAAGACCGAATGCAATACTGAAAAAAATGACAAACATCATGGATTCTTCCTTAACTATGACATAAACGAGAGAATACTTGCCGAGAAGGGTATTTAGACGAGTTTTTAAACATAATTTTGTGTTCAAGCTAGGGCAAGGAAACGCTAACGCTATCTGCAAGGCGCCTCTCTCTCTTTCTCGCGCATTATCTGTGACCAGAGCCGCATGCACGCAGAGAGAGAGAGAGAGAGACTCTCTCTCTCTCTCTCTCTCTCTCTCTCTCTCTCTCTCTCTCTCTCTCTCTCTCTCTCTCTCTCTCTCTCTCTCTCTCTCTCTCCTCTCTCTCTCTCTCTTCTCTCTCTCTCTCTCTCTCTCTCTCACTCTCTCTCTCTCTCCTCTCTCTCTCTCTCCTCTCCCTCTGCGTGCGGCTCTGGTCACAGATAACGCGCAAGTCCTGATTTTCGCCTCTTCTTCTGCATAAAAAATAGTTTGAATGTGTAAATTAGCAAGACAAAACACGTCGAAATGATAAACTTTCACTCTCTGATGGTTAAATTTAGCAGTTAATCAGAGAATCACATGCGTGATGGGGCATCTGGTCCGTACGGATTATGGATCAACTGTAATCCGTTGCACCCCTAATAATGTATAGGCATTTCATCACCCCTAATTACATGGTAAAAATCTGACCCTGTCAAAAAAGGCGCAGTGCTTTCTGCAATTGAGTCAGTTCATGTTCACACCTCAAACGAGCTGTACCAGAGTTCGTTTGGAACCGGACCGAGACCACCTCTTCAGCTGGGTCTCGGTGCGGTTGTTTGGTCTGCACTCGAGTGCGATTGCTGTGTTCACACCCGCCCAAAAGATCAGCACCAAGGGGGGAAATGACCTTGAGCTCGATTCAATCGACACCAAACAAGGCGTGAATACACTTAGGGTGTATTCACACCAGGAAAGTCCGATAGTTCACTTGTTTTGATCCGGACCAAAACATTTTTTTTTTTACATTTTTTGGTACGGTTCGCTTTCACACTGCTCTGTGAACCAAAATTTGTAAACAAAACCACACGTGTGCTAAGGTCGTCCATTCATTGGACAAGGATTCTCAAGTAGGGAAATCAGGAAGTGCAAAAAAGGCTCAGCATGGAGATATTTCGTACTGCAATATTTGTTCTTTTACTAATTTTGTGTTATTCTGTACAAACGCAATATGAAGAAACTGCGCAGAAGACGGATACGGTATAACGTTTTCATTCATAGAGAGGGGCTATGTTCACACATTCAAATAATGAGATTCTTATTGTATATATACTGCTAACAAGTGCTGTCAATGTTAACGCTTGCGATTAAGTTTGTCCAGTTTAACGCAGCATCATCCTTGTATAGTAACTATCGTTACATTATATGAACTGCAAAAGCTTTTTTTGCATCTATGCGCGATTAGACTAAAGAGAACGCTCTGTGTGTGAATGTCCTGATGCACACACTCATTCATTCATTCCATTCCAATCATGCACACACACGGCGCGCAGAAAGACGCGCGACAGTATCGTGTGGCCAGACAGCGCGCCGGAATGGAATTCTCTTTCGCACTTGAACAACAATAACACAAACCATTATGCCAAAATCTCCGACTACGGAAGCCTGTTAACTCAAAGGCGCAGTGCTTTCTTGCAATTGAGTCGGTTCATGTTCACACCGTAAACGAACCGTACCAGAGTTCGTTTGGAACCGGACCGAGACCACCTCTTCAGCTGGGTCTCGGTTCGGTTGTTTGGTCCGCACCCGAGTTCGATTGCTGTATTCACACCTGCCCAAAAGGTCCGCACCAAAGGGGGAAACGAACTAGAGTTCGATTCAGTCAAACCAAACAAGGCAGGTGTGAATACAGCCTTAGTAACTTGAAAAAAACTTTTTATTTTTGGCTTATTTCGGCATGATTCACATGACTTTTTTATATTATATATAAATACAGTATGTATAATATTTTACCAATATTTTCCCCCCTAGGAATTAATACAGGTATAAAATATTATTCCAAACTCGTCAATAAGGTTCCCTTTCGAAAGGATGCCTCCAGCATGACTGCTGTCCGAAGCATGAGTCTAAACGCGACAATTAGCTTGACATTGGCAGGCAGCAGCCTATGACGTCACCACTGGTGCGACCGTGAGTATAAAAGGGAATTTGTGAAATACGTCATCCTCTTGTCTTCAGGAGACTGCTTGCTTGTACATGAGTGAGGAGCACGTGCATTTAGCTCCTGAGGGAGCTGAATGCGGGCATTACGTGGGTCTCCTCTCGCTATAGAGAGGATTTCTCAACGAAAAGCTCAGTTTGTGCCATTCGTATTCTTGAGGGATATGGGATGCACATTTGTGTGGAATGCTGTCTTCTCTTCGAAGAAGCTGGATCTGCTAGGTATGATGCATTCATGATACTGACTACAAGAGACAGGCAAGGAGCTTTTTTCCTTTCTTCTCTCTCCTGAGAGATAGTAGTGTTCGCACGAGTGTGTTCGGCTCTTGAGGGAGTTTAAGGCACTCATAGAACTACATTCGTGTCTGTTCTCATGTGATTCTTTCAAAGTGATAGAATCTGACACATGAACTAGTGTGCTTGACTCTCAAGGGGGTTAAATGTGCGCTTTTCACGATGCGATCGTGAATTGTTCCACCTGGGCTTGACTCTCTCCTAAGGGATGTCGTCATGCTGTCCGCAGAGATCAGCTAGGCAGTACGATAGGTTGTTAGGTTAATCTAGATTGCCTCATTGACCACTGACTTTACAGTAGCGGAGCATTGTTAGGCCTCCTCTCTTTATAGAAAGTCACTCTTTCAGGCCTCCGCTCCCTAGAGCTCCGCCTGAATAGCAGGTCCGAGTAAGGATTTGCGAAGCCTCCTTGGTAAGCTGTTCTGAGCGTAGCAAGCCAATAGCCAAATTCAGGCCTCCGTCCCCAGAGCTTGGCAGGCAGTAGTGCTGTGTTTGGTTTCATTCCAAGCCTTTTGGCCACTGCTTTCAGAAGGAAGCTGATTGTGAATGCGTTTACTAAGTAGTGGGCTCTCAGTGAGCCTCCTTAGTTACTGCTTTCTATGGAGCATGTTATGTCCTCTAGCCAGTGGCGTAGGTTTGATTTTGAAATTGGTGGGGACGGGGACATCAATATTTAATATATTTAAAGTTTTGATCGAAAATATTGCTAGGGATATATCAGTCTCACTGGATATTGGTAGGGACACGTCCCTAGCGTCCCTACTAAATTCTACGCCCCTGCCTCTAGCTATGAGTGGCGTTTTGTCTTAGGATGTTGCTAGGCCTCCTCTCGTTTTAGAGAGTTGTCATTTTGAGCTCTCTGTCCGCAGAGCTCCACCAGGCAGTGGTGCTGAATTGTCAGGCTTTTGAGCCTGCTTGGCCACTGCCTTTAGGAAACCCTGGTCTGAGCGGAGCGAGACCCTAGTCTAGGAAGCCAGTGCGTAAAACGCAGTTTTCCATCCTGGGGTTTAGCCTTCACTCTTTTGAGCTCCATCAAGCCTTCTCTGGAAGCTGTTTTGGGGCTCTCTGAGCCCTCTTAGCTATTGCTTAGGTTTGGAGTGTTGTTAGGCTTCTCGTTATGAGAATTTTCCTGTGAGGCTCCAGCTTTTAAGTAGGCAGTGTTGTCAAGTTGTTAGGCTCCTTTTGAGCCTCCTTGGCTACTGCTTTTATTAAAAATATATTCAGAGTTATAGGCTCTTTTTGAGGCTCTTTGAAGCTGCACTGGGTATAGAATGTAGTTAAGCCTACTTCCGTTTTGGAGAGTCAGTATATTGAGGCCTTCATTCTCTGAGCCAGATTTGAGTAGTAGAGCTGAGCTGTAGGATCTCCCTCCAGAGCATCCTCTGGTGCATCTAGGTTGGGAGTACCTGACCTCCATGATTTTTTTAGAGTCAAGTTGCAAGGCCTCTCTCTCTCTCTCTCTCTCTCTCTCTCTCTCTCTCTCTCTCTCTCTCTCTCTCTCTCTCTCTCTCTCTCTCTCTCTCTCTCTCTCTCTCTCTCTCTCTCTCTCGGCTCTCTGCAAGCCTCCTTGGTCACTGCACAATTTCTAAATTACGTCATATGCTCTCAATGATAAATGCGGAACAGTTAGTTCATGAGTTCATGACATCAAGGCTAGATTATTGTAATGCTCTTATGGGTCGTTGCCCTGCTCATATAATAAACAAACTACAGCTGGTCCAAAACGCAGCAGCTTGAGTTCTTACCAGAACCAGGAAGTCTGACCATATTAGCCCGGTTCTGTCAACGCTGCATTGGCTCCCTATTAAACATCGTCTCAATTTTAAAATACTGCTGATTACTTACAAAGCAGTAAATGGTTTAGCTCCCCAGTACTTGAGCGAGCTCTTAACACATTATAGTCCTTCATGTCTATTGCGATCTCAAAATTCCTTGTTGATAATATCAATAATACCTAGAATATCAAAATCGACTGCAGGCGGTAGATCCTTTTCCTATTTAGCACCTAAACTTTGGAACAGTCTTCCTAACATTGTCAGGGAAGCAGACACACTCTGTCAGTTTAAATCTAGACTAAAAACCCATCTCTTTGACCTAGCACACACATAACACATTATACATTTCTATAATTCAATGTAAGGCTGCATAGATTAGGTCAGCCGGAACCGGGAACATGTACTCGTTGCATCATAAGAAGAATCCCGTCAACGCTAATATTAGTCTCTCTGTTTATCCCGAGGTTTATCACAGTCCACCGGATCCAGGCCGTATCCAGATCTGATGAAGGACATGTGCCTGGACACGACGACAACGCATTCCTGTAGTGTCAAATAGTCTCTCCCCTGTGAAGGCCTCCTTCCCTTCCCTTACCTCTGTACAGATAAAGCGTTGTCAAAATGATTCCAGTTCACATGGATACGCGGAAGCAACAAAAGATTCTGCATTATGAATTTTTAAAGCCAGACAAGTAATTTGGTGAGGTCAATTTGTAAAGAAAGACTACACGCCTGTGCACATATATATATATATACCTATAGACTGAACATACGCATGTGCCCGGTGTCAACGTTTTCACAGATTCACGTTTTTGAAGCTTACACGGAGATAAAAAAAGTTTTTTTTTTTTTTTTATTCAACGCTTGAACCTTGGAACCTATTTCAAGGTTTGCGTTCTCAACTCAACAGGCACTGTTGTTGTGCAAATGAGCAGGCCAGAGCGCATTAAGGTTTTTTGGTTAGAAAGGTGTCGGTAAGTGGCCCCTAAGTTAATTACTTTGAGTTAATGATCTTTGCAATGGAAGTGAATCAATCAAACTAACTTTAGCTGGACAATAACTTTATTCTAGAGCTTCTATAAAGCCAAAACAATTTCCCCAAAGCTCCGCTAGGATAGCAATTGCGAGTTGTAGGCTCTTTGTGAGCCTCCTTGCAAGATATCCTGAGTGTGGGGCGTTGTTAGGTCTTCTCTCAATTTAGAGTCGTCGTGCTGAGGCCTGCACTCCTAGAGCTTGGCTGAGGTTTGATAAGTTGTGAGGCTCTCTGTAGCCTCCTTGGCTACTGCGACCATTGTCAGGCCTCCTCTCATTAAAGATAGTTATATTTAGAGGCTGGGATAGCGATTGAAAGTGGTGTGCCTCCTTACGAGATGTCCTGAGCGTGGGGCGTTGTTAGGTCTCCTCTCGATTTTAAGGATGAGGACTCCTTTGAGTCTTTTGACTTAGTTCACTCTCCCTATAGGGGGCAACGCAGCCGAGTCTTCATCACTCTAGCTCACCCTCCGTTGCAGCGATCGATATCTGATTGTCCGGCGGAGCCCCGAATGAGGAATGGGGAGCCCACGGAGACTGACTCGGCGGGTTAGCCCCCACTGTGATCCTCAGGTCACCCTGGCTATTCACCGAAGTAGCCCTCTTCCTTTCAGAAGAGGAGTTAGATCAGGGTATAGGCAGGGGGACTCCACCTTGTCTGAGGTACTCAAGTCTCGATTGCTACACCGTGATGGTGATCTTCCTGCAGTAGGTACATGACTCATCCACAAAAGCTACCTCAGACACTTGACGCGTGACACCCAGACACGTGAGGCAGCGATCCGGACTGTGAGCCAGTGCCAGGTAACTACCGCATCCAGAAACACATGGGTGGAATGACATCTTTAAAAAGATGCAGTTTTACATCCGTGTTTGCTCTTTCAGGGAAATTAGCTCTCTTAATAATAATAATAATAATAATAATTCATTACATTTATATAGCGCTTTTCTCGGCACTCAAAGCGCTTTACACAGAAGGGGGAATCTCCTCAACCACCACCAGTGTGCAGCATCCACCTGGATGATGCGACGGCAGCCATATTGCGCCAGAACGCCCACCACACACCAGCTTACTGGTGGAGAGGAGACATAGTGATGAAGCCAATTGGTATATACAATTGGTATATATATATGGGGATTATTAGGAGGCCATGATGGACAGAGGCCACTGGGCAAATTTGGCCTGGATGCCGGGGTTACATCCCTACTCTTTCGAAAGACATCCTGGGATTTTTTGTGACCACAGAGAGTCAGGGCCTCGGTTTAACGTCTCATCCGAAGGACGGTGCTCTTTGACAGTATAGTGTCCCCATTACCATACTGGGGCGTTAGGACCCACACAGAGCACAGGGTGAGCGCCCCTGCTGGCCTCACTAACACCTCTTCCAGCAGCAACCTGGTTTTCTCAGAAGGTTTCCCATCCAGGTACTAACCAGGCTCAACCCTGCTTAGCTTCAGTGGGGAACCAGTCTTGGGCTACAGGGTGACATAGCTGCTGGTCTTATAGTGGTATACCCACAATGTGGGGCAGAGCGCTTTGCAAATCTCGCACACCAATGTGCATTGGCTTGTTTAGTTTACACTCAACGGTGATTGGGCTCTCAGGTGAGATTCCAATTCGTCAGATCACGTCTGACATAACATAGAAAATGACTTACTGATAGGGAACGTCTCAGGTTACTACTGTAACCATAGTTCCCTGAGAAAGGGAACGAGACGATGCGTCACTCGACGCTTTGGGAACGCCCCCAGCGTGAATGCGTCTGAGCATCAATGTCAACTAGTCCAATGGAAAGAATGAGCGTCACGGGCGGGTGACGTCATGACCAGGAAGGCATAAGAGCACATCCGGTGAAACGCGGCATTAGCTTCAAAAAGTCGAAGCAAGCCGATCACAGGGATGCAGGAAGTATGGCAGGGTGACGCATCGTCTCGTTCCCTTTCTCAGGGAACTATGGTTACAGTAGTAACCTGAGACGTTCCCTTTCGAGGGAACTCGCGATGCGTCACTTGACGCTTTGGGAACGAGAATACCCAAAACGCCAGAATTCCAAGTACCTGAGTGTTAGTCTGTTGGAACTAAGCACTAAGCACCTGAGAACCTGGGGCAGCATCCAGGTCCAAACTGTAAAACCTGACGAACGTGAGCGGTGAGGACCAGCCTGCCGCATCACATACGTCTTGAAGAGAAACTCCAAATAATAAGGCTTTAGAGGCCGCCATACCCCTCGTAGAGTGAGCTCTGACCACCAAAGGACACGGCTGGTCAGAGTACTCGTATGCAAGTGAAATAGCCTCAACTATCCACTTACTAACCGTCTGTTTAGAAGCAGGAAGACCCTTCTTAGGTGATCCAAAGCAAATAAATAACTGGTCGGACTTCCTCATTGAAGATGTCCGATGAACATAAGTATCCAGTGCTCGCACTGGACACAAGAGGTTCAGCCTTTCCTGGTCCGCAGATGTAAAAGGAGGACAGAAACCTGCAGCACAATAGGCCTCGGAATAATGGTAGGCACCTTTGGAACATATCCATGTTTCGGGTAAGAATGCCTTGGCCATCCCCGGTGCACTCAAGGCAGGTGGGGACCGAAAGGGCCTGAAGGTCTGACTCTAATAGGGACGAAATAGCTAGCAGAAAATAGTCTTAAAAGAAAGGAACTTCTCTGAGACCAAATCTAAGGGCTCGAAGGGAGCCCCAGATAGGCCTTCTAGAACTATTGCAAGGTCCCAAGCCAGCACCCTAGTGCAAGTTGCAGGCCTCAGCCTCAAAGTGCCACGAAGGAAACGAGTGATCAGGGGGTCTCGACCCAAAAATGTACTACCCACCAGGGCGTGGAAAGCCGCAATGGCCGCCACGTATACCTTAAGCGTGGAAGGACATAGACCTGATACAAAGCGTTCTTGCAGAAACTCGAATACTGTGTTTACTGAACAGTTAACCGGATCCCACTGACGCTGGTAACACCAAGAAGTGAAAAACTCTCGAAATAGTGAATATAGTTTCCTCGTAGCGGGAGCTCTGGAGCTTAGAATGGTCTCAACAACCTCGGTTGAGAGACCACTCTCTATGAGTTGGGCCCCCTCAGAGGCCAAACCCACAGTTTCCAAATCCCCTGCCGGGGGTGCAATATTGCATCCCCTGCCTGAGACGGAAGGTCTCTCCTGATCGGGACCTCCAAGGGAGGTCCGTCGAGGAGAAAAATTAGGTCCGCAAACCAAATTCAGCTCGGCCAGGGTGGTGCTACTAAATAGGCTTATTCCATCCTGGCGGAATCACTCCAGAACTCCTGGGAGCAGAGCAACAGGGGGAAATGCGTACAGACGTCTGCACCATAGCAACCAGCCCCGAGGGGACTGGTTGAGTGAGGGATAACCAGAGTGGACAGTGCGTCGTATGCTGAGACGAGAACAAATCCACTTCTGCCTGGCCATAAAACTCCCATATTTGCTCCACCGCCTCGGGGTGGAGTCCCCTGGCCTCAGCCCCTGCCTCGACAGGGTGTCTGCTCCAATATTCTGGCCCCCCTGGAATATACACTGCCCTCAGACAGCGTAATTTCCTGAGGGACCAAAATAATAGGCCACCAACGTGTTGTCTGTGGGTCAAGAACCAGAGTTTCCTCCATATAACCAAGGCGCGGGGATACTGCCGCGTGATCTTGATCGTATGGAGTGGGTTTCCGCTCAGGGAGAACCCTCTGGTCCTGAGCCACCACTGTAAAGGTCTCACGTACAGCAGGTCAAAGGGTATCACATTGAACGCTGCTGCCCTGAGGCCCAACAGTCACTGTTTCAGAACAACACATGATGGCCCCTCAGGTCTGGGAGGAGTCAGGTCCCCTATGTCTCAACGCATTGTAGACGACCATCATCTCTAGGCAATTCATGTGCCAAGCGAGATGATGACTCCTCCCAAGCCCTGAGCTGAGCGGCCTTCCAATACCGCTCCCCAGCCGGTGAGGGAAGCATCTGTCGAGATAGCAACTCGATGGCAAAGAGCTCCCAACACCGAACCCTGGGTTAAGAACCAGTGTTTCCTCCATATAACCAAGGCACGAAGGCACGGCCGCTTGATCTTGATCATACGAAGTGGGTTTCCCCTCGGGGAGAACCCTCTGGTCCTGCGCCACCACTGCAAAGGTCTCATGTACAGCAGGCCAAAAGGTATCCCGTTGGACGCTACTGCCACAAGACCCAACAGTCTCTCGAACTGTTTTACAGTGTGTGACTGGCCTAGCCTCAGCTCTTTTGTGGCTGTTAGGATAGCAGCTACACGAACGGGCGACAGAGTGGCCCGCATCGTCACTGAATCCCATACCACACCAAGGAAAGTGGTTATCTGTACTGGAGAAAGCACACTCTTCTTGGCATTGAGCCTCAACCCCAACATCTGCATATGAGCGAGAACGACACCTCGGTGCCGAACCGCTAACTGTTCTGATTCCGCTAGAATCAGCCAGTCATCTATGCAATTCAGAATGCGTATACACTGCAGCCTGGCGGGGCCAGAGCTGCGTCTATACACTTCGTGAATGTGCGGGGTGATAGAGCTAGACCGAAAGGAAGTGCCTGATACTGGTGTTCTTTGCCCCAAAGAAAACCTCAGGAACCTCCTGTGCTGAGGGAGGATGGAGATATGGAAGTATACGTCTTTTAGATCTATCGTGACAAACCAGTCCTCGGATCTGATTTGAGTCACGATCTGTCTGAGTGTCAGCATCTTGGACTTGAGTTCCAGCACCAAACACTCCAACAGACGAATATCTAGTATGTGACGCTGCTCTCCATCCTTTTTTGGAACAATGAGATAACGACTGTAAAGACCCGACGCAATGTCGGGTGAGTACACCTGCTCTATAGCTTTCTTTGCTAACAGGGCCTTTACCCCTTGCTCCATTACCAGAGAGATTACCATTACCCATAGAGATATATTTGGCAGTAGCTTCCGCGCTGCCAGAAAATCTACCAAGGGAACCAGCCCCTCGAGGCTGGCCTCTGGTGTAATAAAGACAGCCACTGTCTGTTTGTTGCCATTGACTGACTGTTTTCGAACCCCCCTCAGAGGGCGCGAGTCCGACGCAATGTCGAGTTGACGCTGCGCCAGAAGCTCGCTGGAGAACGCTGCGCCCCGAAGCACCAAGGGTGGCGGGGTTGGCAGAACGGTCCCCTGAGGGCACAGAGATGGAAAGGGCACCGTATAATGAGGTGTACACCATTCCACCCCGGTTGGGGCTGCCCTCACCGGTCTGACGCCGTGGCGCCAGACCTTTTCTTTTGAGCCGCAGCCTTCTCAGCATGAAGAACGGTCCTCGGATCCGGCCTCTGCTTTGAAGGCTTTGGCTGCTGTGTTGTGTATGAGAAACTAGCCGGCTGGAGCTGCTCACGCCCAGCAGCCCCAGTGGGTTGGACATAGCGAGGGAGAGATTATCTTGTCTCTTTCTCCATGATTCCCATCAAATTGAGCCAGAGGTGTCTCTCAGTGACCACATTTCTTTGGCTGCCATCCCTGAGAGATAAATCTGAGGCCCGACGGAGTTCTCAAACCCCATCGGGCCAAACTCCCTCACTTCTGTCCAAATACCACAGCAGGTCAGCCTGATATGCTTGCAGCACTGCTATAGTGTGCAAGCAGGCTCGTGCTAGACCCACTGCCATATATGCTTTTCCCACTAGATTAAAAAATAGTTTTCTTTAATGGTTTAGTGAGAGAAGCCGACGCCTTCAGGGACGATACTGACCCGGGAGACATAGCTCGCAAGTGTCTGTTCTACCCGGGGTATTGCCCCATAGCCATACTCTCTTAACCCCCAAATATCTGAATATACATGAATGTGGGGCTAAAAAATGAGTAAGGCTTTTTCCATGATCTAGACAGCTCGCTGTGCAGATCGGGAAAAATGGAAGGCCCTGTGATGGAGGTGGAAAAATAGAGGGAAGGAAACTCGTTCAATTTATTTTAAGGACGAGTGCCCCCTTATTTCTGCTGGCCATTAAATATTTAATTTATCTACAGCCTCAGTAAACACCTCCACCAGCTTATTATTATATATATATTTTTTTATATACATTCTTTATATATATACACTTTATTTTATATATAATATATAAACTATCATATATATATATATATATATATAGGCTATATATAATTCTCATACGCTGGGGAAGAGATGGCAAATCCACTTCCCCCATGATTGTGTCACTTTCAATGCCCAGCACATCTACCTCCTCGGAGGTAGAGCACTGAAGCATTGATTTCTCTCCCCGGGCGGAAGAGACCGCAGCGCGGGCTTCCGAGACCGAAGAGAGAGCACTGGATCCCTCGTGGAAAGGGAGGAGATAAGATCCGCGGACCCGTCTCCAACCCCGTAACGAGATCCTATTCGCGATCCACAGGAATGCATTCTCCGCGCTGCCTCGGCAGACGCGTGTCCTGCACCCCGAGGATCGCGAGCCTGGCCACTTTCCTCGAAAAGTGACAGGCGGGAGTGGAGCATGCGAAGCGAAAGCTTCTCACAATGTTGCAATCAGCCCCCTCGGAGGCTGATACCGCATGCTCCACTCCCAAACAAACTACACAAAGCTCGTGTGTGTCCCCACCCGTTAAATAACGCGGGCAGGGAGAAGCACAGAGTTTGTAAAGTTGTTTCGCCATAACTCTTCCCAATAATATCGAACAGACAACAATAAATAGACAGAGACAGAGTAACACAGATCGCTTGCTGAGACACAGAAGCTGATGCCGCGTTTCACCGGATGTGCTCTTATGCCTTCCTGGTCATGACGTCACCCGCCCGTGACGCTCATTCTTTCCATTGGACTAGTTGACATTGATGCTCAGACGCATTCACGCTGGGGGCGTTCCCAAAGCGTCAAGTGACGCATCGCGAGTTCCCTCGAAAGGGAACTATGGTTACATGCGTAACCTGAGACGTTTTCTTTCATAGAATTTTCTTATTTTTATGATGATTTTTTCCTCAGTTTGATATCACACTAGCTTATGGAAGCTTGTTTCCACCACAGAATGAAAAATAAAAAAGGTAATTGCGACTCTTTGACTCGGAAAGTAGGAAAAAAAGTTAGTCTTTGTCCCCCCCTCAGAATTAGACTTTATAACTCGCAATTGCAAGTTTATATCTCAGAATTCTGAGAAAATAAGTCAGAATTGCGAGAGAAAAAAAGTTTGAATTGTAAGATATAAACTCGCAATTGTGAGAATTTTTTTTTTTTTTATTCAGTTGCGGAAACAAGCTTCCATACTAGCACCTCAACATTTTTTACTTTATTTTTACATTAATTGCCCCTTGGGGACAAATAAAGTGTTTTGAAATTGAAATTGAAATTGAAATTATACCACAAAATAAATAAATAATTTAAAAAGCATGTTCATTCATAATAGAAGAGGTGTATTCAAGTATCCATAAATATCATTATTTATCGATAAGGAATACATCTGGATATAATGTGCCCAGTGTGACTTCTCCAAACCAATTGACGATGACTGACCAAAACTTCACTAGACTATGCTGATCTGTGATGTCATTTTGTGAAGAGAGCAATTTACAAATTGGCTGAACATTCGTGGTACTTGAAAAAATTGAGAAAACGAAGGACAATCCTCTTTATCTCTCTCAGTGTAGGGTCCAAGTGAGCTGTAGGTGGTGAAGGGAAACCATGGAGTATCCATTTCCACACACCATATGGAAACTCAGTGGTTTGTACAGAGGAGGTGGGAGCTAATATTGACCTGGACCATATGTGTTTTAGTGAATTATAAACACAAAAGGGCCGAGTGGACACCGAACACACAACATATCGGCATCTATTCTCTGTTAGGGGATTTTACAAACAAGACCCCCCTACACATATATGCGTGTACGCCGTCCAAGATCTCAAGGGACTCTTCTTTTGAATTACTCTATTGACACACACCCTAGTTAGCTTCATTAGCGAGAGCTAGTGTTAGCTCACAGTACGAGGGCCATCACTGCTGTTTTCTCCCCTAAAAACCAATTATCATTTGTGACTGCACAGTAACTTCAGTTCGGCATCATTGATCATATCTGTGAGCTAGATTTTCTTTTTGTGGGAGACAGCGTTAAGGAACATTATACTGTATACTAATGGGAAATTCTTTTGTGATACTTATTTTTTCTCTTTGCTTAGAAATTCCTTTTTGCGATGCTTCTTTTAATCTTCCCCTTTGTTCTTCACATTACATTGTTTCACTGTGGAGCATTGTTTTAACGTGGGTGGTTTTAAAATCCGTGTCTGCCGGTCTCAGGCTACATTGAGGGGTGTTTCTCGTAACACTGCAATAGTATGATGCATCTTTGGAGAAGTTAACAAGTCACTGTTTCTCAAAACCAGAATAAATGGTTGTTTCAACAATATAGATCTGTCGTTAATGACGTCACACAGATGGTGTAGTAATATCTAGTGGTCATTTTTCATAATGAATGGGTGAATTAATGAATAAATAAATAAAAAATACATACATTTTCATTATAAAAATTAGGTAATTTATTATTATTATTTTTGAAATATCATTCATTATTATCTTTAAGTGTTTTTGGAGGTTAGACCACATGACATTTTATAACCTGAACTGACCTTGTCATGTCAAAAACTGGTCACATTATCTGATACCTTAAGTGATTTTTTGACCTCGTGGTCTTCAGGGTTTCTTTATTTCCCTTCAACCAATCAGATTTGAGGGGCAAGTTAACAGTTTATGTCATGTTTAGGCTTCATCCAGGGTTAGGTGCTTCTACATGAGTGTTATTCACCCATCATTTCCCTCTGATTTTAGGAATAAGTTACGCATATAGGGTTAGATTTAAGGGTAGGGATATGATTAGGACTACATTTTCAGACAGAAATGTTGTTCCAGGATCAAATATCAAATGCCTGCGGTAACTATGAGTAAAACGTCACTTCATCATTGTGGATCATTGTGTACTTACACTGTCACAAACCTCGGGTTGTTAGCAACCCTATACAATTTTTTTTTTTTTACAAAAGAGGAATGGGAAAACAGGCATTTTTTTATTATTTTTTCTTATTATATTGTTTATAATGAATTGATTGGGGAATACTACGGTTGATTTCTACCGAGGTGGAGAATAGTGAATGACGTCCTGGGTCACTGAAGACCAGAGGTATGCGTTTAAGGTGTGTTTAATCCAGAATAAAGTGACCTTACTGTAGTTATTGATTAGGAGCTGGATGATCTTGCCATGTCCGTGCAGAGAAGCCAGGTGGAGCGGTGTGTAGCCCTGCAAACACACACACACAAATACATAATATGTGAACTTGGTCAAATTAAGGCCTGAAATGTCCATTTGTTTGCATCCTACACGCACACAAATATCTAAATATCATTAGCTTGGGAGGACGGTAATATGACAGCACTTCTTGTTCTCCCGTTGTGTCTGTCACTCGATTGTGATAGGCTATTAAAAACAGCTGGACGTCATTTCACACACCACTGTGTGCAGTCGACGTTTCACATTTATGCAGTTAACCAGACAGCGAGACCCGCTGAGACAATCGCTACGGTACATCCCGCACATTAACACGGGACTAACCCTCTCTAGGATCCCGTCAGTCACCCACCGCTGTTTCAAACAGCACCGGCCCAACAGCTGAAGCCCTGATGGGGTTTTCTTCTGGAACACAGTGTGCTAGTGAAGACGACGTGAGAGGATGATGGATGTCTGAAATGTGACTGCAGTTTAGTGCTGATCTGAGCTCAAGCGGTGATTAGTGTGGATGACGGCACATTAACGCTCCACGGGGGAGTTTATCATCCAAAGACACTTCTGCAAACGGATGTTTCATGTTGACTCCATCTATCCCTGATATCTCTTTGGTGTCCGTTTGTTTTACACTCACAGCACTAATGGGCCATGTGATTAGAGGGAAAAAAGTGGCAAGAGCAATAATATTTGACAATAATGAACATTAACCAAACACAAAAATGGATAATAATTTAGGAAAATGTACGTAACAGCATGACACTTTATAAACTCACAGTAAATAAAGGTCCTTCCGAAAAACTCAATACTTTAAATTAATTTGCTGCACATTCAAAAAATGGATTACATGCCAAGATACTAGCAATCTTCTTTTATTATTTCATGTGTAAAAAAAATGTATTGCTTAGTGTATTTAAAAACCTCAACAAACATTTCGGTTATAAAGAAAAGTACAAATTAATCATGTGAAATTTTAAAACTAAAAAAATATATAGTTATAGTTTAGTTATAGTTATAATTATAGTATAATGAAGTATAATAAATATACCTAGTTCATTCAAAACTGAAAAGTATCAATAAAGTTTTATTTAAAGAATTTAATAAAAATGAAGTGCTTTAATCAATAGTTATATGAATGCTGTATGTATTTTTATGCTTATTACATATCGCATTGGCTTCATTTCAATCAAATAATCAGTTTGAAATCTGATTTATGGGTCAATCAGACTATCAATCAATCTAATTGAGCTCGATCTGAATAAAACTTCGATTGAAATTAGTGGTTTCAACCTTAAATATTCCAATCAATAAAAAAAAATAAAAAAACTGTCATGTAAAAGCTTGAATCTATTTTCTCAATCAAATTCAACAATATCTCAACATGGCGACTGTGCATTCACTGAACATTTGTTTGTAATATGTGTAAAGCACATGTAAACGAATATGCGAATCGGATTGCGAAGTTTAAAGATCATAAACAGAATTCAGAATCTGAAATCAGATTGGATTCATTCAGACTGACGTAGTGCATGTAAACACACCTATTAGCTTAGCAAGAAGCTAAACTCTGCTGGAATGAACTGAGTTGAGTCTCCCTTTAACTTCTTGCGAAGAGCACTATTTGTTTAATGCGACTTTGTTGCCTAGATTGTTCCAAATCATCCACTTATGAGGTAGCCTATATGTGAAGAACAGACAGTGCTGGAACATACCGGTTCTGAGACTGAATCATGGGTCGTCCTTAAAGTTAAGGGTAAGTAAAGGGGTGTAAACATCGATCTAGGCAAAAGTGTCAATATTTCATTTTTTCTTCAGGTAATGTAGCCTGGAATCAGTCCAGAATTGCTGTGTGTAGCGTGTAGCGTAGCGTAGCCATGTTGCTAAGAGCACAGTACTGTCATCCTGTAGTTCTGCTGCCCTTAAAGGTTAAAGTAGACTTCCCTCTGCTCCACTCCTCATTACTACACTAGTCCTAGCACTGACATTTTTTGGAAAGGTCACAGACACTTTCATGTGCTCTGTTTCACATCAGCTTCAGTATAAATAAAGGCCCTGGAGAGACTGTCCAGGGTGTCAAAGAAGCCAATGGAGATCAAGGTAAGACACTGGGAATGGTTTTAACGAGACTGACTGACAAAGCTATTAACACAGAGCATGCATGTGTGCCATCCAGATAACACACAATATCTTCTAAGAACAGTTTGCTACTGTTCCTATTACGTTATGAAAACGTTATTTCTGAATGTTCAGAACGTCCAGTTTATTAAATGTTTTTAAACACTTTTTTTATTTGTTATATGAATGTTAAGGGAACATCCCATTTGATAATTTTGCAAACTATATGGGAAAGTTACTTTTGAAACAAGTAGTCACAATTAAAACATGTTAAACGAACGTCTAACTAACATTTTAAGAAAAAAGTTCCATGATCAATTTTATATGATGATATGATAAATAATGTTTTTGTGCAAACATTTTGACAATGATATTAAAGACCAGATAATTTTGAACAAATATTTTAGTAACGTTACTGGAAGAATGTGTGTTCATAACTTTGAGAGACCCTTGTGAGAACAACTGTTAGCTGCTCAATTGTATTGAATTTGTGTACTTGTAGTTATTAGTTTAATATTAATTAAATTGTACATCAAGTGAGTCCACTTTCATGACTATGTTTCTAAACACACTCTTTGCGCACTTCGTAATAATGTCAAACCAAAAATATTACTTTTAAGTACAACTAATTTTTCCACAAGTAATTTTTTTCACAAATACACTTATTTTGATGTACTTATGTACCGTAACATACTTGTAATTTTAACTGTAGTGTGTTATTCAATATTACATTTAAAGTAAATATATTTTAAATGTACTACATTGCAACTCCATCAAAACAAATGTTTAATTACAAATATATTTAAATAACAAGTTTCCATTTTTTCCAACCCTATTTCAAAGACAATTAGAGTAATTATGAAGTTACATATAAAGACATATATAAATTACAATTATACATAAGTGGGTCCAAAAAATTATTATAATGTTCAACTGATTGTGTTTCATATCAATTTAAACTGTAATACATTTTCATTTATTTTCAATTAACATACATTTAAGTGTCCAAACAAATTACATTCTTTTCATTCTTACGTATATTCTTTTAAAGTAACCTATATTATTTCTGTGATAAGTACTTTTTTTAAAAGTATGCTAACGTGAACTTCTTTTTCACAAGGGACTGCACTCCTACTCTTAAATCCAGATACACTGTTCCTCAGGCTACTGTACTTTACTTTTACAGTGGCACGTATACTAACAGTAGCATAATCAATCACATTTCTAGATGCATTCTCAACTCTCTTTTATTTCTACTATATGACTTCATGTTAACTTTAATGCAAAAAAAAAGAAAGCTATATTGCATTGTAAGTTTGTTCGTTCCAGGTAATGAACTAAGGAGGTCTGCAAATTCTGATCAATAATTGTTTTTATCCAGGAATGATATTTCTGTTTTCTATGTGAAGTATGTATACTAAATCCTTTTATAAAACACTATGAATTTGATGCCTGTGTGTATATAGTCTGTCATTTAGGACATCTAAACAGTGTAAACACTAATAGTGATGAGCTTCACATAATGAAAAGATGAAAATTTTCATATTCAACTTCTGAAATGCATTTCACTTCCAATACTTCCTGTGCTACTCGGACTGACTACAGCATTAAAGCACCATTACTTCCAAGGTTTGTAACTTAATCTCATACTATCTGCATTTTGAATGTTTAATAAAACCTATTTGTTCAGTGCTCGGCAAGGGAAAAGGGATTTGATCCTCAGTAGCGTGCCAGCTCTTAGCAGTCCCACAATCCTCTGATAAGTGGACAGCCAATGACTGCACTCAGACTCTAAAGCATATTTCTTCTAAATCCTGCTTCATTTCACAGGTGTAATGAAATCAAACTCACCCCCTGTAGAAAGAATGAAGAAAGAAGGCTGTCATCAAGACCCAGAGTGGGCTCCCATTTGCCAGAAAAAGCCAGAGAAGATTATAGAAACAGAATAAGCATAGAGTACATAGCACAAGATGGGTCAAGAACTTAATTTCACACTGATGGGCAATTTGGCTTTGGAAGTATTTCCTTCATATGAGGAGCATAAATCTAAGTCTACGGCTCTGTTCCCAAACCCATTGAGCTGCCTACAACATTTTAAAGCATCATGGATTTACTTCTAAACACAATATTATGCTACCTTCTATGATATCATGTTTAGGCCAAATCTTATGGGAACACTGCATGTATTCTTCTCAGAGAAGGAAATCTCAGGATCTGTTTTGTGCTTATTAGAACTTGCGTTTTCTGAATATGTGAAACTGGATAAAATGAGGTGTTCACTTACATGCTGGAAAGCCAGGTGAAGGCATCGGAAATGCAAAAGAAAAAAAAAAGGAGACAGGCGACATTATACATCAATTTATTAAAATTAATTTCATTTTTTTTATAAATGTATGAAATTGTCCATACCCCTGTAAATTCTCATATAAGGAATTAACGTCAAAAGGGCCTCTATTATGCTTTTTCAAATATTACCTTTTCATGCAGCTGTCTGTGAATGTGAAAGGTCTGCAAAGTTTTAAAGATCGACGTGCAGAACAAATTGTTATTGTTAAAAGTTATTGTCTCCTAAAAGAAAGTATTTATTATGAACTGCTGACATGAGTCGTCAATAATTCTATAGTCTCACTTCCTGTTGCAAACCTGCATAGCAATGCATAATTTGCATAATGCCAGCCTATTTTATTGGCTGCTCGCGCACAACGTCTTTGACCCTCAAACACTGGTTGTCGCCGAGGCCTGGAAGAGTTTGGTTAATCCACTTTGCATGCATTTCAAAAGAATGAGACTCTGGCTTGAGTTGATACATTACAACCGACACCATCGTTACTGTTCGTATCACAGTGATGAGGAAGATCCGGATCTGAAATTCAGATATGATAATGGCCGTGATAATGACACGCACTCTAAGCGGTTGTCCAATCACAACAGACTGGATCATCTGACCAATCAGAGCAGAGTAGACCAATCACAACAGACTAGGGCATGTGACCAATCAGAGCAGAGTAGACCAATCACAACAGACTGGATCATCTGACCAATCACAACAGACTGGATCATCTGACCAATCAGAGCAGAGTAGACCAATCACAACCAAGGTTATTATAGTTTTGCATTTTTCATTAGTTTTTATTTTTATTTCGTTTTGACTTTTTGTTTTCAAATTCAGTTTAGTTTTAATTAGTTTTTAAAGTGGGTTAGCTAGTTTAGATTTTTTTTTTTTTTTTTTGAAAATGCTTAGTTTTAGTTTAGTTTTTATTAGTTTTAGTGTTAGTTTTAGTCTTTTTTTGTAATTTTGGTTATTTGTCAGGGGCAAGATTCAAAAAGGTCCGAAAAAAGTATTGTGTAATAATAAGTCAACAAAAACATCATACAATTTTAGAAATATGTATTCAACAATAACACGAGTAGCTACATAAAATGTACGAGCACAAATATGTAAACAGTCTACACAAGACTCAGCAGTAAGTGCAAAATGTGTAAGTGAGGTGTGCCAGGAAAAAACCTAAATAGCCAACAGACTAAAGAAGACACACATGAACGGCGTATCAACACATTTATGAGCCTCACAAGACATTGCTAGGAGCTCAATCTCTTTACCTCTACAAAATCCATACGCCGTACCAAAAATCTACGTTACACGTACATCTTCTATACAAAATGCACACCCCATACAAATCCCACAGCTGTACAATTTTCACACCCATACTAAATTTACCCTATACAATACTCATCTGGATTGAAGCAGCAAACATTCAGTGTAAGAGTTAAAAAATGACATAACATTATTTAGCTAATTTGAATCACAGCTTATATCGTGTTTTGACATCGACAACCCAACAGCATTACTAAAGAAGCCGCAATCGCTTCTCGGGTCGACATTAACACACTGACAAAATTGTATTCAGAATTTAAAATATTTTGTTATGCCACTTTTGAATGTGTGATTGTGTAAAGGTGTTCACGAGATACCAACCTTTAACTTGCTTTCAACGAACACTCGTTTTCATGGAGACGCGGTGTGCACGGAGGGGGAGGGGCTGTGTGTGTGTGTGTGCGCGCCGCGTGTATGTGAGAGAGAGAGCAGGGAAAGGAAATGCAGCTGAACGAACACGCTGCGTTTTTAAAAAATGAATAACGAAATGCAATTTTGTGGCGGCCGGTGCGGCGGCCAAGGGGGTAATCCCATCGACCGGAAGTTGAAGCCGGCCGGCTTACTTACTCCTGCTCACTCACGCCAAAGAACTCTTTGCTCAAGTTCCCCGTCTCTGCAAGATTAACGTTGGCAGTTTTCACGCACAGCTACTAGAAGATTAACGTCTGTCAGACAGGTTGCTCACGTCATCAAGCTTAGTTTGAGTCGGTCTGAGTCTGCGCGTCAGGAACGGAAGTTCTCAAAAATCGCTAAAAGTGGGCTTCAACTGTCTCAACTGAGTTCCAATGAGATCGCTCTGTCCATTTCTTTTACTGTCTATGGCGGCGGCCCAAGACATTGACAAAGACGAAAACTAAGGACATTTACTCTATAATTTTATTTTATTTTAGTTAGTTTTGCCAAACACACATTACAGTTTTAGTTAGTTATCGTTTTTTTGTAATGCCTCGTTTTTATTTTTATTTCAGTTAACGACAATGTTTTTTCCCACCTAGTTTTCGTTTTTTCGTTCGTTTTCGTTAACGATTATAACCTTGATCACAAAAGACTGGATCATCTGACCAATCAGAGCAGAGTAGACCAATCACAACAGACTGGATCATCTGACCAATCAGAGCAGAGTAGACCAATCACAACAGACTGGATCATCTGACCAATCAGAGCAGAGTAGACCAATCAAAACAGACTGGATCATCTGACCAATCAGAGCAGAGTAGACCAATCACCACAGACTAGGGCATGTGACCAATCAGAGCAGAGTAGACCAATCACAACAGACTGGATCATCTGACCAATCAGAGCAGAGTAGACCAATCACAACAGACTGGATCATCTGACCAATCAGAGCAGAGTAGACCAATCACCACAGACTAGGGCATGTGACCAATCAGAGCAGAGTAGACCAATCACAACAGACTGGATAATCTGACGAATCAGAGCAGAGAAGACCAATCACAACAGACTAGGGCATGTGACCAATCAGAGCAGAGTAGACCAATCAGAACAGACTGGAAAATCTGACCAATCAGAGCAGAGTAGACCAATCACAACAGACTAGGGCATGTGACCAATCAGAGCAGAGTAGACCAATCACAACAGACTGGATCATCTGACAAATCACAACAGACTGGATCATCTGACCAATCACAACAGACTAGATCATCTGACCAATCAGAGCAGAGTAGACCAATCACAACAGACTGGATCATCTGACCAATCACAACAGACTGGATCATCTGACCAATCAGAGCAGAGTAGACCAATCACAACAGACTGGATCATCTGACTAATCAGAGCAGAGTAGACCAATCACAACAGACTAGGGCATGTGACCAATCAGAGCAGAGTAGACCAATCAGAACAGACTGGATCATCTGACCAATCAGAGCAGAGTAGACCAATCACAACAGACTAGGGCATGTGACCAATCAGAGCAGAGTAGACCAATCAGAACAGACTGGACCATCTGACCAATCAGAACAGACTGGACCATCTGACCAATCAGAGCAGAGTAGACCAATCACAACAGACTGGATCATCTGACCAATCAGAGCAGAGTAGAGCAATCACAACAGACTGGATCATCGGACCAATCAGAGCAGAGTAGACCAATCACAACAGACTGGATCATCTGACCAATCACAACAGACTGGATCATCTGACCAATCAGAGCAGAGTAGACCAATCACAACAGACTGGATCATCTGACCAATCAGAGCAGAGTAGACCAATCACCAGAGACTAGGGCATGTGACCAATCAGGGCAGAGTAGACCAATCACAACAGACTGGATCATCTGACCAATCAGAGCAGAGTAGACCAATCACCACAGACTAGGGCATGTGACCAATCAGAGCAGAGTAGACCAATCACAACAGACTGGATCATCTGACCAATCAGAGCAGAGTAGACCAATCACAACAGACTGGATCATCTGACCAATCAGAGCAGAGTAGACCAATCACCACAGACTAGGGCATGTGACTAATCAGAGCAGAGTAGACCAATCAGAACAGACTGGATAATCTGACCAATCAGAGCAGAGTAGACCATTCACAACAGACTGGATCATCTGACAAATCACAACAGACTGGATCATCTGACCAATCACAACAGACTAGATCATCTGACCAATCAGAGCAGAGTAGACCAATCACAACAGACTAGGGCATGTGACAAAAATCAGAGCAGAGTAGACCAATCAGAACAGACTGGATAATCTGACCAATCAGAGCAGAGTAGACCAATCACAACAGACTAGGGCATGTGACCAATCAGAGCAGAGTAGACCAATCACAACAGACTGGATCATCTGACCAATCAGAGCAGAGTAGACCAATCACAACAGACTAGGGCATGTGACCAATCAGAGCAGAGTAGACCAATCAGAACAGACTAGGGCATATGACCAATCAGAGCAGAGTAGACCAATCACAACAGACTGGATCATCTGACCAATCAGAGCAGAGTAGACCAATCAGAACAGACTGAATCATCTGACCAATCAGAGCAGAGTAGACTAATCACAACAGACTAGGGCATGTGACCAATCAGAGCAGAGTAGACCAATCAGGACAGACTGGACCATCTGACCAATCAGAGCAGAGTAGACCAATCAGAACAGACTGGACCATCTGACCAATCAGAGTAGAGTAGACAAATCAGAACAGACTGGATCATCTGACCAATCAGAGCAGAGTAGACCAATCACAACAGACTAGGGCATGTGACCAATCAGAGCAGACTAGACCAATCACAACAGACTGGATCATCTGACCAATCAGAGCAGAGTAGACCAATCAGAACAGACTGGATCATCTGACCAATCAGAACAGACTGGACCATCTGACCAATCCGAGCAGAGTAGACCAATCACAACAGACTAGGGCATGTGACCAATCAGAGCAGAGTAGACCAATCACAACAGACTGGATCATCTGACCAATCAGAGAAGAGTAGACCAATCAGAACAGACTGGACCATCTGACCAATCAGAGCAGAGTAGACCAATAACAACAGACTAGGCCATGTGACCAATTATAACACTGTAAATCAATCACTGGGGCCGACTGTTCAATCAGAGTAGAGAGACTTTAGAGACAGAATTTTCTAGTTTACCGTTTTCCGACTCTTTGAGAAATTAGGTGATGCTACAATGTATATTATGAGAAAATTAAATTTTATTTTATTTTGTTTACCTTTGATGCATGTAAACCTGTTCAAAACAAAATCTTTAAAATAGCATAAAAGGGGCACTTTAACTTAAACACAAACACACACACACACACACACACACACACACACACACACACACAGAGAGAGAGGGAGACTGTCATTGCAAGTCTAAACTACATCATAATGAAACACAAAGAAGTCCATCAACAGAGGTGAAGGGAAAGTAAAACAGAAATCTCCGCCTCGTGTGTTTGTGAATCACAGTGAGGCGTATCCAGACCCTGACGCCGTTCCATGGATTATTGATTTTTTTCTTCCATTTCTGCCCAGAGGAGACTGCACTTGAAGAGCACCATTAGCCCCATAACGATTAGAGAGCAAAAGTTAATTATGTAATTATGAAGGCAATAAGAAGTGCTTGACTGTGCCTGTGAAGGCTTTAAACATTATCTTCAATGAGACGGAGGGAGGGGAGATTAAAGTAGAAAAAGAAATGAGAGAAAACATTAAGTAAACTCTTTCACTCCTCTGATTTTACAACTAGATTTTTTTTTTTTTTTCAATATTTCCATATATGGCTTTTTTCAAACATCTACTATAATGAACATGTTTTCGATTTCTGAATTGATATTTTGAATACAAATATCTATCTAGTTGCTGTAATGGCAACAATGAGAAATTGTTATTAAAAAGCGTATAGAGGGAAAAAAAAGTTATAAAACCTTTATAAGATTTTAAAAAATATATACATTTATTTGAAATATTTACAAATAAATATTAAATTAAACATTTTAACCTTAAAATAATAATAATTCATATTAATAATTAGGATGTGTACATTCACGTGTAATTAAAGTTTTTTTTGTTTTGTTTTTATTGGTTACACGACTTTCAGTTTTATAGTTATTGTTAAAAAGGGTATAAATATCTTCTTTTTTTTATGTGTAAAAACCAACATGAATAAAAAGATCATATTCATGTGATTTTAAGAACTTAAAAGCTTTTTCTTTGATCTTTTTTGTCATTGACCATAAACACATTCTTGGATTTCCACACTTACATAAACGGCCAATTTGCAAAGGGTTGAATTGGACTCTCTAAACCGTAGCAGGATCTGGACTGAAATAACCTCCTCAGAGGGACCGTGATGCGGCGGGTGATAAAAATAGAGCTCCAAATAAAGGTTGGGGGTCGGGACGGGGGGCTGCCAGAGGCACAAAGATCCTGTCAGTATTGCACTTCTCCAACCCACAATGTGACGAGATAAGATACAGTGAATTATAATATGCATGAGCTGGGGGTGAGGCCAGAGCTTTCACTGCTGGACTGTTGGTATATCCAGAATAAATAAACATGAGGTCATGTTTATGCAAAGAGAGAGGGAGGTTATACATTCAACTTCAATTCTGAGCTAAACAAACATCCTCTTAACCTTGTGTTTGATTAACAGAAGAAGCAGCAAACAGCCGATTATCCACATCGAGCTAAAGCAGGAATACATGTGTGGGGAAGTCTGTGACCTAAGGGCTCGTATTAAAGAGAACTATGGTTTAATTATACACAAACACACACATTATATTATCCAACCTGAGCGGCTCATGAGAGCACAGAGCGCTGGCGTGAGAAGGTGTTCATTTGTCCGTGAGAGCGGTGTGTGTTGTGGTGTGTGTTGTGTGTGGGCCCCTGCAGAGGTGTAAATGCGAGTGTGTCAGTTGGGACACCGGCTCCTGTCAGCTCTCACCGCTCTCTGGTTGACGTCCGCTCCGGAGCGCACCATCATGTCCACCGTCTCCACACAGCCCTGCTTGACCGCCCAGTGGAGCGCCGTCTGCAACACACGCAGGCAAACACACCAGCTGTCAATCACCACGCTGCTGTCAATCACACACGTGATGTGTTCAGGCTGCACGTCCCACCTGGGCTTAATGAGACTCCTGCGCTACCGTAAGCTCTGAACTCACGTGAGACGCCCTCTTGCATTTTTGTAAGAAAAATAGGGACTTCTGACCCGACGCATGACGAATGACCCCTGACCCGACGCATGACGAATGACCCCTGACCCGACGCATGACGTAGGATGTAGGAGTAGCGTAAGCTTAGGTGAGAGTCGACTCTCACTGTTCAAACTCAAGCTCCTCCCACTAATTTCTCTTTAAAGTCCCCATGAATTCAAAATTGACCATACTTACTTTGTTTGCCTAAATTGATCATTTTGTGGTGAACAATTCATCCATGCAAGTCAATCCACACAAACAAATTTTTTGGCTTCGTAATCTTTAATCATAATCTGAAATTTCCCCTCCCCTCTGCATTGGAGGACCTTCCCTGATGACGTAGGTTTCACGGTTTGGGCGTCTTCTTAACATCCGTAACCACGCCCCTCCAACTGACAGTAGACAGGCTGAATGAAAACACCTACTTTTCTAGATCCAATCGGGTGCTAGTTGGGAAAAAAGCCACGCCCACTATTTTGCCTAATTTAGTATTCAGTTTCTCTCGGAAATACGTCACAACACTGGAGAAAAGTCGTTTGCAACTTCCGGTTCACGGGGACTTTAAATAATTGTACCCAGTGTTTTGCTCTTTCCTCTAATGGCGCTTTTCCACTGCTGGTACGGCTCAGTACGGTTCGGCTCGGCCCGGCACAGTTCGGCTCGCTTCACTTTTCCACTGCTGGTACGACTCAGTACGGTTCGGCTCGGCACGGCACAGTTCGGCTCGCTTCACTTTTCCACTGCTGGTACGGCTCAGTACGGTTCGGCTCGGCCCGGCACAGTTCGGCTCGCTTCACTTTTCCACTGCTGGTACGACTCAGTACGGTTCGGCTCGGCCCGGCACAGTTCGGCTCGCTTCGCACGGCTCGGTTCGCACTAGCTCGGTTTGCTTTTCCATTGCAGTTAGTACCGCTTCAAAGTGGGTGGGATTATAGTCGGACCGTTATAGTTTATCCGCTCCTGGGCAACCAACGAGAGGAACGTCTGCACTTCGTCCACTGACCACGATTCAGCCATTTCTTTTTTGGAAGTTTTCTTTTTTCTTCAAGCAAGTAGTTTTAAAACAGGTGCTACAGCGGTGGCTGTTACTGGCTATTTAAATCTAGCGGGTTTGATGTCTCGCAAATACAATGACGCTGGTAGTGACGATTCTGTCTGACCAATCAGTGATCTGCAGTGTGTTCACGTCACATTTTAGTATCGGTACAGTACGCTTGGAACCTCAACAGAGGTGGTACCATTTAAAGCGAGCCGTACCGTTCCGTACCATGCAGTGGAAAAGCGCCATAAGCTTCTGTGTTCGTCATTATGTCATTGGGTTGGGTCAGGGGTCACTCTTCCACCGGAACTAGACTCGCATACGGCCGTAATTGATCGATGTGATTGATTGTAACGTGTCCCGTTTATGGTTTGTTTACATGTCTTTGGTCTGTGTTGCATTCATATTTAATTTCTTAATTTAATTTCTTTAATTCACATTTCTGAGAACTCATGAAGAGCTTATCTGTGTAAAAACTGCGGCAGGAATCCCTACATCACACACACACACACACACACACACGCTGCGAGGAGACGCGGTTCTGATGCCTGTACTGAACTGTGATGGGCAACATCAAGACTATAATGAGAAAAAACAGGTTTCCTTGATCATTCTGTCCTTTTTAGGATCACATCTTGTGACATCATGTCCTGTTTTTGGTTTGTTTACATGTCTTTGGTTTGTGTTGCGTTCATATTTCAGTCGCACCGCACCAGAGTTCGTTTGGAAGCGGACTGAGACTCATCTTTTCAGGATGGCAGCGTTCACACTTCGGCTGTGTTCACACTTGGCATGTTTGGTTTGATTAAAACGAACTCTGCTGCGATTGCTCTGTTAAAAATGCCATTCTGAACGCTAAGCAGACCAGGACTAAATGTTTTTGTGAAACAAACTACAAGTGTGAACACAACCTTACACGATTTGGAAAATAGATTCATGATGTATTGCTTGTTATATACATTTTGTAAATTTCGAATGAAATTAAAATAACGGACTGCTACTTTAAGTGTGCCTTAAAACTCCAAAGTCCAAAACTGGTCACTGTATGTGAAGGCCATTTATGCCACATCTATCAAAGCTGTGTTTGGGATCATTTGCATAAGCAGATTTGGCTCCATATGAATGAATGAGAACAGTGCTGAGTCATTAGCATAGCAGCTAATTCAGCACAATGTTAGCTCACTGAGGCCAAACCCAAGGACGCCTGCCCTGCTGCTGTTCAACCCTGCGTCCCAGCTGACCGAAACATAATGGACCTCAACCCATAACACCATCTCACACGAAGAAAGGGACATTAGAGCTAACTTCATAATGCTGATGATCTGAAGTATTATTTTCTTGTATTTGTTTGTGATTATACAAATGATTTATACATTTTTTATTAATAATCATTGTTACTTTTTTTAATGTATTTTAATATAAAAGTATAATAATTTCATTTATTTATTTAGATAAAAACAGGGCTGCAGATTTAACCAAAATCATTGAGATACTGTTATGTGGCTAAAGGATGAACCCAATAGCAGACAGCAACTGATTCTCACAGGGTTTATTAATGGACAAAAACAGAAAACAAAAACCCACGATGGGGCAAAACAAGGCAGGACAAGACTAATACTCAGACAGTAAACTCACAGCTACAACAGGAACAGACACTTCTTGAAGACAGGACTCTCAACAGGTTACTCACAGCTTGATACACACAATGTCAAACAATGAACCGACACAGAACAGCAAACACAAGGGGTTTATATAGGGAACACTAATGACGAGGACAGGTGCAACCGACTAGACACTAATGACAAGACAAGGGTAACAAGGGGGCGGAGTTACATAACGAGACAACACAAGCACATGGCCCAAACAACAGACCAGCGCTTGTACACAAAACACGGGTCTGTCATGATCCAGCCTCAAGACTAGGGGAAATCAAGGACAAGAAGGCCGGATCATGACAGATACTGTATGTGACCCTGGACCACAAAACCAGTCACATGGGTCAATTATTTGAAATGGAGATTTATACATCACATGGAAGCTGAATGAATAAGCTTTCAATTGATGTATGGTTTGTTACGATAGGACAATATTTGGCCGAGATACAACTATTTGAAAGTCTGGAATCTGAGGGTGCAAAGAAATCAAAACATTGAGAAAATCTCCTTTAAAGTTGTGTATTATGTTCTCGATTGTGCTGCATTCACTCACAAAAATAAATGTTTTATATATTTACGGTAGGAAATTTACTAAATATCTTCATGGAACATGATCTATACTTAATATCCAAATGATTTTTGGCATAAAAGAAAAATAATTTTGACCCATACAATGTATTGTTGGCTATTGCCACAAATATACCGTACGACTCGTGACTGGTTTTGTGATCTAGGGTCACATATAGTTTTTATTTGTATATTTTCATTTGTCATTTAAATTTTTGTTAAAGTTAGTAATTTTGTTTGGTTTTTTTGTCATTCATATTAATTTGTTTTTGTATATGACAAATAGTTTTTTATAAATTTGTATTTCATATAGTTTTATTTTTGTACATCAAGTAGAGATGAAATGAGATGAGAAATGTAAAATAAGATGATTTCTCCCCTAGACTGCACAGAATGTTGAATAAAGCATGAGTACAGACACAGTTACAGGCTACTTACAAACTTCAGGTCCGAGTGAAGAGGTCCAAGTGTTATTTTTTTATTCATTGCGTGTGTCGGAGATTCCCGGAGCGGGACAGAGAAAGAAAGCAAGAAAACAACATCGGTAATAGGATAACACAGCTCTTTTGGGCCTTGTTGCTCTCCATAGTCGCCATTGTGTTCCTTCACATCGGCGTGTTTGGCCAAAAGCTCAGAGTGTTTCTCCAGTGCCCGTCCACATTCCCTCGCAGGGACACATCAAAGCCGGAGCAGCCATGCTTTTGTCAAACTCTCCTCCCCATTTTTCTGTCACCAAGTTTTATCTCTTCCAAATCGCCACCAGCCTTTAACCTATTCTGAGCCGATTAGCTGAATGCTTGATTTGAGCATTAGAGAAACTATAGCAACCTGTAATCTGCCAAAGAGCGAATCAAAAAGCCCTATGTATCTTGTCACGCAAGAGCTGGCAGCCCACCTTGACCCCATAAGCCGTCTCTTACAGAGCCTCGCTGGGCGGACAGGCCCCCGCTTTATTCACACACACACAATCCGTTGAGAAATGGTCTCCGGCCAATCTGTGCCCCGTCCTGAAGAGCAACAATCTGCCCAAGTCGAGGATCATTTAGTAAACAATATGCAATAAAACAATATCCACTGAACAGCCTACAGGAAATTAAAACCTAGTGTAGCTAACATGTTAGCATAACGTATTGAAGCATTAAAGGGGTCACATGATGCGGTTTCTTGTTTTCCTCTTTCTTTAGTGTGTTATGTAGCTGTTAGTGCAAGTATAAGATCTGCAGAGTTACAAAGCTCAAAGTGTCAAACCCAAAGAGATATTCTTTGTAAAAGTGAAGGCTTCCTAAAACGCTTCGTTTAAACACGCCTCCACAAATCTACGTCAGTGTGTGGGGCAGAGTTTCATAACACCGCACAAATGTATACGCGGGACTTTATTTACTCTCGCTGTATTATTGTTGGCGCCGCCGTGTCGTGGAGACGCTGTGAGAAATCTCGTTGAGAAATTAAACTACTTAGTTTGGCCTTCCAAATAGAGAACAGTGAGAACAGTACAACCGAAATATTTGACTGTGTGCAGCGCATGTTTCGGAGGATATAAAGACAGTATAAGTCATTATAATCAGTAATTATGTCCCGAATGGAATAAAATCTTACCAATCTGATACGTTCGGCTCCAGTCGCGCTGGCAAAGTTGATCGATCAGCTCGGTCATCTGCATTTTCCGGATCAGATTCGGGCTCGAATTGATGGCTTTAGTATGGACATTATCAACTGTCACTGTTGCTTTGGGAGCTGATGTTCCAAATATGGTAAGGGGCGTGACCTTTCCGTCACACGCTTAAGGTATTCGGGCCAATCACAATGCACTGGATCGCTGGCCAATCAGAGCACACCGCGCTTTTCAGAACGATGAGCTTTACGAGTTTCAGAAAGGCGGGGCTTTGAGGAGCAACAAAAATGTACGGTTTGTGTAAAATAATTACTTTTTTTAACCTAAAACCAAATACACAAAATAATGTTCTTTTTTAGAACCGCCATATGACCCCTTTAAACATCACATTCAAATGTCTATAGCAGGGCAGTCCCTTGTGGAGTGAAGTGCACTTTAAAGGGATAGTTCACACAAAAATGAAAACTCAAAATGAAATGAATGTCGTTCCAAACCCATAAGACCTCCGATCATCTTCGGAACAATATTTAATTTTGATGAAATCCGAGAACTTTCTGTCCCTCCATAGACAGCGATTTGATTACCACTTTCAAGGCCCAGAAAGGTAGTAAAGACATCGTTAAAATAGTCCATGTGACTCCAGTGGTTCAACCTTAATGTTATGAAGCGACGAGAATACTTTTTGTTTGAACCCCCCCAAACAACGGCTTTATTCAACAATCTCTTTTCTTCCACGTCATTCTCCTATAATGGTAACGTAGCACTTCCTGGTTCTACGTCAGAACGCTGGCTCATTATTGGCCGACGCTGGTCACGTGATGCTGACGCAGGAGCTGGCCAATAGCAAGAAGCGGTTGAGTAAAGTCGTTATTTTTTTTTTGGGGGGGGGGGGGGGGGGGGTTAACAGTGTCTTTACTATCTTTCTGGACCTTGAAAGTGGTAATTAAATTGCTGTCTATGGAGGGACAGAAAGCTCTCGGATTTCATCAAAAATATCTTCATTTGTGTTCCGAATGTATTACAGGTTTGGAATGACATCAAGGCGAGTAAATTAATGACAGAAACTTAATTTTTGTGTCGTACATAATTAAAGGACTAATTACAGAAATAATATACAGTACATAGCTACTTAAGTGCAAACTGCATGTAATGTTTTCAGACACTTAATTGCACGTTAATTGCCAATAAATGTAAATGTGTTATAGCTTAAATTTATATTAAATGCAGTTAGCTGGACACAAGTGCTTTTTAGACCCACTTAAGTAGGACTTAGGTACATCTTTATGTGTCATTTTATAATTCTGTTGTCTTTGAAAAATGGTTCAAGTGTACTGACAAGCATTAATGGTAAGCTAAAATATATTTTAATGTAATTTCTATTTGAAACTTTTATGTTAAAATATATTTGTAATTACAAGTTTTAATGTTAAGTCAAGTCACCTTTTTTTCTATAGTGCTTCATACAATACAGATTGTTTCAAAGCAGTGAAAATAATGATTCAACGATTAAATTCAATTTTAAATTGTTCTTAAGTGTGAAACAGTCATTAAAGTGAACTCGCTTTAAGTGCACTTAAGTGTCCTTTTGTTTTATTAATATCTGCATGAGCAGTTTTTTAAAAAATATACATTTAATAAGAACACAAGTGCACGATCAGTACAATTAAAGGCACTTCTTTTCCACAGGGGATATGACACACAGATACAGGTGATTGCTAAGACATTTGAATAAACTAAGCAAAGTGCTAAAACTCATTTCTGAATCGCACTGCACTTCTTTTCTACGCACATGAATGACACATACAATCATGAGACTTGTGGAGAGCATTGTTACTTTTCAAAGTTATTTACAGTTGGTGGACAATAAAATGGGGTAAAAAACATATGGATATGATAATGTGCTTTCTGTATTTAAAAAACGATTTATTAAATACAGCTTTTCAAACAAAACGTAGAAAAACAAAACATGAATAATAATTAAGAATAAAAGGGCCTGAATATGTCAAATCCACGTGTTTATCAACTACATCAGAAGCAAAATAAAAAAATAAATACATACATAAAAACTCTATAACAAAAGATTTGTAATCCCCCAGTTTGATCAAGCCGAGCATAAGAAGCAGCGCAATTCTAATGTGTGGGGCAAAACCTGTGTGTGTGTGTGTGTGTGTGTGTGTGTGTGTGTGTGTGTGTGTGTGTGTGTGTGTGTGTGTGTGTGTGTGTGTGTGTGTGTGTGTGTGTGTGTGTGTGTGTGTGTGTGTGTGTGTGTGTGTGAGAGAGGGAGGTTTAGTGTGTGCCAGATGGAGGCTCTGTCTTTTATTGGCGGTGTGAAAGGACAGCTTATAGTGCTCCTCTGTGGTCGGGCTCAATGGAGAGGGTGAGAGCAGACCCTCACACACACACACACACTCTCACTCAAAGCCTGATGCTTGTCACCATATGGAGCTGTTTAAAAACGGCCATAGCCCCTCACAAAAGAGCAACATTAACAGCCTCTTACAATGACTGCTGGGACAACACTGAATTATTGCACAGGGAGAGCAGTGACACACACACACACACACGCACACACACACACTCACACACCTTTTATGACCTTATCACAAATTTGAGGTTTGATAATACTGAAAGCTTTGAATATTTTCAATTTCAGATAGAATTGAAAGGGAATTGAAGGGGTTGTTCTCAAAGGGTTTTGCTTTAGGACCCAGATATTACATTAGCCATCAAGTGGCGACCCAACACAATATAAAGATTGTTTATTGTATAAAAGAAAAGCAAAACAAAATGTGCTTTTTTATATCACCAGGTTCACCAATATGCACATTTATTAATGTAATGTAGACTAAATAGGAAGATTCACATTTTTACATGCATAAATGTTGATTTACTAGTTATAATTGACTGATAACAAATAGGAGTTTTCTCCTCCTTTTTATTTTTTCTATCCTATATGCAAAATTATATAGCAGGGTCACATTTTATTATTTGCATTTAGCATAGTTTTCCCCTATTGGAAGACCAATGTTTTGTTCCAAAACCTAGCAAAATGCCTATGAAGGCAGGACAGCATCGCAAATATCACCACGTCTTTGTGGAAAAAGCAATCCCAGAAAAGCACAATCGAAATTGGCAGATGAAGCAAGAGAAAAGTGGCTTATAAATATACTGTATTGAGAAAATAAATTATAAAAAATGTTTAATTCATTTTTAATTCAGAAAAGTAGCATAATGTTAGCATAGCGTAAGAATTTAACACCAAATTCAAATTTCCTAGTGAAAAGTAAGTTTCTCATACTTTTTATGAAATATTCCAGAAATAATATACTTTAAAATAATATATGTATAAATAATAAGGTTTGTATAAACCTTATATATACTGTATATTATATATATATATACTTTATATAAATGTAAGTTTTTCAGACACTTAATTTGCATGCTAATTGCAATTAAATGAAAATGAATTATAGTTAAGTTTATAAAGTTCTTTCAAGGACTTAAGTACAATCATATGTGTATTTATTTAAAATAAATAGCAAAACAGCAAAAGATTATTAAAACATAATAGCAGTAAAAGTTTTAATTTGACTATTAAAAAGTGCCATTTTGCAAGCCTACTTAAAGGGTTAGTTCCCCCCAAAATGTAAACTCTGTCAGTAATTACTCTCCCTCATGTTGTTCAACCCAGTAAGACTTTTGTTCATCTTCGGAACACAAATTAATATATTTAATTAAGATACACTAACTCTAATAGCGCTTCGGAAAGGTCTTTGTGGTAAAGAGTATATCCGTCATTCATCACGTTTCATAACTAGGAAAACCTTTCAGTGTAATGCAAATTAATTAGATGTTACATATAATTTGTTTGTAAAACAAAGCGTTGCATATTTACTGGCTCATAGTCATGGAAGTCTTTAAGTACACTTAAGTTATCTTATTAATATTATATTATCTGTTATTACAGTTTTTAAAAATATTTTAAGATTTAATGTACATTAAGTGTGCATTCAATACTATTGAGGGAACTTCTCTTTCATAATGGATATGACACAGATTTGAATGATGCCTAAAATCCCAGAAAGCACTGAGACAAGTTCGGTGGGAAACCCCAAAGACAGCAACGAAGCAGTACCGAAATGTGTAAAAATAGCTTGTTTGTAATATTTTACTCAATATTTGAGCATGTGTTATGTATTATATTGTGCGTATTTGCGTATCAAGTGTTTAGCTTAAAAACATGCTAAGACTAAACTCTTGAAGTCAATGTGCATTTTGAGTTTGGAGCATTATTTTTATGACACCAAGTCTAAAGCTTCAATTTCGGTTAAGATGCTGCCTTAAAGGTAGCTGAAACGCCTGGATTTACACCTACATCATTTTTGTGTAGACTTTAAAAGAAATTAATAAAATGAGATTAAATCACATTAGTCACAAGTGAATTATAAGTACACATATACAATAAGTTGTGGTTACTTATTTTTTTAAGGCAATGGGTTTCCTCAATTCAAGTAAGTAGACCGAACTCAGATAAACTTGTTAGTTTTAAGTTAAGTAGATTGACATTTTTAAGTGATTCCAATTTAATAAAATTAGGTTAGTCCAACTTAAAATAAAAAGTGATCACACATCTTCTTTTGTTTCAGTAACTCTTACTTGTCAGCGAAACTTGGAATTGTCAAGTTCACATAACTTATTTTTTTCAATTGCACATTAAGTTTATTTCCTTAAAAATCAAGGGAATGGGTTTCCTCACTTTTTAAGTTAAGTCAACTGATCACTTCTTACAGTGTAAGAAACAGAAAGACAATTCAGTTAGGTCTTTTCCATCAAAAACACAGATGAGAACAAGTCCTCTGTCGGGTCTCACAAATCACGAGCTGAGAATTAAGAAGGAAAGAGAACATTTCTGACTTCTTTAATATAGCCTATATTTTACATTATGCACCCTCTCACCTCACAAAACTGTTAAATTTCAACCACATTTACGCTGCAACACTGTGAAATTGTTTTGTAAACACACAAAAGGCCAATGAAAAGATGTAAAGAGCCTTCCTTATCCTAAAACTTAAGCATGAGTTTAATCCTTTTATACCACAGTAGCTCAATCGTCCATTCCTATTGGCTGAGAGCTGCGGAGAGGTCCATGTCCGCCTCGAGGCGGCTGGAGCGCTGCCTGTTTGTTAAACTAATAATTGCCGTGTCATTACACTATAATTACACACAATGATCATTCGGCTGCCTGTGCATATAGAGAGATTTGCATACCAGACACACAAATTAGCATGAATTAAATACCTCATCATTGCAATTATTAATGTTGAACAAGAGTGCTGAACTCCTGCATGAAGATGCCTAAAGGTGTAAACCAACATGACCATGTTTTCATATAGTAACACTGGCTTCTTCTCATTATTTGATTGTGTGCTCTTGAAAACGTGGACAAACCCTTTTAATGTAACTTGAATTAATAAAGGTCAATGAAAAGCAGTGATATGCGCATAGCATTACTGTTTGAAATATAAAAGAAATTAGATAAAGAATATGTGCATCCAAATAGCGCAACAATAATGTGTTTTCAAATTGTGGAAAAGGTGAGAGGGAAAAAAGCTAAATGTATTTTAACAGTAAGACTTTTTTTTCATATCTTCCCCAAAATTAAACGAATAGGATTTCTTAGCAAGGGGATCATCATATTTGGGGGTCCTTGGCATTTAAAAGTTTGACCCTGTGTTTGGTTATTGCGGGTGGTCTCTATGTGGTTACTAAGGTGTTATAAGAAGTTTTAGCAGGTTTCTATGTGGTTACTAGAGTAATCTGTGCGGTTGACCTAAGTCAAAAGAGCCCACCCGAAAGTCTCTGTGATATTCTGGTCCCTAGATATAACTAAGGTCACTCCTTTACTATGGGAATGCTTGCCCTAGCAAACACTACTAATAAACTTGATATATAACCAAAAACAACTCTTAGAGAGCATACTTACCCCCTGGAAATCCAGTGAGGTCATTGAAGTGATTGAAGACAACATGGATCAAACATTGTTCTGATGCTAATGAAATACTGTACAATGGACTCTAAGCAAGTTTCCTTTACATTCTAGTCAAGAGAGCTAATGAGATCTAATAAAAGAACTACTCTAAAGAGAACAGCTACTCAACTAATCCATTCCACCTTCATCAACACATCACAAGGCTAAAGTTGAGCAGCCCAAGAGGAGAGGAGCATTGTTGTGAAGCTCAGGCTAAGGGAAGGACCAAATCTAGGTACATAGATTAGCATCCACAGAGGGGATTATGGACACCTACTCTCATTTCAAAGCCTCGCCTTTTTTGAAGTTTTGGGGGTTGTTGGCTCTAAGCTGAGAAATTGTGAGTCTAAAGGCTAAACTCTCATTTGATTCCTCTGGGATCTCCTCAGCTTAATCCCCAGATCCTGGTCTCATCTTCCGTTGTTATTCGATCGCCCTAAGATCAGTGTCCAACCTGGCTACGGACAAGCCCTTCTCATTTTCACCCCCCTTCATTAACTTCTCTTAAGAAGATTAGCAAGCCCTTGGATGTTATTGTTTGCAAATCTGATTTCCCTGGTGTCATATTCTAGGAAACAACAGCATTGCAATGGATGCAACTGACCAGTGGGCATCTCTACTCATACATACCATTCACATATCATTCATCCAAACACCCCCCCAAAGAAGAAGGTATCAAATTCCACACAGGGATCAATGAAACTCTGTGAATTGTTTTACTTTTTTACAAAGCGGTTCATTTAAATGGACAATGTTCAACACAGTTGCATGACACTTCCTAACTATTATACGGTTTGGCAATTTGGTGGTAAATTCCTATGAATTCTTCAATGTCATTTGTACGTTTTCGTACAACCTACTCGCGCCCCACTGAGGGTTAGATTCAGGGTTGCTTCATGTTTATATTTATTTTATGTATGTTTACACATTGTACAAATTTGTATTAAATTACAACTTCGCAAAATACTAAACAAAATGTTGTGAGATCAGGGTTGCGTTTCCCGAAAGCATAGATAGCCAACTATGGTTGCAAGATCCGTTGTTATCAGCGTAGTTCAAAGAGTTGGTGTTTCCCGAAACCATATAGTTCCAACGAACATTACATCTCTAAGTTTGTCAATTTAAAGCGCCGTTTTTGAAGAGTGTGCATGTGCGTGTGTACTCTAGTACATAAGAACAAGCCTTCTCATTATTAGAAAAATTAGAATCAGTCCTCAGATGCCATGTCTGGCAAAAATCTGGCATTTATTAGATCTCAAGCAGATTGATTAAAATAAGTTATTACTCCACCACCTGCTTAACATCATTAACCAACGTGTTTTAAAAACAAATTTGTGACAACACGTTTTTTGAAAACAGTTGTGACTAGCTAGTTGATTTCTTCAACGATGCATTGTTCTATGGTAGTTAGGCAGCGAATTACTGGTATGTCGTTGTATGGGAAACATACCCTAGGTCAACTATTTAAGTGAATTAATTGGAGCTGAAAATGATAAATATGTAGGCATATGTGGGTGGATATTTTAGGCATTGACTTGACCGTAAAACTGCATTCCCAATACAATTTAGTCATGTTACCCCACTACTTTGGAATACCTACTCTGTTTTGAATACTGGAATATCTACTCTGTTTTGAAAACAATTACTGTCACGCTACTGAGATTTGTAGTTTAGTTGGAAGTTTTGCCTTTTTTTTTTCAGCCTCACATTACAATTGATGATCTTCCTGAAACAACACTTGAGCATAATTACGGACAACAGATAGAAAGAGTAAAACTAAAAATGACACGAAAAGAGGGATAAACAGATGAATGGGTTTGCATGATTTCTTTCTAATGGCATGAAGAAGAAGCGAAGGGGACGGGGATGAAGGGGTATAGGTAGAGTCGAACTTACGGTGACAAAGTCCTGCAGATGTGAAAAGAAGTAGGAAATGAATGCAATGAGATTGTAGACATCACAGACGCATAAATCAAACATGGTCAAAGGATGTATCGCACAAAGTCACACATTGCAATTCAATAGAGTGGCGTTTCCTGCAAAGATTCATGAGGGACACAAGGTAACCGTTTGATTGGGAATGAGGAGGCACTAATTAATTTGAAAAGCTGTTATCTTGCTCAGTATCTGCGTCTATGAGAGGGGTTTGAACCATTTGGCTGTGATGCTTCAAACACAAAGAGCTTCATTTCCCCTAGAGACACCAATGCCAAGTTCAGCACACAAACCCTTTTCAATTCTGCCAAGCAATTCTAGCCATGCCATTAATTCCACAAAGCCAAATGTAATTGATTGATAAGGGCCTGAGATTAACCTTTCCTATGAGTTTTTGTCTCTCAATCGTGATGGCCACATAAGATGCAGTCTATCCCATCAACACTATCGCTTTTATCTGATCCTGGTTTAGAGCATTGGCCATTACTGTTGACCTGGGGGGACTGGATGAGCAAAAAGGTCCACTGAAAATGTCCATCTTTGACTGGCACATCTGAAGTCCGATCTGATGAGAATGTCCCATCTTATCTTCAAAGACAATGAAGATGCATTTGAACCAGTTCCTTGTTTGAAAAATGTATTGTTGGGTACAGAAGAAAACCTTGCGTGCTCTTTGGAAATGTCCTGTTGTTGTCTAAGTTAGCATCACTTACACAAAAGAACATTTTGCTGTTATCAGCGCTAGCATGCTCGTGGACACATGATTTAAAGTGTCCTCTCTGGTGGGAGCAGGTCCACAAACTTGCACTGAACTGAAACAGAATCCCGCTGGACCACATCCACTCTAACCAAGAGATATGGAAGATGCAACTAAAGATTGTGAAATCCGCTTGACTTTGAAAACTAGTGGAAAGAACATTAAACAATGGATTTTGGATTTGTGTTGATATCTTGAGAAAAACACAATGGTAACTATGTTTTAAAAACACAATTCTAAACAGCTTTTATGAAAAGGGACATTTGCAGAAAACAATGCCATTTGTGGTCCATGATTTGCTACTGATATAATTAACATGCTATAGAATTCCTATAGATTTAACTCTGTTTAGTGGGTAATGTGAAATGTGCCATTCATTTTATTGTCAATTGAAGTTGAAATTGAAGTTGAAATAATGTTGTGCTTTCGAGTTAGACTTAGGGTTAGTAAAGTTAGACTAAGTAGTTAGACTTTAAAAATATATATATATATTTACACAAACGGCACAGATTTTTGAGAATGGCCCATAAATATCTGTGCCCGGTTGCATAAAGCACCTTAAAATGTTGCATATAATCCCTTAAACGGTTCTCTTAGGTAATGGAAACCTTTAAGGCCGGAGACACACTGGCTGCGTGGCGTGAGCGTCTCAGCAGCGTGGCGTGTACGTTTTTATTTCGGCTCCCATGTTAACAGGTTAGAGCTTGCACACTGCCTGCGTGACACGCGCGTCTCAGGCGCGGCAGGAGCCGCGCGGAAAACGCGTGCATGCTAGAAATAGAACCGACGCCTATTTTTCACGCGACACGCAAGCGTGTTGGAAGCATTTGCAGGCAAAATAGTATAGGAAAAGATGTTTATATGTCATTTTGTACACGAATACATATTAATAAATTACATTCTGATGTTTGAAAATCTAGGTTTTGACATAAATTCAGATATAAATGTCTTTTTTTTTAATCCCATTATTTTTGCCTATATAATTTCATGTCATTTTATTTTTTAAACAGTCGAGTCCTGGTGTCCACTACAGAGGTCATAGCATATGAATAAAATATAGCCTATATATATTTTCATTCGTTTTTAATGCTCTTAACAATGTGATTACATGAAAAAAAAATAAAAAAAATTATTTGAAAAAAACTTTCTGGGCCTCAGGAGGATATAAAGTTAGGATAGGCTACAATAACATCGTAGTGTGTCTTCTGAGTGACGGTCCAACATCAGGTAGGCTAAATATAGGCTCTTTAAAGCTACACAAAATTTGTAAATGTTATTGAAATAAACAGACAGCCGCATGTTTCCCTATTTTTCGGATTTTGGAAGATGCGTGATAAAAGTTGAAATTGTTGTCGTAAAGGCAAGAGCAACAGTAATCCAAATGTAGACTGGTCTGTCGGTGCCCTCCCTCTATGTCACATATAGCGAATATGTATTCGTGTACGCCACGCAGCGCCGCGTCAGACACGCTTCTGGTGTGCAAAGACACAGAAAACGCGACGCAGCCGCCATGCAGCTGACACGCAACAGAAACGCCACGCTCACGCCACGCAGCCAGTGTGTCTCCGGCCTAAGTGTTTCACGACAGCGACCTAGGTTTTGCCATTATAAAATTTGATTGCTGCCATGGATATGTTATTTGTTAATACAGAGAGCGGTAAGTTTCACGTTTCACAAGATTTAACGCTAGGGGGAACGATATACCAACACCTCCATGCTGATGGGTTATGGCAATTATGGCTGTGACAAAACGTCAAAGATGGCAGTTTCACAGAAATGCCTAAAACACTCCCCCTTCGGGTCACATACAGGCTGTGGCAGAATTCCCTATGGCCGCTGCCCAAGCTATAAGCCTCAAAGAGGCCTCCAATACAATGAAAGCCTACCAAGGCCGCTCAAAGGCTTGGAACCAACAGCTTCCATGGAAGGGGTTCCTTTAAGGGAACATGGCCAGGTGGTCCAAAAGGAGTCCCGTCCAGTCACTTTCTGAGGGGGGCATGAAGTCAAGCCCACATGCCACCAGGGAGGCTGACCTTGTCTAATTTACTGACCTAGTCTTGCCAACAACCCGTCTGTTTCCTAAACAGAGTCTCTAACATATTTTTCCACTCTTGTGGAGGCATCCGATAAAGAGGACTGCAGATAGTGGCAGTAATCACTCACAGAACCGAATCATAGAGACGGGCACCCTGGAGAGTAAAACTCCATAGCGTAGCATAGTGCTTTCTGACACTTGCAAACGAGGGGAGTAACTCTACTCGATCCTGGGTCTACACAGTGCCTCATGCCCTGTGGAGGCTGGGCACTATAAAAGGGATCCTAATGAGGGGAGCGCCTCCAGCTCTAAGGTTCACATTGCCAACTGGCAGTGTACTCAGCAGAAGTGCTATTGGCCCTTTAAAGCAAGGGGAGTACGGTCTTACGCTACTGCACTATCGATGATGCCTTATGTAAGGCATACAGCTTCGAATGTCATGGGCGTCAGTCCGGTCAGTGCTTTGGCTCTAAGAGAGCATACTCAGCCATCCCACTTTGGGGGGAGTAACTAATCTGTCTCAACCTGAGCCTGGGTGGTGAAGGGTGATAACATACAAGCTATGGGTAGCAAAGAACTCTGAATAATGACCCTAGCAAGGGGAGTACTATCAGCATGACCCTGAGGAATGTATCAGAGTCGAGGCCTATTATCATACTGCTTCTTACTTTCTAGAGAAAGGCCTGACAACGCCCATGAGATATCTGCATGGGAGGCTTTTTGAAGATAGCCTGCTACCTATGGGGTTAGAGTCGTGTTGAGTCTCAACCCCAGGCTCTGGATGTGGGCAAGGACGACATCTCGATGCTGATCTGCCAGCTCTTGTGACTGGGCCATAATAAGCCAGTCGTCTATTTAGTTCAACAACCTGATACCCTGAAGCCTCAGCGGCGCTAGAGCTGCATCCATACATTTGGTAAATGTACGAGGGGAGAGAGCTAAGCCGAACAATAGAACCAGATATTGGAACAGTTCGCCCCCGAAAGTGAACCTCAGGAACTTCCTGTGAGATGGTAAATAGTAAATGGACTGCATTTATATAGCGCTTTCACAGACCCAATGGCCACCAAAGCGCTTTACAATTTGCCTCACATTCACCCATTCACTCACTCATTCATACACCGACGGGCGACGATGGAAAGATGGATATGTGGAAGTATGCGTCCTTCAGACCAATCGTGACAAACCAATCCTCGGATTGAATTTGGTTCACGATGATGGGAATAGTGAGCATCTTGAACTTGAATCTCCTCAGACACCAATTCAAGTGCCTGAGATCTATTGTTGGACGCAACCCCCCATCCTTTTTGGGAACTATGAAGTAGCGGCTGTAAAACCTAGACTCCCTGTCCAACGGAGTAACACGTTCTATGGCCTCCTTTACCAGCAGGGAGTTGACTTCCAAATACCCGACTCTCCTTTGTGCAACACTCTCCTTTTGTGTTTGTCTATATGCTGAGGAGTTGGTGGATGGCTGTGGCTGCCCACTGGGGGCAGACTTCTTGGATTTCGAGTGGCGAGGGAGATACTGCTTGAAGGCTGCAGACTGCTTTTTCGCCTCCTGAAACCTGTCGACGACTGTATTTATCCCGCGTCGTCGAACAGGCCAGAAGGCAAAATCGTGGCATCCCTGTCTTTCTCCTTTCTCCCGCCATGGAATGGCCATCGTGTGCAGACTAGAACCAGCCTAACCCGCAGCCATATAAGCCCTGCCCACCAAATTAGATGTATCGCGGCAGGGTTTGGTGGGCAGCACCGGGGTCTTTAGGGATGACACAGCGTCAGGGTATAAATAACTAGCTAATGGCTCTTCCACCCGAGGCATCATCCCATAACCATTTTCTCTCGCCCAAAAGATATTGCTGTAATCTAAAACGGGGAAAAAATGGTAGACCCCAGTGATGAGGTTGCTCTCTGTGCTGCAGGAGGCGCTTGTCCAACTGTCTTACTGTCTGCTGCCTTTCACGTGGCCAACTGATGTTTAAACGGGCCATGGCACGAGAAACAACCTTTACCAGCTCCTCATTTGCGGGGACATGGAGTGGCAAGTCATCTCCAAAATCCCCGTCTTCGATGCTGAGCACATCCACTTCCTCGGAAGCAGACAGCTCAAGCATCGGGTTCTCTGCTCGTGAGGAAGAAGCCACTGGGCGGGCTTCCGCACGAGGTGGGAGAACATCGGAACTGGCAGAGGATTCCTGAGAAAGTGTCTCAGCAGTCTCAGGATCCACTGTCAGATCCATTTGCGAACCCCATGATGTGCGCCGTACGAGGAACGCGAGCCTGACCATCATCATCGAAGCACTCGGATCGGCAGTGCATCACAATCCGCACAAGCAGCTTCCTCGAGAGCTGCCTGAGCGGGCTGTGCTCCCAAACAATGAACACAAAATTGGTGTGTCCCCATCCGTGATGAAACGAGGGCAGGGATGCACACATCGCTCGTATTGTTGACTCGCCATTTTTTCTCTTTTATGATATATATACGTATATATAAATGCTTGCAAACGTGGACAGACAACACCAAATATGACAACACACGACAGAGAGCGCTTGCTGAAGAACAGAAAGCTAACACAGCTTCCGTGTATGCCATCACTCACTACTTCATGATACAACATCAATCACGATTGGGTTAGTTTCATTCATGCTTCAGAGGTGCTACGCTGGGGGACGTTCCCCAAAGTGTCGTCATCAACGCAGTTCGAGTTCCTCAGGAACTGATCATGCGTGCTCTGAGCCCAAACAATAAACGCACAAGTTGTGTGTCATCAAGTATCAAATATCTATGCACACACTTCCTGAAGCGTTTTTCACAATTTTTCAGGTTGAAGCGTACAAACAAGACAGTCCCTGAAGACAAAGTAGTTGACATGTTCTCCAGGCTCCCCTTATATACTTCTGGGTCGCACTAGTAGTGATGTCATAGGCTGACGCCGGCCAATAAGATTGCCGTGATTAGATAAACGTTTCAGACACCGGTTCATGCGGAGGCGTTCCCCATAGCGTCAAATCGACGCAGTGCGAGTTCCCTTTCGAAAGGGAACCAAATATGAAAGAGAAGGACCAGACAAGACAGAAACTCAAATTGATAGTTTATTCAAAATTAAAAATTCTGTCAACATACTCACCCTCATGTCGGTCTAAACCCATAAGACTTTCATTCATATTTAGAAACAAATAAAGATATGTTTAATATTGGCTCATAATTTCTGTCAATTTATTGAAAGACATAAAAGTAATCCATATGATTCAGGCTTTTTCGGAAGCTCAAACGTGCGTGCAAGTGCAAGAACCAATGAGGTTTGTACTTGCGCGTGATGCACGCACGTTTGAGCTTCCATTAACCATATAAGATGTGCTTTATGTGTGTTTATGTGAAAAAATGGCAAATTTTTATTTTTGTTTATCATATAAAGCGTCCGAAAGAAGACTTGTATTGAACCTGCTCGCTCCGTGTAACACTTAAAGGTGCAGTGTGTGATTTTTAGCGACATCTAGCGGTTCGGTTGCGAGTTTGCACAAAGGGCTCAGCCCACTGCTCACCTCTCCCTTTCGAAGAAGCTACGGTGGCTAAAACGGGACAAACATCGTCGTCTGAGACAGCAGAGAATAGCCAGAGTAAACCAAGTTTCTGTACCACAGTCCATTATAAACCACATCATGGATAAAGTTTACAAAGCCATAGTCAGGTGAGGATAAAGGGTCTTAATACATAATACAATAATAGTAATCAGCTGAATTGTCTCACGAATGTAACCAGCACATTTATCCCCACATAGCAAAGCCATAACACAGCGAGGGAGAAGAATTAAAGCTCCAGTCCGTAACTTTTTTAAGTTAAAAATAATCCAAAATAATTATATTAAAAAAAAACTTATTCTGCCAGTGGTCAAAACTATCTGCTTGCCATAGCTAGATTCAAAACGGTTAGCTTGTAATAATGATTTTAATTCCAGTGGTACTGGTGGGTTTCCGCGGGAAATTCGAGCATGTCTTTGCGTCATGACGTCACACCCGTACACATAAAGAAGGAGTTTCGGCTCCTTCGGCTATACTGCGCGTGACGAGATGTTTAGATGTATAGGCTTTTCTCGCAGCACTTTCCATAATTAAACTTATGGCATCCAGAAAGATCCAAACAACAATCATCAGTGTCAACTGGAGATTCAGCAGTTATAAAACCCAAAAGACTTCGTACTTCGGATTTAAGGTGGCTAGAGAAAGAGAAAGAAACCGTCTCATGCGAACACAAGGATTAAACATCGGCGGGGCTTTTGAAAAGTGCGTGAACTCCGTGTTTTGAAGGGGTTCAAAACGGAAGAAGAGACGGCTTTTTTCTGCTGAACAAGTAAGACATTTCAATAGTTCAATCGTGTAACAGTACGTTTTCTTAATTCACACAGTTATGGAGTTTCCTTTGTTGTGCCTTTCTCGTTTTGCTATTATGGAGAATATGAATTCTGAACTACACAGGTAACCATAAAACACATTAAATTTAACAATAGTCACGCAATGCTGATGTGATGTTGTTAACATGAATTTGAGAACAAAGTAGGCTATAATTTGCACGGTTGCTGTAAATCGCGTTGATTAAATCTAACGAAGCTTATCATGTCGAATGCTTTTTCCCCCTTAGTTGGTCAGAACAAAAATGGATGTTACTTACTTGTTCAGAAGACATTTTCTTATGAAAATTCTTATGTTGGTCAAACTTTCAAAAAGTGAATCTGTGATTCTGTATGACAGTATCCACACAGCGCGGTGACTGACAGCAGCACTCGCCTCAAAGCACTGTGTTCATCCGCGCTGTTTCATGCCGATTTACAACCCACGTAAAGATGATAATTCCGCGAATCACTGCAGTTACAGATTTCGAACAGAGAGATGGCGACAAAGAGGAAAAGTTACGGACTGGAGCTTTAAGTTACATGAAACAATCCAACTACATATTTTAGTTGGATTACACCACTGACCAGGGAAAAGTCACTACTCACGGTGTCTATGGCTGGCTTCTAGCTTTCTGCGGCTTCTATTTCTCTGTAGCGCTGTTTGTTCGCTCTCGGCTACGGTAGAAACATGATGTCACAATATGGCGACCTTCATAGAAGGGGGTGCCCGCGGTTATGGAGATATAAATGCCTCATTCTAAGGTAATAAAAACATTACGGTTTATTAAGTAAGTTCTTTATACACCACTGAACACATAGTTATTGATGTCATATTGCATTTATGTTAATAGATACTCACATTTTTACACATTGCACCTTTAAGGTGAAGTTTTCCAAACCTTATGTTATACTTAGGAAAATTACATTTAAGGGGCTTTATGCAACACTTATAGTTTATTTAAGAGATTACTTCAGTGAAAAATAGATATTTAAGGGAAATTCTTAGGGTGTATTACGTTTCACCTAAAGAAACCCTTAAGGGTTATTTTTTGCAACACCTTTAAGCTTAAGGAAAACTATGGGTGTTCTTAAGGGAAAATTTGACTTAAGGTGCTTTATGCAACCGTGCACTGGCATTCAGTAAATTTACAGTAAAATGAGTTGTCTTGCCAAAAAAAAAATCTTTCTAAACCCCTTCATGTATTTTATTTTCAAGAAAAGGCAGTGTTTTTTTTTTTTTGTCCTTGCATGTCAATGTCAGCCCCATTATGTGGTGTATTTATAATTTTTTTAAAAATTACAGTGTATTTAAATGAGTCACCTATTTTTTTTAACCTCAAGGTTCAAACAAGGGTCAATTAGTTTAGTTTTTCATTACACACTTTCAGTATATTGGCCTTGTCAAAACAAAAAACAGTGGTTTACTAAAAATATTTGTATGGCCCTAAGGACAAGAATATTGATTGTAATGTGTCATGGTGCAATGATAATTGACCAATAAGTTGCCACCTGTTCTAGCAAAACATTACACGCAGAAGACAATATTCCTCCGCCCAGGCGAGCAACCACCAAGAAAAGGTGTTAACACCAATTCTCGCCCAGGACAACTGGAAGCTGCTAGGGACTGGAAGATGCTGGCTGACCTTGACCAACGGCTTATTTTTCCACCTGAGATTGCCACCACTAACCTACGACCAGATATTGTTTTGTGGTCTGGATCAGCACGCATTGTTCAACTGATAGAGTTAACAGTGCCATGGGAGGATGCGGTAGATGAGGCATATGAGAGGAAGAAACTGCGGTATGCTCATCTGGCCACTGAAGCAGAACAGCGAGGATGGAGAGTCCAGGTTTATCCAGTGGAAGTGGGTTGTCGAGGTTTTGTGGCACACTCTACAACCCGGTTTCTCAGAGACGTCGGATTCAGTGGCCAAGAGTTGCGTCGCACAGTAAAGAACTTATCTGAAGCAGCAGAAAGGAGCAGCAACTGGCTGTGGTTGAGACGGAAAGATTCTAGCTGGCTGTGTGCAGGCCGCTACGCTACGGTTTCGTAGAGTTCTTGAAAACTTGAAGAGTCTGTTGGTTTGTTTGTATACGTTCCTGTGGATATTGCGTGAATGACGGGTGGTTGGGCAGATATTGTGTTTTGCGGTAGGTGGTATGCCATACGGAACCGTTGTCCACTGAAACTGCATATTAACGCACCAGTGGGGCTCGACAGCCTTAGTCAACGGGTTGGCGCGTATGGTTGGGTCGCGGAGAGATTGTGATATTGTGGTTAGGTCTCAGCAGCAGGAGGGATGTAGAGGTCAGTAAGCTGGGCTGAGTTGAGTGGGGGACGGAGGGGGGTGACTCTGGGACGCCAGAGTCACTGTCGAGCCCTCTTGAGGTGTCGTGGGCTAGTCGACGAAACACTGAGGACGGAAGGTGCCCACTTGAAGACCCTAGAGATGTCCCCTACTCGGTTCAATCCAGACGGTTGTCGTGCTGGTCCTGTAGTTGCAGCCGTCGCGTGCGCTAACACGCCAAGTACACTGCTGCCGTTAACGCCGGACAGAAGGGGAGTCACACTACCTTATGGAAAGAAGCGTAAATGGATGGAGAAGCATAGTTTACTGTAAAGCTACGTCTTAGTTTTGCTTATCTTGGCGAAAGCCGAGTACAAATCAGCATGAAGTTTTAACATCTACTCTCGTGTAATGGAAATCATGTTAGCTAAGGCGGTAATTAGATATTTTTGCACTGATCTTCAATCCTGAGCATTTTAAATATAAGGTTGACAAAATGTCTTTTGAAAATAATTATATTAATAATAATATTATTATATTTAATTTTCCGTTGTGTGATTTATGCAAACTGAGTGATACTACCAGAATTTACTCAGTTATGTATGGAAATAAATGCTAAAATTATTCTAACAGAGTTGAAATAATGTAGTGCTTCAGCGTTAAAGGAGTAGTTCACTTTTGAAAAAACTTTTGCTGATCATTTACTCACCCCCATGTCATCCAAGATGCCTATGTCTTTCTTTCCTCAGTCGAAAAGAAATTACGGTTTTTGATGAAAACATTCCAGGATTTTTCTCCATATAATGGACTTAAATGGGAACCATACGGTCCAAGGTCCAAAATACAGTTAATAACAGTTTCAGATGCAGCTTAAAATGTCTTTAAACGACACCAGACGATGAATAAGGGTCTTATCATGCGAAACGATCGCTCATTTAAAAAATAAATAACAACGTTTAAGTTTTATAAGCTCACATGCTCGCCTTTCTCTGTTCTGTGTGACTCTCCTGTTCGAACTCGTTCATCAAAATGAACAAATCTTTTTTCGAGTCATTTGATTCATTTAACGACCGAAATGAACGAATTGACTCGGAAAAAGATTTGTTCATTTTGATGAACGAGTTCGAACAGGAGAGTCACACAGAACAGAGAAAGGATGGAGAAAAATCCTGGAATGTTTTCATCAAAAACCATAATTTCTTTTCGACTGAGGAAAGAAAGACATAGGCATCTTGGATGACATGGGGGTGAGTAAATTATCAGCAAAAGTTTTTTCAAAAGTGAACTACTCCTTTAAGACTGCATTTAGTAACACAATTTTTTTTCTTTTTTTTTCTTAAAAGTTCAAGAGCAACTGTTTCAAAGTAATTACCTTTTTCCCCAATATATTTTCAGATCACAAATGACACCGGTTTCTGTGAATGATCCATTAATATCTGGTAAAAGTAGAGTAAAATAAGAATCTATTAGCATTAGCAGTAGCTACGGAGGTGGTAAATGTACTTGTCAGTTGCTCTACAGCAACGCTGCAAGTATCTAGCAGCGCCAGCCGTTCCCTGTCATCCTCTCCGACGCGTAAATTCACTAAACTTCATGGAAATTTAATAAGAGCCGCTGTTTTGGGCCTCCCTCCCGTAGAGCCGCGAACCGCTGCTGCTGCCAGGCACATATGTGATGATTTACAACCAGACACAAGTCTACCACCTTCCTTCTTTTCCCCCTCCTCCGTTTTCTGTGTCCAGTCATCTCCCTTGTTTCGGAAGTGTGTGTAAGTGGCAGAATACACAGCCTTGGGGCCAAAGGCTTCTGAAGTTAAGCCAGTACAGGCTGCGCTTGCATCCAGGGGACAAACAATATCTGGAAGTCGTCAGTGTGTTTTCTTTTCTTTTCTCTTCACCTTTAAAGAAGACCCGCTCTGTTCCCCTAACACTATCAGGCAGCAAAACGCTCCTGGTCAAACAACAATCCGTTCCAGTCTGAGTCTTTTCATCCTGCCCTAAATCTTCAAAAGAGACACTCTCTGGGTCTATGCAGTAACGTAATCCTCATCCTAATTAGCTTGACCCTTACAATAGAGGAAACACACTGCAACTCTCCACAAATTACTGGTCATCAGGAAATGGTAGTACTGGCACCATACACAGAATATTAAATCATGATTTTTAGTTACATTATGGAAACATTTGCATTTTTACAAGTAAAACGCAATGGTGCAGACTCACCTTTTTGGAGAGGAGTGTGGGGTCCTGTTGCAGAAGCAGGAACAGGGTGGTAGCGTTTCCCAGCGCCGCACACCGCAGCCACTCCCTCTCGATGGGCTCCATCTGTACCCGATGAAACAGTGACTGCAAACAAGATATGCAAACAAGCCATAATGACTGAGAAAGTGACTTCACACACTGTAAAATCCAACAGTGATTCTAACTAACACTTTTTAGTTAACCTTACTTAATGTCTTAACTTAATTGAAAAAAATTAGTAATCTGTATTATTCACATACTATGTATTTTTTAGTAGTTAAGATTAATTGATTGGTTTGAATACCATTTGGTCAAGCAAAAAACAAAATAATTCTTGCTTGTAAATAACTATTTTTTTCTTTATTATATTTTCTTTGTAGATAGCTTATACCAGCCTGTTTAAAGAAAGTTCACTGGTACTTACCTCGCAGTCTACTTCTAAAAATCTGGACACCGCTCGCTCAATTCATGTCAACAATGCAGCATACTGCTATTTAAAATGTTTATAATCGCACATTAATTCACAGACAATATTGCCTGTTGCCTTGGCTTTTGGCTTGCTTAGTTGGGGACATTTAATTATTCAATAATATTTTTGATCTGCCTTACTTCAGGTGGACGATGAAGCAAGTTTATTCTAGAAACAAACTTCTTGTATTCATTTTCATGTTATCACTGTGAAGCTGCTTTGATACAATCTGTATTGTAAAAAGCGCTATATAAATAAAGATGACTTGACAATATTTGTGTCCCAAATTATGTACAATACCCTGTCCACTTATACTATGCATTATGTAGTGTATACATTTGATAAGGTTATTTTATCATCCAGCATCAGAGTCTGATAGTCAGAGTCTAAACACTTTTCTTCACCCAGACTAAATAAGTATATCATACGGGTATTTGAAGGACACTTTTTTCCCTTGTTGGAATTTTTAAGTGTTAATAATACACTTCTCAGACTCTTTGTACTATAAAATGGCATACAATTGGCACGAAATGGCAAGTTCCTAAATATTTATTTAGAAAATAGTAGCATATTGTTCATATGCAATAATAAGCAGTACACTAGTGTTCCTTTCCAAAGCATCTGACTGCCTGTCCATTCCTGTACTATACAAGTCAGTTATAATACTCCTAGTTTTGACCTTTCTTCATTTCTAATCTAAGGCCGCTTCCAGGCAGCCTCCCTCTAAACAGAACCAGACAGAGTTTCTTGTCACACTGATCAATGACCTGTGACCAAGTCTGGGGCCCTGCTGACGCCCGTGGCCAGCACAAGGGCCCCGTTGTTCAATCTGACAGAACGCGTCAGGGATCCAATACCCAGATAACAGGATCCGAGGGAAGACCGTGGATCGCAACACCACTAATCCTTCTGTTTAGCACCTGTTTATGATATGACAAATTGAAACCCCCACCGTGAAGGTCTTGACATTATTGCATTTCTGTTCAAAACATTAATTCAACATGGCAACTGAGGGGCTGCCGATTAGAGTGAGGGGCCGAGCGTGTATATTGACATATGTATCTGATAAAAGGAATATAGATCTGAACCCTAAAGAAAACAAATACTTCACAGGGTTATATTAGAAACAAACAAAGAAAGAAAGGAAAGCTAGAAGAGGAAAAGGAGGTTTTTGGCAGAGTGGCCTTGCCCCACAGTGACCTCTGACCCCGCGTTAAAGGCAGAGCGTGCAGAAAGACGGAGGAAAGCGTCTGCAGATCAAAAGGAGCTGACAGATGAAGGCGAGGGGTCTGCGTGACCTTGACTCTTAAACTTCAGCTGCGTCTCCAGACAAGAAAACACTGATGTGAGCTCCATTCATCTGTTTGCTAGCAACACCCAATGCCAGATAACATAAGCTGCTAATTAAAGACAGCTCATTAGAAAGCAACCAGATACGCCACAATCTACAGTGTGCCATCAACATGTTGTGCACTGAAGCATCGCTGGGCATCGTAGGACCATTTAACATTCTCGAAATGCTGTGACTTACTTATTTGATCATAATAATTGCTGGAAACTCAAGCCAAGAGAGAACAAAGATGGTCCCTGCAAATACGTCACAAGCACACTCAGATACACTTCCCATGATGCCTTGAGCTGAGGAAATTCCTACTGTGAGAGGGCAGACCCCAATAACAAGATCTATAAAAATAACTGTGACATCCTGTTGCTATGGTCAACAAACAGCGAGATGATTGATGAAGACAAACTGCTGCAGTGATGGACATTGCGAGATATCTCTCTAAGACTGCCTGTCTTACCTCAGCCCTCACGGACACATGGAAGCTGTGAAGTCTCGCTCTCAGACAGATCAGATGTCAGAGCTACGCTTTACCGCTCCAGGTGTTTATTTAGTTGTTTTCTTCAGCAACTTGTTCAGGATTACATGCCTCAAGTCTCAAAGAGGCCATTATTAATGGAAAACCATGTTAAAACAGCCAATAATATTCCATAAATATGTTTATCATATGCATATCCAATCTAGAAAATGAAGAGGGGAATTCACTAAGAATTTCGCCCACTGACAGCACTTGCAGTTTATTTTTTTAGACTGAAGTTAGACTAAACTATAATTCCATATTAAATATTTGTATCCTTTCAGGGAGTGAATTCATGAACAAGCCAAAGTCTCCTCTTTTGATCACTTTAAGGCCGGGTTTCACAGACAGGGCTTAGATTAAGCCAGGATTAGCACTTTGTTCAATTAGGACATTTAAGAAGCTTTTATAAACGTCCCTTGGAAAAAAACATTACTGATCTGTATCTTGAGACAAAACAATGGCAGTGATATATTTTAAGATATATCAGTGCAACTTGCTTTCAGTTAAAACATGCATTTTAGTCTGGGACTAGACTTAAGCCTTGTCTGTGAAACCGGTCACTGACGGATTGTTATATTTGTCAGTAGGGACATAGGCGTCGATTTCGGTGGGGACGGTGGGTACGCGTCCCCACCAGATTTCGTCATTAGTCATTTTGTACCCACCACTCTTGGAAACATTGAGGCACGGTCGGATGTACCTAATACAAATAAAACATCTCCAGTTAACTAGCAGAGCATTCATTTAGTTCGCTCTTAAATAAGAGATCTAGCTAAAATGTTTTGTTTTTTAACTCAAGCTGAGCGCTCGTGTCCGCTGCTATCAGTGTCGTGGATACAGTGTTCTCTGTGGCTCGCGCACAGTCTTCACTCGGACGCGCACTTCAATCTATCGCCGTTGCAGACAGACTCTGTATATATTCATTCCGGTGAAATTACAAAATGAAATGCACACAAACGTGTCCCTGGCTGCTTGATATAGACTGTAACCACTGATGAACATTATTCAGTTTTGAGAGAAAAAAAAACGATACCGAGGGCGGATTAGAACCCGTAACCTCTGACACGCTTGGCAAAAGATCTACCACCAGACCATTTAAGAACTCAAACAAAAATTTGCGGATCGATGCATTTATTTACGGGTTAAACAGGCTGCAGAATTTGTACCCAGCACTTTTGAAAATGCACTTCCGAATGCGTCTCTGTCCCCACCACATTTCAAACCAAACTGACGCCCGTGAGTAGGGAACGATCCTGAAATGCCAACCCTGTTACTATGATTTTGTATAGTAAACATTTGATAATTAAAGCAGATAATTATGTAAATATCATTTTAGACTTATCTTTCTAAGAACCTTGTAGTCCATGATTTTTGGTGTAAACTGTAACCAGACAACACTCTTACTTTCAACCCTGTTACCATTCTGAATGCATATTGTATCCTATCAAATGTTACAATTAAATAATTTAAGTTGAGATGGCACACAGTGCCATTTATTTACACTTTATTAAAATTTATTACAAAATTATTTGTCTGATAGTTTAACATTTACACTTATGTATTTGGCCGACGCTTTTATCCAAAGCGACTTACAATCACATTCAAGGTATGCATTTACATTTTGATCAGTTCTTGCTTTCCCTAAAAATCAAACCCCTGACCTTGTATTGCTAGTGCCATGCTCTATAGTTTGAGCTACAGAAAAGCTATAAACATTTGAATGCTTAAAATCGTGCAGAATTTTTCTGATAAAAAAAAAAAATGAAAATGGTAACCATTTTATACAATGACCATAAAGGCCCAATATAAGCCTGCAGAGTTCTTTTTCGTTCTTCGCTTAGGAGTAAAAAGACGTTTAAAATCCCTGACCAGTGATATACGGTTAGCGAACATCCAGACAACACCCATGAGAGCGATGTTTAAATGAATATGTAAATATGTGCTCTTTCCTCTCAATAATAAAATAAACACCCAACAAAAATCCCAGAAGGGAAAAACAGTAGTTAAGAAAGCATCTGTGCATTTGTGAATATCCTTGCACACGCTCTGCAGTTCGGCACTCCCGTCAAGTCACTTCATGTTTATTTATAGACCATTGATACAATGTATCGCTTTAAAGCAGCAGCTTTACATTATTAATCATGAAAAAAAGTGTCTCTTTCAATTAGACTAACAGCGTAATTTTCTACTGCGGCTCCAGTGTGTTCGTGTTTTTATTTGCGGACGTCTGACCTCGACGGACTGAACAGAAGAAATGGACTGGAGAAGATTTCCATGTCAAAGAATGCGAAGCCTGAGAGCCACACCTACTATTACGTCATCGCCACACACCAATGATAGGTCAATTTGACCTGGTTTTCGCTTTAACAACTGTGAATTTCCAAAGTAAAAGATTTCAATAATATCAGAAACCTTTAACTGGTAACATGCATCAGCAGATAACTTCATGTTAATCTCTTAAATAGTGTATTTTTACGACTAACGGTCATTAATGAGGTCAACAAAACCCTACATTATTCAACATGCCCATGTCTTGTGCAAATGTTCATGTATTGACATCAAGACTAGAGCAAAGGTTCAAGCCATTTAACAGTATATGCATGTTCTGCATGAAATGCAAATGTTTTAGTTCACCTATATGTGGGTTGTTTAAAAAATGCAATATTTTCTGCTAACAACAACAATAGGCTATGCTAAATCACAAGTGAGCTGGAGGTGAGTCAGGTCTACTCTTGAACATGGGAAGTACCGTGCTGGCACACCAAACCCAACGGCCTGGTGAACTCATCCCAGCGTGATCTCACTGAAGGTGCTGTTCAGACAGTGAATGCTAACGTGGAAATGGCCGAGCTGGGACGCTCACTCTGTTAGCATTGACAGAATGAGACAGCTAGGTCAGTGTCCCGCTCGCCGGGAGAGCAGATACCATATCAGCAAGTTTTGTGCCCTTTGTGTGGACACCAGGGATGGAGGAGAAACATGCTGTAGCTTATGCTACATACACTAAGTGATGTGAGTCAGCTTATTTTAGCTAAACTAGAAGGGTAGAAACTAGCTATTTTTTGCCAACAATTCCTTGTTTCTTACATATTCAAAAAAGAAGCATATTGTGGGTGTATCTACACCATTAAAAAACTTAAGACCACATAAACAAATTGGTTCTCTGTGACATATTTTGCGATGCCTTCAACAATCTGCTGCCTCAAACAGGGTGTACTTATGGGGTTTTCTTCATGTATGTAGAAGGTAAGGTTGAGGTCAGGACTTGAGCCCTGCTGAGAATTTATCACCCCAACATAAAATTAACAAGAGAAAGGAGCCATAATTGGCAGGCCAGTTGGTACCCGGCCAATAAAGTTTACAGCAAAGTTAAAATGAAAGTTTACAAGAGACAAACTCCCCTCGTTTATTCTGAAATTAATGTCTTTGGTGGTTTATGGCTCTGTTGCCTTCTAACATCTATTTTGAAAGAAATGCTCCCAGAAACAAGTTTATGGAGTAGTTTATTATGTGGTCTCAAAATTCATGGGCATAAATCGTAAATGCTCTGTATTTGATTTCTGTATTGCCTGATGATGAAAGCCTGAAGACAGAGATTTGCCCATTAACTCAAGCTCAAAGTACACTTCCTTTTGACACAAATACTTAGCGTATGTATAAAACTTAATGCATAGCCTTTCTAAGTATACTCCATTTGATAGCTTGTGTGAACACAAGCGGTCGACTTATGCAAACTAGAAAGTTTCGTCCTTGTCTGCATTTCTCTACACTGTTGTGACCAATGAAAATGTCTTTCCATCCTATAAAATAAAGTTGCATTTATCTTTGAACCCACTCAAAAAAGCGCTCACTATTGTTGTTGCATCTCTAGTAGTTTTTCGTTGTTGTTGTTCTGTTTCTTTTGTTGCTTTTTTTACCATGAAACAATGGCCCAGATGACTATGTTGCCACCTTTTGTACCAACTAATTAGTGCAAAAAATTCAAGGTATATGTGTGAGCTGAGCAAACGTTTAAAAATATCAGGCTAAGCATGTACAGTAAACGTATAATGCTGATGATGTAATTTACATCACATGTACTGTAAGCATACATTAGAGTACGAGTAAACAGCAAAGTATACTTTGGACTTCAAAGTTCCCCAAAAAATAAAAATTCAGTCCTGTTTTACTCACCTTCACGTGATTTCAAACCAACATGATCTAAAATATAGAAGTATAAAAGAAATGCAGAACATCATTGGCCTTGGTGGGTAAAGAGTATGCAGCAGCAGGTCAGGCTGGTGCATGTCTTCATACTATGTCCATCTGGCAAGCATAACAGGCTGATCTGCTTAGAGACTTGGATGAAAGTGAGGGGGTGGGCCCAAACGATATTAAAGTACAGCGCCCGGGCAACAGATTTGTCTCTCCGGGCCACCAAGGAGACAGCCAGAGTCATCGGTCAATCTTTAGCAGCCCTGGTGGCCACGGAGAGGCATTTTTGGTTAAATCTATCTGGGCCTTTTTGGCGACGCTGTCACTTTAGTCTTCAAGAGGTTTCAGGAGGCAAAGAAGCAAGCGGTGGCATTCTAGAGGTATCTCCCTTGTCAAGCTCAGGTCTCAGGGGCTGCTGGGAGGGAGCAGTCCCTGCCATCTAAGAGCTTCTCGTATAGGATGCAGCAGAAACAGAGTGTCGCCCCAAACCTGCCATCCCCTCCAAAAAGGGGGTCAGGGCATCACTCTCACACGAAGCCTTCAAGGGGTAGAGCATATCGTCATTATTTCCAAAAAGGCTTTGGCTAAGAGGTCCTGGCACAAGTGGTGTGTGGGGTGAAGTGGCTTTTGTATTCATCATACGGTGCCTGCTTTTCCTGCCCTAAGGGGACTGTTCTGCCAACCCCGCCACCTCTGGTGCTTCAGGGGCACAGCGGTTTCCAGTGAGTTCAGGTCTCAGTGTCCTCCTGAAGATTTTGCGGCACTGGGAGACTCGCCCTCTCCGAGGAGGGCTTTAGAGAAGCCAGTTCAGTTGTTCCCTGCTGGTCTTCCACTTCAGGGTGCCAAGCTGACTTCTCGAAACAGTGCGTCCTGCAGACTATAGAAAGAGGCTACAGAATTTAGTTTGGTTCTCATCCACCTCGGTTCAACAGGATCCTGCCCACAGTGGTAGGAACAAGAAGTCATAGCTCTTTTGGGGAAGGTGCCCAAATAATTTGTTCCTCTTCCCGGGGGAGAGTCCGGGTTCTGCAGCTGGTACTTTGTCACTCCGACAAAGAATAGGGGGTAACGTCCAATTCTAGATCTGTGTCAGCTGAATCGCATGTTGAAAACATTCAAGTTCAAGAGGTTAACTTTAAAAAAAAACTAGTCGTGACTCAAATCAGCTCCAAGGACTGGTTTGTTATGATACATCTCAAGGATGCATACTTCCATATATCCACCCTTTCATAACACAGGAAGTTCCTCAGGTGCGCTTTTTGGGGGCAAAGCTTACCAGTATAGAGTTTTTCCTTTCTGTCTAGCCTTGTCACCCGTAACTTCACGGAAAGCGTGGATGCACCTCTGGCTCCGTTGCGACTCCAGGGCATTCGTGTACTGACCTATATCAATGATTGATTGATTCTGGCTCAATCAGAACAAATCAATCAGCACGTCTGTCACCTGCTCGTATTAAATCGATCCTTTCAGCCATAAACAAAGCTAGGCCACTGTCAAACAGTTTTAAAGACTGTTAGGTCTGATGGCAGCTGCATCCAATGTGATACCTTTTGGCCTGCTATACATGAGACCTTTGCAGTGGTGGCTCAGGACCAAGATGTTTTCCCCCGAGGGGCAACCCGTTTCACATGATCAAGGTTACGTGCTTGCGAGCACCCCTCTGAAACCTAAAATGACATATGGGACACCCTACGGTCTCATGGACTTAACGGAGACATTTGTAAGTCCAGAAGACCGAAAGTGCATATGAAGTGTGCCATTTGAGAGGGCCTAGGAGACCTTCAGACCCTGTCATTTCCCCTTTGTGTTTGGAGTTTGCACCTGGCATGGTAAAAGCTTTTCTATTGGTGATGTGCCTGAATCCAAATACTATGTTCGGAAAGGAAATTACGCATTCTACAGAGCCTTTAAAGGGAGGAAAAAATATATTTCAATGTTTTTGCATTCTCTCGCAATTATATAGTTGGGTAATTATATGGTATATAATTTGCGGATATCAGGGAGCTGATATTAATATGCAGGGTATTTAAATCGCTTTTAAATGTGTATTCACTTTTCACTTTCACTTTCAAATTCGCCATCACATATACTCTGTGTATAGGGAGTGGCGGTATTTACCACACATTTTACAAGATAAGATATTTGTCAATGACGGTCAGGATCTGTTGCGCACCAAATCCTCAGACATCATCCTGTCAGTCATCTTTCCTTACTATCTTCATGTAATATGTCACGATTCGTGTCTTGTGTGGACTTTTGTTATTTCCTGTTCTGTGCCATGTTTTGTAGTCCTTTTGTAGTTTTTCTTGTTTATTAGTCTCTCCAGGTGTTTCTAATTAGCCCCGCCCCCTTGTTATCTTGTTTAGCTTGTTTGTTCCTGTCTATTTATAGCCCTTGTGTTTCACTTGTTACTTTGTCAGTTGTTGTACATGTAATGGTTGCTTTTGTTCCTCGTGGTTTTGTCTGTTATTACTTTATTAAAATCCTGCATTTAGATCCTCGCCTTTCGTTCCTCAGCTCGTTACATAATAAGTGAAATCTGATGTACTGTGATGTAACCGACTACTGCAGCAAACCTAACCATGTCCCTTTAGGGGCTTCATAGAATGCATTACTCATTTTCAGATTTTTAAAAAATTATTATTATTCTGTTGTTCTCATTGTCTTACATCGAATCTCTTCCGAATTCGGATTCAGGCTTCGGGCACATCCCTATTTTCTACACCCAAGACTGGGGTATGTGCCTAAGGTCCCCACTAATGTGGTGTGATCTATAGTGTTGCTGGCCTTTTGCCCTACTCTCTTTTGGACGCCAGACCAGGAGAAGCTAAACTTGCCCAGTCAGAGCATTGGATGTTTATGTCCAAAAAGCTGCCCTGTGGCAAAAGTATGATGAATTGTTCATGTGCTTTGGGCCACCTAGACAATAAACCACAGCAACCAAGCGAAGGAAGAGCAAGTGGATAATCGCGATAATCGCTATTTCTCTTGCATAAGAGGCGTGTAGACAGATTTCACCTATGGCTGTCAGAGCTCATTCAACTAGAAGTATGGTGGCTTCCAAAGCCTTGTTGTCAGGGATATCCCTAAAAGTTTGCTATGCGGTGGAGTGGCCCTCTCCGCACACATTTGTGAGGTTCTACGACCTAGACTTGGACACCAGGTCCCTGGTCCTCATGTTGTGCTGGTCCCTGGTCCAGAATTTGCATGGTTGCTAATCCTTGAATATGTAAACACATAATAACATCACAAATGTGGAAATAACAGTACAGCAATCAATACTATTACACATGGATGACATTTCTGTAAGATTGTCATACTCACAAACATGAGACACTATCTTTCTGAAGTGCTGTAAAAATACATCAGAAATTAGCTATATGGGCAATTTAATGTTTATCTGTTGGCCGTGTTGTGTTGTCTCTCGCTGAGTGTGTATTAATGAGCTTTTCCCTTCATCAATGACACTCAGGGTCGTGCCGCTGACGGCAAAGTTCACAGCCCTGTTTACAGCTCAGGTGAGAGATGCTCGGGGAAGAGGTGTCACCTCTACGATAATTAAAAAACCCAAGCATTCACTGAGGGGGCTGTCCTTCAAACGCCAGCATGCGGTTCTGGGAGAAGACTGTTTCTATACTCTGCTAGGAAATGGTTTGAGAAATGTGCAAAATTGCCTGAAATAGAACTCAATCCTCTCCTCCAAACACTGTGTGGTATGGTTTATCGATTTATGATAATAGCAGTTCCTGTAGCGTTATATAAAATACAGCATGATGCAATACGATGTAACAACCATGTGATGATTCTACATACATATACTGTTTGTAGTGTTCGTCATTTGTATTTTACTGTTGGATAAAAGTGTCTACTAAATTAATATTATGGATCTGTCTAAATAAATAAATAAACATATATGGTCATGGCGGACTAGATCTGCTACACTGCTGCTGCTTTTGTTGGACTTGCTGCTGCCAATTGATACAAAGACAAGCTAAGGTGAGCATTTAAGATTTGCTGCTGCTAAATAAATAGATATCCAATAGTAGATCTATACAGGTGGATCTGAGGGAGAGTTTCAGAGTAACAATGACCAGCTTACAACGAACACTGAACCTGACTATCCAAATGTTGTGAAAATAATCTCATATGCTGTAGAACAGGGGTGGCGAACCTGTTCAGCATGATGAGCCCAAAAAAAATCCCTCATCACTGCAAAGAGCCACAAAACAGATGTGTCTAACAATAACATTAAAATGTATTACTTATTACAATTACTAATTACATATCACACAATAGTTTTCATGGATTTTAATGTTTGTCAATGTTTGTCATAGTATCAGCCTACCTAAAAGGTTACATGACTCAGTGGGACACCTGGCACTCCTTGGTTTCCACAATCTTTGTTAAGTCTGGCTTGTATTCAGTTGTGGCTACTCGTAGTAATTCTTTCACATGCGTGTCAGTCAGGACAGAGCGATGCTTTGATTTCACTTGTTTCAGTGTTGAAAAAAGTGATTCACACATGTAAGTTGACCCAAACATTGACAATAGTTTGACTGCAGCCTGTTTGACATTGGGATATCTCTCATTCGGCACAATCTTCCAAAACTCCACGGTTCCTTCCCTCAGAACACTTTTAAGTCTGTCATCCTCAGAAAGTTCAATCATTTCAAGCTGAGTTGCTGCTTCATCTTCCACTAAAGGGGCTTTTAAACAGTCTGATTCAGCAGTGAATGGGTTGATAAGAAATGAAATTTGTGGTCTTTTTTGGCGTAGGCCGGAGAATCTGTCCTCAAAACTCTGTTCGAGATTTTCAAGCAGTGTTGCATACCGTGCAGTACTCCCGTTTACAACCTCTGCTGCTTGTCCACTTGCCTTCAACAAGGATGGAAAATGTGTAAACTGCCTCTTTTGTAGATGAGTCTTGAACAGCTTGAGTTTGTTGACAAATGTGAAAATACTCTGCACCAGGTCAGACACCATCTTTAACTTCCCTTGCAGATCCACATTGAGGCCATTCAGATAATGCAGCATGTCGACCAAAAAAGCCAAGTCCGAAATCCAGTGGGGATCACGTAGCTCAGGATAGTCCTTATGTTTCTCTGCGAGGAACAGCTTCACTGGATTTAAAAGCTCAAAAAAACGAGAAAGCACATTACCTCTTGAAAGCCATCTTACAGCACAGTGAAGAAGCAGATCAGATGGAAGATCTTCATCAAGCTCAGCAATTAGATTTTTGAACTGCCTGTGATTGAGAACATGTGTGCGTATAAAATTGACAATTTCCAGCACAGGTTTCATGATGTGATCAAAGTTCAGCTTTTTAGACACCAAGTGCTCTTGGTGGATAATACAGTGAAATGTCCAAAATTCAGGAAACCGGTCATCAGCTTTACACAGCCCTACAAGGCCTTTCCCAGATCCCAACATGGCTGGTGCTCCGTCAGTGGAGATTGCTGTTAGCTTTGATAACTGCAGATCTGCTTTCTCAACAACAGCCATCAGTGTCTCTTTTAGGTCGATGCCACGGGTTCTGTCTTTAAGTGGCACAATGTCAAGCAGCTCTTCCTTAATAATGACACAAATCGTACAAATATCGCCAACTGTGGCTTATCTTGAACATCGCAAGACTCATCCAAAGCAATGCTGAAATACCGGCACTTCTGAAGATCTGAATATAAATGTCTTTCAACTGAGTCGTTAATGTCCGATATTCTCTCTTCAACTGTGTGCCGTGACAGCTGAAGGTCCTTTACTGAACGTTTCAAATTTTCATTTTCGGGACAAAGAATAGCAACAACATCACTAAGGCACTTTTTAAGAAATTCCGCTTCACGATATGGTTTTTTTGCACGAGCAATGTTCCATGCCAGTTGATATGACGCTAATGTCACTGTCTCTGAATGCTTGGTAAATTTCCGAAAAAGCTGACTTTGCTTCTCTGTCTGACGTTTCAAAGTGTTTACCTTGTGCTTGCGAAGTTCACTGCCTTTGGGAAATTCCCGGGTCATCGTAGAATGGAGTGATGTGAAATGGCGCTCAAGATTTGAAGCCTTAAAATGTGACAACGACGTCTGGCATATCAAGCAGAATGGTTTTCCATTTCGTTCAACAAAAAAATATAAATCCTCCCATTCAGATTAAAATGTTCTGTGCTCATCTTCATATTTGCGCTTAGCTGTATGCTTCTTTGATTCTGCCATGATAATTCCTACTAACGTACTTCACGTTAACCTGACAGCAGCAGCTCCTGTCAGTCAACAATAGGCTAGCCACGTTAAATTACGCGAGAGTTGAGGTTCTGTTAAAAAAAAAATATATATATATATATATATATAAAATAATATATTATTTTAAAAAGTAAAATTACATTCAGAAAATACATTTAAATTCATTCCTATTTATTTTTAAATAAAATTTAGAAATTCTAAAAAAGATGAATGAAAAGCGATAGCTTAGTATAACATGACTGAACCGAGCCGCAAAAAAGCAGTCAAAGAGCCGCACGCTCTTTGACTGCAGGGGTTCGCCACCCCTGCTGTAGAATTAGCAGAAGCCAATCAGCTTGTGCCATGTGGTATTAGTGCGCTTGTTTGCAAATTGCATGCAAATGACCTATCAGCCTGTGCCATCTAGAGTTTATGACTGAACTAGATGTACATTTTATATATATTATATTATTTTATTTTAATTTATTTGTGTTTTAAATATGGAAGAGATTGACATACCATAACTGAAGATGCTGTGATACTCCTAGTGTCTTCCTCAGGTCCATCCTGTTCATCTCTCTGTACAACACATAAAAACACAGTTAACTCAGAAAAACTATATTACTGTACATAATAATCAATTGAATATTTTTAAAGGGGCCAGGCATTTTTTTTTTTCATTTGATTTTAATAATATAGATGTGCAGTACTTTGTGCCATACAGTAATGTCTATTTAGTGCATCTATTGAAACTGGAAGAAATGATTCATTATGAAATATTCATGATTAGGACATCAAAACCATGAGCTCATATGGCCATCCACATTTACATTTTAAAGATACAGTGGCAAAAACAGTCTGTTTGATTGTAAAGATCAGGGTGGAAAATAGTCATGAAACATTAAATTGTATCTGTGTCTGGTAGAGGAACATTATAAGTGGACTTCAGGCTGGAATATGGCAAAGATAATTCCATGCGTATTTTACATTTACATTTACATTTATTCATGCTTTTATCCAAAGCGACTTACAATTGCTATATATGTCAGAGGTCGCACGCCTCTGGAGCAACTAGGGGTTAAGTGTCTTGCTCAGGGACACATTGGTGTCTCACAGTGGATTCGAACCCGGGTCTCTCACACCAAAGGTATGTGTCTTATCCACTGCGCCACGACCACCCCTGGCATCGTATACAACTTATATGATCTTTCTGTGTCTCATTATGTGCTGCCTCCTGATGTTATGATGGACATTCAGACACTACAGGAAATGTGTTAAATGGCAGATGAGCAGTCACAGGAGAATAGTGGAAACAAGGGATTTCACTCTCTCAAACACAAATAAGTTTCTTTATTCAGTATTCAATATCACTATGACAAAGACTCGAACATTAATGTTTGTTAGTAAAATAATACTATTGCTATTGTACATACTCAATGTTAGAGGTTTGAACAAAAACCATAGTACTAATTGTTTATAGTTAATTTATGACTAACCACATGTTTTCTGTTTACAACATCAGCACAATAAGTGCTTTGTTCCAAACATTTTAGATTGAATGTAAGTACATAGTAGTTAAAGAGACACCTAATATAAAGTGTTTTTTATTTATACATTTCACATCCATCCAAACCTCCATTTCCTAGGATGTACGAGAATTAGATCAACAGAATAATAATAAAAACTCTGAATAAAAAATGTGCATTTACCCATGAACAAAATGGCCATATTTTAGCACAAAGTCGTTCTCTCTTTTTCCACACAAACAAACAGTCTATCTCTCTTTCTCCTGTCAAACAGCAGTGAAATGTGGGGTTCTGACAGCTAGAAAGGCCTGCAGTTTCACACCGCTGTACTGTCAGGCAGAAGAGCCCTCACTGAATTTAAAACAGACTCCACTTCATTTGAGAAAAAAAGGTAAAAGTGAAAGCGATGTCTCTTTCAATATTTATAGTATTTTTAATTTTTTTTATGTTTATCTTAATTTAGTTTGCATGAGGTCTGCACTTTTAAAAAGGATAGTTATGTCATGACAACTCTGAGTGTTTGGTATGGTGATGGATATGACAATCCAATGCATTCTCATCCTTTGGCGTCATATAGGTGACGCCATATGACATTTCGTCGAAATCTTACGCACATGGCATCCTTTAGCGTCAATATAACACGCACTGTTATGGGTAGGTTTAGGTCTGGGGTAGGGTACGGTTATGACGCCTTGGGATCTGCGTCTCATATTCACGCTAAACGATGCCATGTGCGTTGGATTTAGACGCGCGTCACCTGTATGACGCCTTGGGTTCTGCGTCTCATATTGATGCTAAAGGATGCCATGTGCGTAAGATTTCAACGAAATGTACAAAGCGTCACATGTATGACGCCAAAGGATGAGAACGGGCTGGACAATCTTGATATGTTTAGTCCTGGTGGAATTGATCTGCTACGCTGCTGCTGTTATTGCTGCTGCTTCTGCAGATCAAGTAAGGGACTTGACACTGCCAATACACGACACATTGCTGTGAGCAAGTAAGACATGCTGCTGCACAATATATCATACGTGAATTACCCGTAGCAGATCTATACAGGTGGAGCTGGGGTAGGTGGAGGGTTTCTGAAAGCGCATTGCAACTGCTACAGCAAATGCTGACCAGTATTTAAAGGTTGAGCAGCGATCTCATTGGCTTCTGATCCAGCAGGAACCAATCAGCTGTGCCCGATTGAAAATGATGTGACTGCATGCAGATTGAGTTAAGGACCAATCAGCCTGAGCCATCTAGATCGTCATGACAGATCATTGAATTTAGACTCTAAATTCTGATTGGATGAGCCCAACTCAATGTCATGAGAAAACATAGCTATTTTACGAATATGTTCATATAAGTTCATATGATCATATGGAAATGTATGATTTGTATAAATTAATTGAGTATGAAGCTTCATGCCCAACCCCATCCCTAAACCTGCTCCCCAGTGGGGCGAGAGCAGATCATATGAAAAATGCACAAATGGGGATGTGCAAATTCATACGAAGATGCACCAAATCAAAATAGTTAGAAGTTGTTGTGAGAATGTGTTAGATGAACCACATTCGAAGTTACTGTAAAATGTCAATAAACACACCTGTGACCATACATACATTAATACACCTAGATACTACATTGCTTAGTAATCATTAACATACAGTACATCCGGAAAGTATTCACAGCGCTTAATTCTTTTCACATTTATGTTACAGCCTTATTCCAAAATGGATTAAATTCATTATTTTCCTTAAAATTCTACAAACAATACCCCAAAATGACAACGTGAAAGAAGTTGCAAATCTTTGCAAATTAAAAAACTAAACAAAAAAAATCACATGTAGCCTACATAAGTATTCACCGCCTTTGCCAGGACACTCAACATTTAGCTCAGGTGCATCCTGTTTCCACGGACCATCCTTAATGCCGAGTTCAGACTGCACGATTTTAGCCCCGATTTTGGCTCGCCGACAGGTTTTGAGAAATCGCCGACAAATGCCCGAAATCACAGGCAAATCGGTGCTCGTTCACGCGAGTGACAATCACGCAGTGTGAATGAGCAAAGACGCGATCTGAGAGAATCGCCGACGAAATAAATATATGCTAAATATCTGGACCTGTCGGCGATTCACAATCCTGCTGTGTGAATGTGTTCTGACTGAAAACTACATCGGCGATGACCGACAGCCAATGAGAGAGCAAGATACAGGGAGGAGGAGGAGGAGTTATAGACCAGAATATCAGTATTTTAATAGATAGGCCTATATTTACAATTATATCAAACAGAAACAAAGCACACACATTTGCATGACCAGCAGCAACAGCAGGACATTTGCAAAATTATTTATTTACCCCCAACTCTCTTTGCAAAACACAGTCCTTGCTCCCCTCGTCTTCCCAACCATTTCCTGCATAAACTGTTTGTTTTTTTTTCATTTTCGCTACAAATCAGTGCACAGACAATTTGTAGGCTATCATTTTTAATAACAAATTCAGTGTTGCGCGAGAACTCCGGTCTCACGCACGCGTGATCTTCCGTTATTTCCTATCACTTCTCGCGTTTGTTTGGTTGTGAAACGTAGTTTGCGGACCAGGCAGAAGTTGTCGGCGATTCTTTCTTTTGTAAAGTCATGCCGTGTGAAACCTCCTGTCGCCGATCCATCGTGCAGTGTGAACACAGCAGCAACTGAACGTTACCCCAGATAGTCATGCAGTGTGAAAACAACAGTGACCCGATTATTTTGAAAATCGTGCAGTCTGAACTCGGCATTAGATGTTTCCACAACTTGATTGTAATCCACCTGTGGTAAATTCAGTTGATTGGACATGATTTGGAAACGCACACACCTGTCTATATAAGGTCCCACAGTTAACAGTGCATGTCAGAACACAAACCAAGCCATGAGGTCTAAGGAATTTTTTCAGCGACATGAACTGGGAGAATATTCAGGATCGAAGGAAAGATGAATACAGCAATATACAGATACATCCTTGATGAAAACCTGCTCCAGGGCGCTCTGGACCTCAGACTTGGGCGACGGTTCATCTTCCTACAGGACAACGGCACAGCCAAGAAAACAAAGGAGTGGCTACGGGACACCTCTGTCCTTGAGTGGCCCAGCCAGAGCCCAGACTTCAACCCGATTGAACATCTCTGGAGAGATCTGAAAATGGCTGTGCACCGACGCTCCTCATCCAACCTGATGGAGCGATTGAGAGATTCTGCAATAGGGCTGCAACGATTCGTCGACGTTGTCGACAAAAATCGATAGTAGAAAAGTTGTCGCCAGACATCTCTCTTCATTAACGTTACAATCTCTGCCGAGAGTCGCACATGCGCATTAGCTTCTCTGCTGAGCGATAACATACAGAAATGGCGGCGTCCAACGCAGCAGCTGCGCGCACCAAAACATCTAAAGTTTGGGAGCATTTTAGCCTGGATACGGCGAATAAAAAGATTACCTGCATGGTTTGCAAAGCAGTCCTTGCGTATCACGGCAGCACCTCGGTGATGCACGAACATTTAAAGAGAAAGCACGTCGGACAGTTGAATGAAACGGAGTTTGACTCGCCTCGGTAAGATTTAAATAACATGGAAGCCAATACGTTTTGTTTTGGATGTACAATACATTGTACATTTTATAAGCCTAATTTCGGTAAAAAAAAAAGAAAAGGATTTAACGTTATGCCCGACTGTGCCTGACAAGAGTATTTTAAATTACTGTTTTATTGCTGCTAATGTGCCTGCCCCTGGTTTACAGGAAGAAAATGTTTACTTGATTTTAATTTATTTTTTCTTATAAAACAAATGTGCCTGTCCTTTATAAAAATGATAGAGTTTCTTTATTTATGTATTTATGTCTATACTGACAGAGCACTGTGCCTAATTGGTTTTAGACAGGGCATTTTTATTTACTTTTAGTATGAATCGGCCTATCAGCAGCAAAGTTCAATAAAATATGCATTTTTCATTGAAGTACCCCCTTCTTTCTTGCGTTTACTATAATTTTCCACAGAATTAAAGCAATCTCATGCTAAATTTTAGAAAAATGTAATAATTATTTGATTAGTCGACTAATCGTTTCAATAGTCGGTGACTAGTCGACTATTAAAATAGTCGTTAGTTGCAGCCCTATTCTGCAAAGAAGAATGGGAGAAACTGCCCAAAAATGGCTTGTGGCATCATACTGAAAAAGACTTGAGGCTGTAATTGGTGTCAAAGGTGCTTCAACAAAGTATTGAGCAAAGGCCGTGAATACTTATGTACATGTGATTTTTTTTATTGATTTTTTTTATTGATTTTTTTATATAGAAATTTGCAAATATTTCAAACAAACTTCTTTCACGTTGTCATTTTGGGGTATTGTTTGTAGAATTTTGAGGAAAATAATTAATTTAATCCATTTTGGAATAAGGCTGTAACAACAAAATGTGGAAGAAGTGAAGCGCTGTGAATACTTTCCGGATGCACTGTAAACTTAGCTTTAATGGATATTCTTCATTTTGACTATAGAAAACCAATCATAGAGCCCCTTGTGGCATTACTGAGAATATATTTGTTTTATGTTATTAATTGCCCTGTTTTGGGCATCTGTTTCCATATATCTGTGTAGACTGTTTTAGGCAGGTCTAAGAGTGCAGTGTCAATGTCAACAGACAACATATAAAACTAGTACTTATTTTGGCTTTTGAACTGTACAAGGTGTCTTACCGTGTACAGTGTTTCTATAGCATATGATTAATATGTCTTCAGGCATGAACAAAAAGAAAAGTAATTCCATGATTAAAAGCCCAAAGCTAAACATGGGAATAGTACATTTTTATTCATAATCTATGAGATTTAGCGGGTCATTTACATATCTAAATGATTTACATATGGTACAGAGACCCTCTAGTCATAAATAATTTAATATCACAACATTTCCTGAAGGAGTAGCTCATCAGGGCCACATTAAACTTTAATTACTCTGTTAAAATCACAGTTATGATTCAATAACTTGCTCGGAAAACTAAATGTACCTCAACAGATTACTGAGATGGAAATAATAGCAGTGGACAAAAAACAGACAGAGGAATGGGGACGGAGAAAGATGGGAGGATGGATAGAAGGGATATGCGTGTGTGTGTGTGTGTGTGTGTGTGTGTGTGTGTGTGTGTGTGTGTGTGTGTGTGTGTGTGTGTGTGTGTGTGTGTGTGTGTGTGTGTGTGTGTGTGCGTGCGCGCGTGCGTGCGTGCGTGGCCTGGTAACCCATAAAGTCAAAATTTCCCCATAAAGATGGCAATATCCAAAATCCTTGTCCTTGTGGTCTCCATGAGGAAAACAGCTTATAGATCATACTAGGTGCTGTTTTTTAATGGAAATCTAACAATGCAGAAAGTTTTCTGTGATGGGAACATTTAAGGGTAGGTTTAGGGTTAGGGGATAGAATATGCAGCTGTATTCAAATCATTATGCCTATGCAATTTCCCCATTTAACATGAAAACCCAACAATTCCTCAAGTATTACCAAATCCTTCAGAACAAGGAATTACTAATTATGCTAAAGTTTTATTACAGTATGCTGAAGTGAAAAGCATGATAACTTCCTAGTAATGACTGAAGTCATTGTAAGCATTTGAGGTTTTCACAAGGTTTTAAATAGTAAAGACTCAAGTGTTACTACATCCTTCTAAAGGAATGACTGCCCATTTGGAACAGTATCCTAAAGTGAAGATCATGGTAACCCACTAGTAATGACTCAAGTGTTATAAAATCCGTCAGAAGCAATTACTACACAAAACCTTACAAAAACCTAAAAAGTTTAAAAAGTCATTACGAGCTATAATGCTTCTCACTTTAGAATATTGTTCCAAATAATTAGTAAGTCCTTCTAAAGATTTGGTAATACTTGACTCATTACTAGTGGGTTACCAAGATCTTCACTTTCAAATTAATAATACATTATGGCCCATCCTCGATCTAAGACTGCTGTCCACACCCTTAACCTTGAATCAAATCCTCACACAATCCCCTGTGCCCAAGGGATTATTTTTTATCAGTGGATCTGAAGGGTGCATAGTTAAATATCCAGATAGCCCCTCATCACAGACCATTCTTGTGGTTCGTGTTTAAAGGAGTGGCTTACCACCCCGCACTTTCACAAAATGCATGAATGTGGCAGTGTATCCCCTGAGATGGAAGGGAACTGAACTATTATGGCATCCTGAACTACCTCGAAGAGAGACTTATTACGGCCCAGTCAAGGGACGAGCACAGGTCTCTGCTCCTCAGCCAATTAGAGAGCCAGAATCAACCTGGCAATAAGCCACCCAGCCAGCGAATATCATTCCTGGGTCCAGTATTCGACTCGGCCCAGATACAAGCCTGGCTATCGCTGGAGCACTTGTTGAAAATTCAGCGACTCACCAGGGGTCTTTGTCCCCTCAAGCCATTTAGGAGGTTGCTGGGCCTGATGGCAGCCTCCTCAGCTTGAGCTGCTGCATATGAAAGTGACCTGCGAAGGCCAAGTATACATGGAATTTGTCCTAAGCATTTAAGTTAGAGAACACACATTAAAAGTAGCGAGTACTTCACACTGCAAACTGGGGATGCACACACCCGGAACAGTGGGCCATTTTTGCATTTTTGAGCGATTGGGGGTCAGGTGCCTTGCTCAAGGGCACCTCAGTCATTTCCTGCCGGTATTGAGAATCGAACCTGCAACCTTTGGGTTACCAGTCTGACTCTCTAACCATTAGGCTACGATTGACTGTGTCCCTCACCATGCTTGGTGATCAGGACGCTTGAACCTCAGGGGGACCCACGGCTATGTCAAGGCCCTGGAACCCTGGAGGGCTCTGCAAATGTACCATTTGGGAGTAGATTTTTATGGCTGGTTTCCAGGAGGAAAGTTTTCACAACAGAGAGCTGAACACGCCTCGCCCCCATATGGTGCTGACTTGGGACCTGTCCACCGTCCTGAGGGCACTTCGAGGCCCTCCTTTCAAGCCTCTAGAATTGGCTGACTTGCGGGAGCTCTTACCTAAAATTACTCTATTGCTGGCACTAGCCTTAGTTAAGGTTGATGGAGACCAGCAGATACTTTCTGCTAGCGCATCCTGCCTTGAGTTTGGACTGAATGACTCAGTCTTCACTTCATTTGCTCTGGAGGCTGCACCAAAGGGCTGCCGTTGACGAAGCAAAGACTGTCCTGTTGGATAGTGGATAAAATTGCGCTGACCAGGGTGTCTATTAGTTAGTCTATCTGGACAGCGGCCGCTTGGTCATTACCCTCTGTTTGTCCAGGTCATAGAATCTGGCATCCCCGCACTACAGGAGTGGGTGCCGTCTGCTTGAGGGTTAGACTATAGTGTGCAGGATGCCACTAAAATCTGTTCATATACATCACACTCCCCTGGCAGCGCAGTCTCATCCCAAGACGTCATATAACTGACGTCTTGGGACGTCTTTTGACCATACGTCAATATCCGCCTTTTTAGGGTACCCTTAAACGTCGGTTAGATGACGTTATCGGATCCTAACTCTACCCCAGACCTAAACCTACCCCTAAACCTACCCCGTCACCTAACTGACGTTAAAGGTAAAGCGTCAGTTGTATGACGTCCCAGGATCGTCATAAACCGACGTTTAAGGGTACCCTAAAAAGGCGGATATTGACGTATGGTCAAAAGACGTCCCAAGACGTCAGTTATATGACTTCTTGGGATGAGACTGTGTTGCCCCTGGAAGGTGGTGCTTATCTATGGTGGTCTCAGCTGTATTGGCCCAAGGCTGATATACTGTACATCTGAGCAGCTTGCCACCCTGCCTTAATTCTACCTTACGCAAAGTGCTATTGTCAGTAATACCACTGCCCAGTGCGCTTTGTTAAGGCCCTTGGATCGGAGCTTCTATCCCTGGGCCAGGCTTGCGCTAATAACACGCAATGTCTACTGACACAATGTCAAGTGAACCGTTATTGAGAGGTACGTTTTGGTTACTAACGTAACCTCGGTCTATCTCTATCTATCTCAGGGAACCAAGGTTATGGTAAAGCATTTGTAAACACACAGTTAATAATAGTGTTGTTGGTTTTACAGTATCATTTCGAGCCTGAGTCAGATTCTGAAAATGCGGACGATCAAGTCGATCGAGCAAAACCAACTTTGCAAACACGACTTGAGCAGAATGTTTCACAGTGGTAAGTATATAGCCTGTGTTGTACTCTCTCAGATTCAGGAAGCTGTCCTCTGTAAAATGTGCTGTGCACAAGGAAACTTTTGAGTTTTACAGCTCAGGAACAGCGTTATAAATCAATCTTAACCACTGATTTATAAGTTCATTCATTTCATAGGGCCAAAGAAAGGGGTTTTGCTTTTGCATCCAAACAAACAGCATTTCCACGACATGGCGATAACGCTACAATTTACTGAAGCTTCATCTTCACTCTTTAGGTATGCCATTATGCTCATCTTTCACACTGTGATGTAGACGTTTGAGGAAGTAATATCTGGACTTTGATCGAGGCAGGTCTGGAGCAGTGTTAGATTAAATAAATATATTTGTGGGGCATTATGAGCTTTGTAACTTTGCAAACATGCACAGATACATTACACAATAGGAAAAAGAAAACATTAAAAACCATCATATGACCCCTTTAATGTGAATTAAATGAACATGGGACAAATATAAAATAATTCCCAATCCTTCAGTGAGCGATGACAATAACTTATATAATGATTTATATCCATCCTTTAGGTTCCATCCAGTTCATTTTCTTAGTGTAAACAATTAAGTAATAAATAATAAAGTGTCTAAGCTGGTGTAAGCAAATAAAAAATGTAAAGTTACAGATTTAAAAACATGAGTACTATGACTAGGCTACCGATTTTATGAACTCTGATATATTATCAGTCAAGAGGTTCTACCGAAGACTTCTAGGAATAAACCATAACTATTTAGAAAATTAAATACATCAAGCTCGGAAATTCTACCCTGAACAATACCATTACCAGGCGAGCGTCACGTGAAAACAAAATAACATCCCCAAAGCATCTGAGAGCGATAATCAGGCCCCCAAAATGCAATGTGATTCATCTTATACTAATTAAAAAGCTTGCACAGCAACATTAACATATTAATTGAGGTTCGAGCATAGGGCTGTTATGATGATGAAATTCAAATGAGTCTTTCAAGAACAGAATAGAAATTGCGGTAACAGAGGGGTGAAGATAACACACACACACACACACACACACACACTCCTCTTGTACAAATGGCCTTATCTCCAACAGAGGCTCATATGTGTGTGATCTGACATGCCACCCACTTCTATTATCAGACGGCATTTAGAAATGAAAAACCCATTTACTCCCATTTACATCCCGTCTGCCTGTGAGAGAAAGATCTCTTGCCCCACACTGTTCCCTGGCATTGTCAAAGTGAGAACGGCATGCAAGGTCAGTGGAATTACCCGAAAACCTCTCACTACACTTGTTCAAAGAGGCGAGCAACAACGGTTTCCTGGCTAGTCATTTAAGTAGGGCCATTTTCTCATTTGGTAATGTGTTATCTCTTACATATTATGTGTATTGAAGGTGGCATGGCAAAACACAGATGTTTTTGTTAAGAGAAAAATACTTGGCTCTACCTGACACCAACAGTTTAATGGAGTCGCCGGTTTAGGCCATTGATCTGGAATGGTAAAAAAAAAAACATAACTTCTTTCTACTAGAAGTGGCAGTGAGGTCAAGCTTTGATAAGCATGAAATCACAGGATAAAGGAAGAATATATGTTGTTTCAGCCTAGATTACTACCACGGCGGTCATAATATTGTCTTTCAGCAGGATGTTAGTGGGGATGTCATCGTGGATGTCATCGCATTACAAGACGTTTTCCTATGTAAAGCCTGCTATTGTTCCGAGTTGCTGGTGGCTGTAATAATCGCACGGCACAGGAAATACAATAACAAAGTCTTCACTTGGAAAATACAGGAATCAAACACATTGAACAAAACAACTTCCAACAAAAACGAGACTGAACAATGAACAGAGGAAACTAAGGGCTTAAAATACACAGAACTAAATAAACAACAGGTGAACATAATCCAATCAGACCCCATAGAAATGAACTAGCAAACAGAATTCAGGCAAAGCAGAACAGGAAACTAAAGACGAAACCAAAACAGAACGAGACCGGTACAGCAATACACTGTACAATTTGTTTTAATCTTTTAAGATAATGCAATTAGAAGACAAAAAAGGATAATAACAGATTGTACGATGTGATCATAAAGAGATAGACTATATAAAGTGTGATAAAATGTATAATTAAGTGCCGTTAATGAGTGCCATTAATCTACTTTATGATATTTCATATTATATTGATATAAAACATTATGTACATTAACAATGATTTGGGACAAATATGATGTGATAATGCGAGTTATGCTCTGTGGCACTGCAAGATTTCGAACAGTGTGTGTGTGTGTGTACACTCATAGAAAACTGCTTCTGAAATCCATCAGTCATCGAATGCGGGCAGCCGAAGTATTGGGCTTAAGATTCACTGCAAAAATGATACTTCGGCCGCCCGCGTTCCATGCCTGTAAAGTATACCCAGGCCTTTAGACTCCGATGAAATCTCCCAAAACTCCCACAATGTGACTGCTCTCATGGCTAGCATGCACTGAAAAACTAATATGACTGATGGATTTCGGAAACAGGTTTTTATGAGTGTACTAACACACACCACACACTGTTCGCTTAAAAATTCACCGTCACTGAACGGGTCAACCTAGACGATCAAAGACTCAAGATTTTGACCTACGACAATACAAAAAATAAAAAAAATACCTTGGCAACTAACTGAAAAAAAATAAAAATATTAAATAAAAACAATAATAAAAATGACAAAAGCAAAATTACTAAAATGTAAACTAAAATTAAAATTAAAACGAATAATGTAAAAATAAAAGCAAATACTTTAATATTATTTAGTAATAAATACTCATAGTCATAAATTTTGTAATTTAGTAAGTCATTTAGCAAATTTTGTAGTATCATTTTGTAAAAAAAAAAAAAAATAATAATACAAAAAAAATGATATAGATTAAGCTACATGCTATCCAAAAAGCTGAACTTAACTTGAACCCAGAAGATTCCTTCAAGCTTGTCCCCTAATTAGAGTGTATGACACCATAGAAGGCAACAAACAAACAAACCATGCTTAAAGCTGTAGCCGGCTGTGTGTCAACCCAGCACCATGGGATCAACCCAAATCAAGAGGTCTAAAAACGTGCTAAGATCTGACACAGGAGGGCAGGCCGGGCTGACCTCATCAGTAGGGTTACCATACTCACTGTACGGTTAAGACATTCACTGAGCCAGGGCAAGCAGGAGCCTCTAAGAGGATTACAAAAGACAAGCTGAGAAAACATGATGAGCCAAGGCCAGAGATGCACTTGAGTATGTAATGATGAGCATATGCTGTTTGATCAAATAAAACAGTGACACTGAAGAGAACTAGATTTTTAGATTTTCTGAAGAATATGTGCTTACCCATTACAAACTCACCATCAGAATTTAATTTTGTGGGTGATTGCCACTTTGCCAGGGAGTTACAAGAGTGTACTGAGAGGCTGCTAGGAGGTTGTTAGGATGTTGCTAAGATTTGGGATTTTTGCATTCCAGCATTTGTTTTTAAAGATCAGTGCCTGCGTGTGAGAGACAGAGGCCCTGTCCCAAATGGCACACTCCGGACTTGTGGACTTCCTCAGAGTCCACACTTCGGTGATGTCATGTAGTGCAGACCTATAGGGCCCTTAGCGCGAGTTCGCGAGGGCGCATTGAGAGGTGTTTTTGGGACAGACTCGGTCGTCACGCCGGAAACAGGAAGACGGTCTGATTGTTGTTATAGACAGGAGCTACAGGTTCGGGGAAATATGCTGCCTATTGTTGTTGTGTTTACATATGACTCAGTAAAGCCCTGACATTCTGTTCTATTTATTTAATGAATCATAATGCGATCGTATTATTCAGCTCGCTATTATTAGCCTATGTTTGAGACATCAACCACTGGTCGATGATCATAATGTTTGTATAAACTTGTCATGAAAACCGTAATGATAATTACACTTAAATATTTTCTTCTCAGCCATGTTAACAATTGTCCGTGAGCGAAATCTCCTCCTATCCGTCTTCTGATTGGCCTTCCGCAAGGATTCCTGGGTAGTTAAAGTGCGTGGAGCCTGCATCTATGCGGGCTTCGCGGAAGACCGCTTCAAGGGTACAAAGGGGGCGCTGCTGAGCACACTTCAGAGCGCTAAAATGCTAAATGGGACGGCCTACGGACTCGTAGACTTGGCGAGCACGCGCAATTTAAGTCCGCGAGACCGAAAGTCCGCATGAAGTGCGCCATTTGGGACAGCTAGAGCGGTTATGCAGATGTATTTGGAGGTTATGTTTTTCTATTGGCCCTCAGCATATAGGCCTATGTAAGCAATAAGGTATGAGAGGCTGTGCTGTAGTGCCTCCTGCAACCCCTTCAGCCGTGACTTATTCACGATACAGCACTAGCCTCGAGTACCTTATTGCTTTTATAAAACGGTTTCCACACAATACAAATATTAAAGCCGAACAATATGTATCTATGCAACTTTAATGAAGTAAAATCACTAAAAGCCTTCCTTCCGCTGGAAAAAAATAGTCCCTGGTCGTAAACAGCAACAGAAGTTACATACGTTATTTCGCCAATAGATGGCGGCAAAGGCTGTCTTTGTGAGTGAGTCAGTCAGTAGAGAAGACTTTTACATTGAAAGGACTCAAACTTGTGATCACGGAGAAGGAAGACGCAACTGACAGATAACTATCGGCAAGGGAAAACCCCTTCACTGTTAAAAGGCCAAGATATCGCAGCGGACATTCAAACAGATTTGTTTTATTATGAATATAGGACTGACCTAAAGGAAAATGCTATGTCTACTGTAAATGCAGGTACACTCGCTTACTCGATCTATACTCTACTACACTAATGAACAATATCAATGAGATCAAGCATGTGATTGCCAAGTTGCAAGTTGTCAAGAGTGGTTGCTAGGGGTGTTGTGCAGTGATACATAGAACCGTTGGGTGAAGCGGTCATAGCCGTGTTTTATCGTGAATAAAACACAGCTATTGACCAATCAGAATCAAGGATTGGAACTAACCGTTTTATAAATATATATTTTTATCAGCTTTCTTAAGTTCAAAATCATTTATTTCGCCAAGTTAATATCACCAAATTGTCAAAAACACAGTCAAGCATATTTTCCTTTTCCATATCCACGAGTAAAGCTGATGGTGTTTCTGATCAAAAGAGATCACGAAGATGAAACTGCTAATGCTAATTAGAATAGCGGGAGACACGTGCAACGGGAGTTCGATCAGTCAGAATCAGAAATCAATGTAATGGAAAAGGCATAGACGTCGTCAGTGAGAGAATTGGTTGTTAGTGTGAAGCTATTTGGATAGTAGAGGTAATTGGTTTAAAATAAATAAAACACTGTGTGTGTGTGTGTGTGTAGTGCTAACTTTGCATGAGATGGCCGTTTCACTGATCAGAGATAGGGTGTCACTCTTTAAGGACAGCAGGTCACTGCTGCTGAGTTCAGTGCCCTCACTGGGACTCGCATTGCGACTGGAATCGGTGCGCACCATGTCCTCATGCTTCACAGAAAAATGTATGTCCTCCACCTGGTCTGATGAGACCTGAAATACACACATACACATTCAAAATGTCAGCAACATTGAAACTATGTCACTAAATTAATCAAATCTGAATTAGTGGTTCATGTCTGTTCAGGCCCGTTCACACCAAGAAAGAACAATAACAATAAAGATAAGAATAAGGATAACTATATTAGCGTCTAAATCAGCAGACAATATTGTTCTGTGTATTGTAAGCGTGCGCTGAAATGTTGTCGTCTGCAGCTTTAAATGCTTGAGCTCTTTTAACCAAGGTGGATTCTGAGAGGCTGATAGTGTTGTCATCATTCATAAGCTAGAAAAAATAAAGACTCCACCCTGAGATGGTGGAGATGATTTGGGGAAGGTTCGGCACAGAAAGGGATCTGTTCACATCAGTGGAAACGACGCACTGCACTGGCTGCTTTGGTTCTCCCTCATGCATCCAGCTCCGCAGGCTCTGGTGCATAAGTGACCCAAGCTGCATCTGTACGCATTTCTAGAGAGTTTGCCAGGACGGGTTCGTCTACTGGTAGTAGCCCTCTTCTGGCTGAGCTGAGTATGGTTATCGGACCTGATGTCTCTCCTCTACTGCCTCCCTGGGAGATTCCCATCAGAGAGGAACTCATTTCCCAGGCTGGGGGTAAATCTTTCACCCCCAGCCAGAGTTATGGAAACTGTGGGTTTGGCCCCTGAGGGGGACCAACTCGTGTATTCTGGTCTCTCGACTGAGGTTGTTGAGACCATCTTAAACCCTAGAGCTCCCTCCACGAGGAGACTTTACGCCTTGAAGTGGAGAGTCTTCACTTCATGGCTCAGAGAACACTGGTTGAACCCTATAAACTGCCCAGTTGGTTCAGTGTTGAAGTTCTTTTAGGATTATTTTTCTGCTGGACTGTCCCCCTCCACTCTGAAGGTGTATGTGGTGGCCATTGTGGCTTACCATGAACCTTTGGGTGATGAATCATTCGGGAGAAACCAGTTGGTGTCTTGTTTCCTATGTGGTGCTATAAGGCTAAGGCCTGTAAATTATGCAAGAGTTCCATCGAAAGGAAACATCTCGGTTACAACTGTAACGTCTCGGTTACTAACCCCCTGAGGAGGGAACGGAGGAGGGAACCCTCGTGGGTAAATAAGGAGGTACGCTGGCAAAATGCAGTTACGTTTTCCTGCTGAGGAGCCGAGACTGAACTCAGGCGGTTCCAGCGGTACAGCGGAAGTGGCAGGGAGACGTAACATCTCCGTTACCTCCTCAGGGAACAAGGGTTACATACGTAACCGAGATGTTCCCTTTCGTTGAGTCACTCCGAGTTACGCCAGTAACTGACGAATGGGGTTTCCAGTCTAATCACGCCACCTCGGCTGTCTTCCAGTGCCCTGCGTAAGTCTGAGCTCCCTGTCGTGAGACTAGTATGGACAAAGGACTCCTACTTAACACAGGAATACCAAGGTACACTGGGAAGCATATCTAAGTGGAAATATGCAACACAATGCCTGCCCGAAGGGAGGACTTACAGAATACACATATGACCCGCGAGCGGGCTACAAATGGATAACACTGGGGTATCCAGCCATCAGGGTGGAATCTTTCAACCCCAGGGGTGACAAGGTGGCTTGCCAAGGGAAAGACACACGCTCGGGAGATGCTTACAGGGGAAATACACGCGTGGGGGTCGCCCACGGGGGGGGGGGAACCATGCACATGGAGGTACCTAGCCAACACGAAAGCTGCAGCAGGCATGCTGGAGAAACTCAGGGCTTCTCGGAGAAACTCACCTGAGGAGAATATTGCATGTATCCAGTCCAAGGAGTGGAATGGCGAGCAAGCGATGACCCTGAGCAGATCCTAGTTACCGGCTACTTGAAGCAAGTACACTAAATGACACTGGCTCCACTCGGAGATTGTAGAATCTCGTGAATGTGTTAGGTGTCAGCTCTGCAGACGTCTGTTAGCGAGGCCACATGCGCTAAAGCCCAAGAGGAGGCCACACTCCGAGTGGAGTGTGCCCAGACCCCAAGGGGACAAGGTCGACCTTGCTGCTGGTCCACTATCAGGGATGGAAATTAGCACCCGCCACCAGCCAAATGCGGGTGATTTTGTGTTGTGGCGGGTAAACTCGCTTCACCTACCGGCCACCGTGGCGGGTAAATCAAAAAAATTGCATACTGTTTCACCCGGACGGCGGACACTTTTAGAGGAGGCACACCTTCAAACAAAAATGTGGCGTTACATCGCAGGCGTAGAGGTCTGCAGAGAAAACATCATGGTGCGTTCACACCAGACGAGAATAGAGCGTCTGGCGCGAGTGATTTCATTGTTAAGTCAATGCAAAGACGCGTTACGCGCGTAAAAAATTCCTACGGCGCGAATGAGGTGTAGAGCGCGCCGTGGTAGATGCGAATACGCCTCATTCGTGCGGCAAGTTCGAGCGTCTGACGCGTTCCGCGCGCATGATTTTATTGAGTGCTTTTGTGCATTCACGCGTTTGACGCGAATTCGCGTCTGCCGCCCGAGTTGAAAAATCTGAACTTTGGCGTCAATTCGCGCCGCGTTAACCAATCAGGAGCCTAGCTGCTGTCACGTGGTGAAGTATCTGGATGCTTCAATAAATTATTTTGTACTAAATGCCTGATGTGGTTCTAATGCACAACAAAGCAAATATTTTATCACATAAAACTTGATTTCAATATATGAGACATATTCATTTTGTATTGAATGCTATTTATTCCATTTCATATCTAGATTATATTAAATATTATTCTAATGTAAAGGCAACCAACATACTATAGCTCATAAATCCGTGTCTGGAGAGTGTTGTGTGAGAGAGAAAAAAAATCACAGGACAGGTTAATTACTTTTGGAGGCTGGCTCAAATTATCATCAAAACAAAAATAAATGACAGATTAGGTGGATGAGGCCGAGGGTGAGAGAAAGAGAAAATGTCAGTATTTCATTGAGACTTGAGATTAAATAAACTGCTTAAGTATTCTTGTAGTATTAATTTTCAAATGCAATTACACATTGTCGGTTAAAAACAAGAAAGTGGCTGGTAAAAACATTGAGTGGCTGGTAGATTTTGAAATCCACCAGCCACAGTGGCCGGTGGACAAAAAAGTTAATTTCCATCCCTGTCCACTATCCAGTGAGAAAACCTTTGCTTGGAGAGAGCCTTTCCCTTCAGCTTCCCACCAAAACAGACAAAGAGCTGGTCTGAGGTCCTGAAACACTGCGTTCTGTCTACATAGGCACAGAGGGTGCGTACTGGACAGAGCAGTGCCAAGGCTGGGTCTGCCTCCTCCAGGGGCAGCGCTTGCAGGTTCACCACCTGATCTAGAAAGGGAGTGGTGGGAACCTTGGGCACGTATCCAGGCCGGGGTATCAGGGTCACGTGAGAATTAGCCGGCCCGAATTACAGGCATGCTTCGTCAACCGAAAATGCCTGCAGGTCCCCAACCCTCTTGATGGAGGCCAATGCAACCAGGAGCGCTGTCTTCATAGACAGGATCTTAAGCTCAAATGATTGCAAAGGCTCAAAGGGAGCTCTCTGCAGGGCAGATAAGACCACTGCGAGGTCCCAAGAGGGTATGAGAGGAGAGCGAGGAGGATTTAGTCTCCTTGCCCCCCTCAGGAACCTGATGACCAGGTCATGCTTCCCCAAAGACTTACCTTCAACTGCATCGTAGTGTGTGGCGATAGCGGCAACATACACTTTGAGGGTGGAGGGAGACAGCCTTTGCTCCAACCCATCTTGCAGGAAGGAAAGCATGACACTGATCGGGCATTTTCTGGGGTCTTCTCGGCAAGAAGAGCACCAGGTGACGAAGAGGTTCCACTTCAACGCATAGCCATGTCGAGTAGACAGGGCCCTAGCGTCAAAATGATGGTAGCCACCGTCCAGAAGCCACACATGTAGGTTCCATAGATCGGGACGAGGGCGATCATTCCTCAGAGGATTTGGCCAGGGAGGGGCTATCGCGAGGAGCACCAGTTCGGAGAGCCAAGTCTGGGTGGGCCAGTGAGGTGCAACCAAAATGACCTGCTCCTCGTCCTCCCTGATCTTGCACAGACTCTGTGCAAGAAGGCTCACTGGGGGAAACGCATACTTGCGGAGGCCCCGCGGCCAGCTGTGCACCAGTGCATCCGTGCGGAGGGGATAAGTCAGGGAATAAAACAGGCTGCAATGGGAAGAGTTGTGGGAGGCAAACAGATCTACCTGTGCGTCGCCAAACTGTTTCCAAATCAGCTGAACCAACTGGGGATGGAGTCTCCATTCCCCCGGAAGAGGCTGAAACCGTGAGAGCTCGTCGGCTGCACGGTTCAGTTCTCCCAGAATATGAACGGCACAAAGCGACCTCAGACGCTTCTGACTCCATATAAGGAGATGGCGGGCAAGTTGCGACATACGGCATAGACCACCTTGACGGTTGATGTACGCTACTGTGGCCATGTTGTCTGTCCGGACTAGTACGTGTTAGACCTTGAGCAACGCCGGGAAGCATTGCAGAACGAACCTTACTGCCAGCAACTCGAGGCAATTTACATGCAGAAGGCGCTGGGGTCCTGTCCAGGAGCCCGCAGCAGCTTGTCGCTTGCACATGGCACCCCAGCACGTGGTGGAGGCATTTGTTGAGACAACAACATGCCTGGAAACACGTTCTAAGGGTACTCGGGCCCGTAGAAAGGAGAGGTTCGACCACGGCGTGAAAATCTGACGGCAGGCCCGAGTAACTGGTACTCGGAGCATGCCTGGTTGCCATGCCCATGCCTCCCGAATGGGAGAACCGTGTACTGGTATGCCTGTGCCTCGAAAGCAAACCGAAGAATGGAGTCAAGGAAGAATGGAGACATGAAAGTACACGTCCTTCAGGTCGATCGCTGCAGACCAATCCAACGGACGAACACATTCGAAAATGCATTAGGCAGTCAACATTTTGAAGGAAGCCTGTGAAGGGTTTGGTACAAGACGTGCAGGTCTATTAGCGGGGAGGAGGAGACCGTGCGAACTGAATCGCATAGCCGAGCCTGATGGTTCTCGCGAGCCAGCGGGACAGATTGGGAAGCTCCAAAAACTGAACCAGCAGGGTCATGTGAACCACAGACGTACCCACGATGGGGCAGCGAGGCAGAATGGGAGGTGGAGTGTCCCGGTGTGGGGGCACGGTCATATGCCACGTCCTGACAGAGGAGGCCAGGGAAGGAGGAGGAGTCTACTCTGACAGGGGTCTGGCAAAAGAGGGGGACGAGAGTGGCGAGGCGGAGTGCACACACTGCCATCCGCGGCCTCTGAGGGCTCAGAGATGGGAATGTTCGCTATGCAAATTCCGCAGACCCATGGCATTTCCTTGACATTAGCTCGTTTTGTAAGAACTCGAAGGTGATTGACTGACGAATGGGGTTTTGCTTAGAAAGCCTCTGACGTAACTCTGGTTCCCTTAGAAGGGAGATGAGATGCTGCTTCGAATTGCCATACTTCCTGCATGCCTGTGAGGTACTTCAGCCAATCAAAAAGTTGATGTTTGGTCCGGGTATCCTTTATAGCTTGCTGGTTACAACGTCATGAGTCAAGGGATGACCTTCCACCAATGAGTGATTACACATGTGCTTCAGATGCAATCATGCAGAGGCATTCCCATAGCATCATCATCATCAGATGCAGTATCTCGTTCCATTCTCAGGGAACCAGGATTACAGTCGTAACCAAGATGTTATTTCTCTCACCTCATATTGTTTCCATCACAAAAAAAAAATTGCGAGCACAAAGTTTCTTGGGAAAAGGTAAAAGTTTTGTAAGAAAAGGCAAAAAGCATCGAAATATAATTTGTCCTCCCATTTAATGTTTTTACCATTATTACCATGTCCCTATAGTTGCTCCGTAAACCTAAGATAATACATTTGTATTAAAATAATTCAAAATACCGTCGAATTATACTGCTTAGGTGCTTACTTTGAATTATCAGCTTAGGTGTTAACAGTTCAAATTTATATATTCAAACAAGAATAGTACAAAAATAGTGTGATTGCCCAACACATCAACACAGTCCCTCAAGATGAAACACATTTCAGCGATCAATTTCAATAAAACGTATAATCTTTCAGCTCTCTATGAAGTCTCTTAAAATTCCCTTATGTGAAGCTATTTATCATATAAAACAATTCTTTTGCAGACATAATGCGACTTACATCTGTTTGTGCCATGGAAAAGAATGAAAAGACTTGCATTACTTGTTGCATGCAATTAAAGCCCAACAAAAAGACACAGGAAACAGTTTAATATCTCATAGAGACTGTAATTACCCGGTGAGAGTCCCATGGGACCTCATTACTGAAACACTCTCATCACACAAACCGTTTTAAAAAACACTCTCCTCCACCAGTAAAGCACACACTCAAGCCAATAAAAGAGACACATCAATCAGTTTAGTTCAGGTAATTACTCTTGAGAAACACTACTGCCGCATCTTTACATAATAATGCCACATATTTAAACAATTTACACTATAAACAGCCTAGCCCTCTCACTGACAGCAATCAGAATAAAGTTGATTGATAATTACATTTAAAGTAACTATAAGAGGATTCAAAATTGAAAAAAAAAAAAAAACATTGTGACATTATTTCATGAAAATAAACACATTTACCTGCCAAATTTTAATGTAATCTCAATATAGTGCGAACTTGTCTGGATACAATTATAAAAAAAAAAATTTTTTTTAAAAATCAATAATTAAATTCAGTAAAACTCGCATACTTCCACACAAAAAAATTCTGAAGGATCATGTGACACTGAAGATAATTCACCTTTGATCACAGGAATAAATTACAATTTAAACATATTAAAACAAAAAAACAGATATTTAAATTGTAATAATATTTTACAAGATTACAGTTATACAATATTACTTTCATAATATTATTGTAATTAAAATAAATTCACCCTTGGTCAGTATATGAGACTTCTTTCGAAAACATTAAAAAAAATTAGGGACCCCCTACTATGGAACGGTATTGTATATACATTTTATCTTTCCATTTTAATGAGAGTTGAAGTGGGGTGTAACTGTATACTCAAATTTCACGATTATGTCCCAATGCAAATTTTTTTTTTTATGTTTCTAAAATAGGCTTAGTTTTCTATATACAAATATGTGTTCAGGTTTGTGAAATTTACCTGGTTAAAGGTAAAAGTATTTTTGGGGAATTGCAAAACATCCACCAGTTTCCCAAACACTCTCCATGTCTTCTAGTTGACCAAACCGATCCCACCCCAGACTCCAGACTCAGGCCTAACTAGACAGACCTTGACCTTGAGAGCAACAATCAGTAATTGGGCATGTTTATAATTTAATTTCACGATCATATGTATAGGGATTAGGTCTATAGATAGTTTGTGAAATGAAAGTGTGCTGGGACCCCCACGAGTTAAAGCCCTGATTAATGTGTCATTGATTACAGGGACAAAAGGGTAATAGTTTCTTTTCACCGCAACTGCATTTGTCTCTAAAACATCCAAATGCATTGCCTGTACACTTTTCATCTTCATACTATTTTGGTTCATCCAAGCAGCATGCACACACCGTTCGTTGAGATAAAGTACATCTAAAGTTACGAAGAAACATTTCTCTCCCACCTTCTTTATTGCTGTCCTTTAACAGACCTGTCAAAAAGCCTCTAAAAACTCTGCGGACATGTTCAGTCTGAGGCCTAATTAACTTTGTACAAGTATTCATGTACTGGCGAGAAGAAAACTAAAGCTTCACTTTGCTGGTTTTGATCAGTATCATGGAGTGAACAGTGGTGTGAACGACAACTGGAACACTGTCATAACGACTATCTCTGATGATCATGCAGCGTTACACTTCTAAAGACTCTTCACACATTTTAAGATCCAAGAGTCAACTGAATTGCTCAAATGAGAACAGGGGAGAGATAAACTTGGGGGGAGGATGTTGAATGTAAAATAACAAGAGAATCTTGTGTCAACTGCGCTGCATACATCTGTGACAAATCAAAGAGAATAAACAACGCTGTGATTTCCGCGCACCTTGACAGGCAGAGTGGAGAGCGAAAGCGAACGCGTTTCTGACAGGCGACGACTCCGGGTGAGCCTCCGAGTTACTAAACTCAACTTTTTAAAATTGCAACGCTAAATATGCGATGACATCGCAGCATGAGTCTGGCACATTGAGAGCAGTTTTACCTCGAGCTCCGCTGAAATGTTCCGTGTGTTACCACTCGCTTTTCACATCACACCTGAAAGGATGTCATAATAGCAGCTCACGTCCTGTAGACGCCTGCGCCCGAGTCTACTGCTAAACACCCTACAGAGACACACAATCGCTCCTAAACCTTTACAAACTCTACACTTTTACAGCATTTATTTATCCCTGAAGTCCACTTACAAAGTTCTCCAAGGTCTCTTCCACCAATGAAGTCATCATTTAGTTGTCATGCCCTTTTCCACCCTCGCTCTGACCATTAAGGACCGTTCACACGTGCATTTAATTATTATTATTTATTTATTTTTGGTATGTCCAACTCAAACAATCACTTATTTATTATTGTGATATTTACAAATCCACTGAATTATACATGACCTGTCTACATAGTACATCAAAGTTTATTCCAACAGGAAAAAAAAATATTTGAATGTATATGAAAATGTGTACATTTTAAGTGCTTTTTTAGGTGTCATTTAAAGTTTTTTAACACATATTTTGCTTAATTTCCATAGCAATGAAGTGAAGTTTTTTAATTAATTACAAAAATAAAATAATCTGATCACTACACAACAACAGCAATAGCAATACCTAACTAATAATACTAATAAAAATAATTAGATGTATATGTATAGATGTATGTATGTATGTCAACTATACAAATAGATCAATTAATATTATAAACAAAACACTTCCACTAATTTACAGCATGTCTAGTGAGTGGCAACTATTGGCGGAAGTGCAAACATCGCCGTGCAATAGTCATAGACAAATGTTACTTAGTAACTTTATACTCAAATGCCTTATATGTGCTGACTATTCTCAAATAACATCCCATTAAATCTTAATGCTGAAGCCTTCACTGAAAGAGGAAATCACATTTCTAAGGAGTGTGAGAGACCTTAATTCTACAACTCTTAGCATGTAATGCTTCAAGAAGAGCCCAAACAATGAGCTGCCCTCTCAGTAAACCATAGACAAGCCTCTTATCCTTTAATTAGACCCCTCAAACACACACACACACACACACACTTGTATATGTGGTTTACGGGAAGTGGGAAGGAAGTGTCCTTGAAAACCATGTTTACGTTGTAATACCCATGTCATTATACACATTTGTGTTCTCATTAAACTATAAAGAATACACACTCTCACACACACAGCCAAAGAGTAAATCAATCATTCAATCTCACTATGATCCATAGCAGCTTCAAAAACGAGTGAGCTGCCTATATATATCATAATGCCTTATAATAGATTGAAGAAAAAGTTGTATTTTATGGTAATAACATACCAACTTGGAGCATTCACAGTAGATGTCAACTGTTGTGTGTGTACAGATGTGTTTACTGGAATTTTACAACGGTTTTAAATGTGAATCATCATTAGAAAGTCGGAACTATCGGTTTTATAGAATTAATTATGAGTAAATAATGTACTTTAACTTTGGTTGCTACATCATATGAAAAGACAAAATGTTATAAACCAGTAAGAAAGCATTTCTAAAGCATTCATATAAAATGTTAAGTCCTAAGTCTTTCAGTAAAAGTACAGAGGTGAATTTCATCACACAGTCTATCAAAAATGAGAGCTCAAGTAGAAACGTCACATCCCTTCTGAACACTTGGCAACGTAAATTGTTTATCAGACACTAATGCAGGCGTTTAATCCAATTTGCATTCATATTAGTTACCGGGTATCTCCATCCGAGGGGAATTACTTCTTTAGTGGCCCTCTGAGAGTCCAAAATAACTCCATGCATAATATTGGTATCTTTATATTTCTCATTTGAGAAGCCAATTGCTTTCAAATACACTCTGCTCTCACAAGTGATTGGTGAAGTCATTTGAAGAGGCTTCAGTTGAACAAACACACAGACACACACACACACACACACACACACACACACACACACACACACACACACACACACCAGCAGGTTATGGAGCCTGTCATAGACTAGCAGTCACCAGATTAATCCACCGACTGCATTGCATCTTTGTGCCTGTTGGATCTGCCTGGGTCTGGATGTTAAAGGGATCCTTCACCCTAAAATGAAAATTAAGTCATCATTTACTTATTTCTTTTTCAGACCGCGAAAGAAAAAACAAAAACATGTCCAACTCGTGCTCATGCATATAATGGCAGTGAATAGCAACGAGCATCAAGCTTTAAAATAGATGCAAAAGTATCACAGAATGATCCGATGCGACACGTGTCGTATAACTTCTGAAGACAGAACACCAACGGCCAAGGGCAAAATAATGCATTCAATTTCTGTTTGTTTTTCACTAAAGCCTATCGTATAACCCCAGGAACACTTGGATTATGAGACGCGTGTCACACGGGATCATTCTCTGATACTTCTGTGTCTTTTTTAAAGCTTGACGCTATTCACTGCCATTATATGGACGAGCGCAGGTGGTCTGAAAAAGAAAGAAGGGCATAACAACACTAGTGAGAGTAAAGGATTCATTAATGATCGTTTAGGGTGAACTGTCCCTTTAATGTGAGAGTGTAAACTGTTCTCTGTGTGTTGAGTAGGCTATGTGTTTGACTCGTGATGAAGTGTTTCTTGGTATTGTTATATTATTATACTGTGTACCATGTGTCAAAGAAGCTCAGGTAAGGAGGACAGGGGATAGAATAAAGAATTGTAAAAAAAAAAAGAAAAAAAAATATTGTGAGGGGTAATTAAATTTATGTAAAGAAAAATTAACTATTATAATATATATTTAAATGACAGAACGTATGTGCCTAGTTGACTTACCAATTACAATTAAAACAAGAAAGACTTACTTAAGAAGCAAAATTACTTGTTTATTTTCAGGGGGAAAAAAGATATATAAATAAAACCAAAACAAGAAAAATATGTGTCAATGGAGTGAGTCAAATGAACTTGATTCAAAGGGAAAACGTCTCGGTTACATATGGTAACCCTCGTTCCCTGAGGGAGGGAACGGAGACGTAGGTCAGACTGACCAATAGGAATCTCGCTAGAGAGGCCAATCTACTTCGAGTGAAACTAAAACAAGCCAATGCACATTGGCATGCAATCATTTGCATCAGCTGCGCGTCCTCGTCAGCGCGGGTATTTAACAGCAGCTGTTATGATTGCACGCTAGTTTTTTGCTGAGGAGCCAAACCTGAAAAAGCTGGCCGCCCCAGCGGGCGGCAGCAGATGTGGCGACGGGACCTACGTCTCCGTTCCCTCCCTCAGGGAACGAGGGTTACCATATGTAACCGAGACGTTCCCTATCGGTCAGTCACTACAACGTAGGTCAGACTGACCAATAGGAATCCCTACCAAAGCGCCACAGCTGCTGCACCCCATCCAGCGCCCCATGCAAGCCTCTACACCTTCTTGCCTAGAAGGACGATAGGAGGAGGCTACACACAGAGTGTATCTGTCACTGTTGTTCCGTAATAACCCATACAGTGAGATTATTGGATAACACTGGGAAAGCGTGCCCTTCAGTTAGGAAGGAGGACGCTGCGGAAGCCACTTACTTCAAGGAGTTATGTGGGGAATACATATGGACTAGCCCGAAGGCTGTACTACATATGAGATAGTGGGTGACTTAGCCCAAGGGAAAGACACGGGCTTCCGTTAGGAGCAGCCGTGGAAAATATACACATATGGGATCCCCGTAGGGTCACACATATGGAACCCAGCCCAGATCCGGTTCTCAAGGATTCAGCGGATAAAGGCCTGGCACCTGGACGCTCCGCCATGTCCGGGCCGAGGGGTTTTTGGAGGACTCAACAGGTTTTTCACTCTGGAGCAATAAGGGTGCACAGTAGGGTGCAGCAAGCCGACAGAGCCGGGCCTCTCGGTGCTTCTACCCGTTTAGGGTGAGAACACGGGAGGAGACCGGCTCTACACGTAGGCTATAATATCTAGCGAACGTGTTAGGTGTCGCCCAGCCCGCAGCTCTACAGATATCTGTTAGCGAGGAGCCACGTGCCAGCGCCCAGGAGGATGCAACGCCTCTCGTGGAGTGTGCATGCAACCTGAGCGGGCAGGGCACGCCTTGAGCTTGGTAAGCCAAGGCGATGGCATCCACTATCCAGTGGGCCATCCTCTGCTTGGAGACAGCCTTTCCCCTCTGCTGGCCTCCATAACAGACAAAGAGCTGGTCTGAGGTCCTGATGCTTTGAGTTCTGTCCACGTACATACGCAGAGCGCGAACGGGACAGAGCAAAGCCAGGGCTGGGTCTGCCTCCTCCAAAGGCAGCGCTTGCAGGTTCACTACCTGGTTTTTGAAGGGAGTGGTAGGAACCTTGGGCACATAGCCAGGCCGGGGTCTTAATACCACATGGTTGTCACCCGGCCCGAACTCTAGGCACGATTCGTCGACCGAAAATGCGTGCAGGTCTCCTACCCTCTTGACAGAGGCCAGTGCAACCAGTAGCAAAGTCTTCATGGAAAGGAGCTTTAAGTCTACTGACTGCAGAGGCTCAAAGGGAACATCCTGAAGTGCTCGAAGCACCAGGGGAAGATCCCAAGAGAGTATGGAGGGGGGTCGAGGAGGATTTAATCGTCTCGCCCCCCTAAGAAACCTGACGACCAGGTCGTGCTTCCCCACTGTTTTGCCATCTACGTGGTCGTGATAAGCTGAAATAGCTGCAGCATGTACTTTGAGGGTGGAGGGAGACAGCCTTCGCTCCAACCCTTGCTGCAAGAAGGAAAGCACAGACCCTATCGAACATCTCCGGGGGTCTTCTCGGCGAGAAGAACACCACTCGACGAACAGGTTCCACTTCAGGGCGTAAACACGTCTCGTGGACGGCGCCCGTGCTGAAGTGATGGTGTTAAGTACCTCAGGGGGTAAGTCACCTAGAACCTCCGCGTCCCGTCCAGGGACCAGACATGGAGTTTCCAGTGGTCTGGACGCGGGTGCCATAGGGTGCCCCGTCTCTGAGTCAGAAGATCCTTCCTCAGAGGAATGGGCCAGGGAGGGACTGTCCCAAGGAGCATGAGTTCTGGGAACCAAGTCCAGGTGGGCCAATAGGGAGCCACCAGAAGGACCTGCTCCTCGTCCTCCCTGACTTTGCACAGTGTCTGTGCAAGTAGGCTCACTGGGGGAAACGCATATTTGCGGAGGCCCCGGGGCCAGCTGTGTGCCAGTGCGTCCGTGCCGAGTGTTCCCTCGGTCAGGGAGTAAAACAGCTGGCAGTGGGAGGTCTCTGAAGAGGCAAACAGGTCTACCTGAGCCTCTCCGAACTCTCTCCAGATCAGCTGAACCACCTGGGGGTGGAGTCGCCATTCTCCCGGAAGCACAGCTCGTGATAGCTCGTCGGCCACACGGTTGAGCACGCCAGGGACATACATGGCTCGAAGCGACCTCAGACGCTTCTGACTCCAGAGGAGGAGATGGCGGGCGAGTTGCGACATGCGACGGGAGCGTAGACCACCTTGTCGGTTGATGTACGCCACGGTCGCAGTGTTGTCCGTACGGACCAGCACGTCCCTGCCCCGTAGCGGCCTTTTCAGGCGGCTCAGAGCGAGATGTACTGCTAGCAACTCGAGGCAATTGATGTGCCAATGCAGTTGGGGAGCCGTCCACACCCCTGACACTGCATGCCCGTTGTACGTGGCACCCCAGCCGGTGGCAGAGGCATCTGTGAAAACCACAGCATGCCTGGAGACCTGTTCCAAGGGGACTCCTGCCCGAAGGAACGAGAGGTCTGACCACGGGCTGAAGGTCTGGCGGCAGGCCGGTGTGATTGCCACCCGGTGAGTGCCATGATGCCACGCCCATCTCGGGACTCGGCCGTGAAGCCAGTGCTGAAGCGGTCTCATATGAAGCAAGCCGAGCGGAGTTACCGCTGCTGCCGCTGCCATATGCCCCAGGAGCCTCTGAAAAAATTTCAGTGGGACCGCTGTCCTGCCTTTGAACGTGTTCAAGCAGTTCAGCACCGACTGAGCGCGCTGCTCTGTGAGGCGCGCTGTCTGTGCGACCGAATCCAACTCCATACCGAGAAAAGAGATCCTCTGCACAGGGGCGAGTTTGCTCTTTTCCCAGTTGACCTGAAGGCCCAACTGGCTGAGGTGCGTGAGCACGAGGTCCCTGTGTTCGCATAACTGATCTCGAGAGTGTGCTAGTATAAGCCAGTCGTCGAGATAGTTGAGGAGGCGAACGCCCTGTTCTCTCATGGGAACAAGGGCCCCCTCCGTGACTTTCGTGAAGACACGGGGAGACAGGGACAGCCCGAAGGGCAGGACCTTGTACTGATATGCTCGACCCTCGAACGCAAAGCGCAGAAACGGCCTGTGTCGAGGAAGAATCGAGACATGAAAGTACGCGTCCTTCAGGTCGATCGCTGCAAACCAATCTTGGGGACGGATGCATCCGAAAATGCGTCTCTGCGTGAGCATTTTGAACGGTAGCTTGTGGAGGCTCCGATTCAAAACTCGCAGATCCAAGATCGGTCGTAACCCACCACCTTTCTTGGGTACAATGAAGTAGGGACTGTAGTGCCCTGACCTCATATCGGCTGGAGGGACCGGCTCTATCGCGTCCTTCGCCAGTAGGACTGCGATCTCCGCACGCAAGACATGGGCATCGGCTGCTCTCACTGTAGTGGAGTGGATGGCCCGAAACTTGGGGGGACGCCGGGCGAACTGAATCGCATAGCCGAGCCTGATGGTCCGAATGAGCCAGCGAGACGGACTGGGGAGCGCTAACCAGGCTCTCAGAGACCGTGCAAGCGGGACCAAAGGGACTGTAGGCGTACCCGGAGTGGGGCAGCGAGGTGGAACACAGGGACGTGGCTCGGGAGGCTCTCTCTGGGAGGCGGCCCGTAGCAGGGTCTGTGTGTGCTGTGCAGCACTTACCTGGTTCCACGGGGCAGGAGGTGCAGGAGGCGGCTCGGTGGCGTTCTCGAACTGCACACTGCTGCTCACTGGCGACAGAGGAGGCGGATGAGAGTGGTGAGGATTCTGTCCTCCCACTGCTCTCCGGGTCCTCTTCGGACCCAGAGATGGTAGAAACTGCTCTTTTATTGAAAATTTGGGTACCGCTGGTTTTGAGGCCAGCGGCGGAACACAAACAAAACGAAACACAGGATTTTCCACCCGGCCCTCTTCCGGGGGAGGGAGCGATGCAGTCATCGTCTCCTGGAGAGCAGTCCCTTCCATCTCCGGGTCGCCCGTCCTAGGGCCGCTTACCCCTGGCTTTGCCGCCCCTCTTGGCGGGGGCCTGGATGGGCGGGGCGCCCTGCCTGCGACTGGCTCCACGGCGCCGCTTAGGTGGAGGCTGCTGCTGTGGCACGGGAGCAGGGGCAGACGCAGGCGGACGCCCTCGGCGACGAGCAGACTGAGGTGCCGCGGGCGGCGGGGTGGAGGCAGCAGCTGGCCGCCGCGGCAGGATGTGTTTGATGGCCTCCGTCTGCTTTTGTACAGCCGAGAACTGCTGGGCGAAGTTCTCGACCGCGTCGCCGAAGAGGCCGGTCTGGGACACAGGGGAGTTGAGAAACCGGAGTTTGTCAGACTCCCTCATGTCAGCCAGACACAGCCAGAGATGGCGTTCCTGGACCACCATGGTGGACATCGCACGACCCACCGACCGCGCGGTCACCTTCGTCGCACGAAGCGCGAGGTCCGTCGCGATGCGAAGTTCCTGAAGAACTTGGGGATCATGACCACCCTCGTGCAGGTCCTTCAGTGCCTTGGCCTGATGGACCTGCAGCAACGCCATGGCGTGCATGGCAGAGGCAGCTTCCCCACAGGCCTTGTAAGCCTTGCCGGTTAAATCCGACGAGTACTTACAGGCCCGGGAAGGGAGACACGGTTCTCCACGCCAAGTGGAGTTAGGGCACAGTTGCATAGCAACGGCCCGTTCCACTGGCGGGATGCGCGTGTATCCCTTAGCTGCCCCGCCATCAAGGGTGGTGAGGGAGGAGGAGCCACCGGAACGGTTTCTGGCAGTAAAAGGTGCCGTCCACGTTCCCGTAAGCTCCTCATGCACTTCCGGGAAGAAAGGCACTGGGGTGGGTTGCTGAGAACCAGCGCGCGCCACCCCGAGATACCAATCATCCAACCTCGAGGGTTCGGGACACGGTGGAGGATTCCACACGAGCCCGACCCCGTTGGCGGCCCGGGAGAGCATGGCCATCATCTCCGGGTCCGTCTCAGGCACCGCTGGCACCCCCGAAGGAGGCAGCGGTGCCGAGTCGTCGTCCGCAGAGAAGTCTGACCCACCCTCCGATGCAGCGATCGACATCTGGTCACTGGGAGCCCCAAAGGAGACAACCGGTACACACCTCGAGGATGGTCCAGCTTTCTCCAATGGAAGCTCAACTGGCTGCGGAGCATGAGAGGGGTGAGGGCTCCTAGGGGGTTGGTTCCCCGAAGGAGACGCGCTCACCGTGATCCTCAGGTCACCCGCGCCCCCGCCCGAAGCAACCCTCTGAGGAGGATTGGAACGAGGCAGAGGCACGGGGACTCCGCCCCTTTGCAGGAACAGGAGTCTCGACCGTAGCTCCGCGATGGTCATCTTCCCACAATGGGTACATGACTCATCCACAAACGCTGCCTCAGCGTGTTCAATGCCCAGACACACGAGGCAGCGTTTGTGACCATCCTGTGAGCCCAGGTAACGACCGCATCCAGAAACACACAAATAGAAAGTCATCTTTTTCTTTTTAAAAGACGCTCTCTATTTGTGTAAGCTCTTTTAGGGACTGCTCTCACTGGTGCTGAAACACGCAGGGGAACAGTCACTGCGAACACAGACAGGAATGTGCACCTGTCTGTGCGCGATCTCTCTCTCTCTCTCTCGCTGTCTTACCAGCTGTGAAAACAGCTTTTGAGCGCTCGTACGGCGCACCTTACCAGCTGTTACAACAGCTTTTTGGTTTGCTCAATACCACAGACAGGAGAGAGAAAAAGACGACTGTTCGCGCTGCCGTGCTGTAACGCCCGCACCGGGAAGGAGAGGTCCAAAGAAGAGGCTCGCTTAGTAACACTCTGTAGGTTTAACATGAAGCGTTTGGCTCCGAAGCAAAAAGCTAGCGTGCAATCATAACAGCTGCTGTTAAATACCCGCGCTGACGAGGACGCGCAGCTGATGCAAATGATTGCATGCCAATGTGCATTGGCTTGTTTTAGTTTCACTCGAAGTAGATTGGCCTCTCTAGCGAGATTCCTATTGGTCAGTCTGACCTACGTTGTAGTGACTGACCGATAGGGAACTAGATTATTTTTCTGACCCCTTTGGCATACATCTCTTTTTCAGCATAAAATCACTCAATGTATCAAAGTCATTTTGTTTCTCAACCAAACATATCTTGATTTAAGAATGTTTAGATATTTGTCCTGATTTGTACTAAGAAAGTCATTTTTGGCAGTGCTCTAATGAATGGTCTTCGACTCTCAGATTGCTTATTTGCAACAGATTTTCTAACAAAGGCAGATTTTTCCCACATATCTCTTTACATAAATGGCTTCTGAATGAAGCTTTTAAACAATAGAACGGAGGTGACTTCACCCAGACGATAGTGTGACTGGGGTATAAAATTCAATGTTTACAGACGAAATCCATACTTTCAAGACACTGAGAAATGTGGGGTTGCCAGAGGTATGCAGAAAAATGAGCTGAAGACAATGAGACGCTTTTGACAGTAAACTGTAGGTTGCATACAAAGAGACAGGGGTCAAGTTGAAATTGTCCATCACCCAGACAAGCAGAACTCATTTGGATGCAAACGAGTGCCTACAATATTCAAATATTCAATATATATTCAGAGCTTGGGAAAGCGCTGGACTGACGGACCCTCCCCCTACAGACACGCTTCATACCCGTGTTCAGCCGCCGGGTTCAGAGGTACAGTGCAGATGTGTGTGGGATTTATGTTTACTATGGTATTGTTGACTTCAAAAAATGAGCAATGTCAAACTCAGAAAAACACACAGACCTACGGAAAGCTGTGAAAGGATCAAATTGATCCAAATATTAGTGAGCTGGAAACTATTTTACGTTATCTCTGTGACGGGGCGATTATTTCGCATGTGTAGTGACAGACAGAGCAGTTGTGGGACCCGCAGATGAGCACGTGTCTCAGTGAAACCGCACCTGTCACAAAAACGTCAAGGCATCGGGACATTTTCTTCCTCTTATTACTCCACATACGTGTTCCCATAAGGAGTTCTGGAGGAAAAGACGATACATGTTTCACTTAAAGGGGTCATATAATGCCATTTTTGTACAAGCTAATATGATTCTTTAGGGTCTAAATTAAAAGTTTGTAATATACTTTAATTAAAAATTCTCATTAGTATTGTAAGAAAACACTTATTTTACCTGGTCAAAAACAGCTCTGTTTTCAGCACGCCGTTTCAGTGCATATGCCTTTAAATGATAATGAGCTTTGCTGACTCCGCCCCTCTGTTCTGTGCGTACACCGTTTGTAACACAATAACACAATAACCATAACGCGTTGTTCAGTATAAACGTGGGATTATGAATTATATTGAGAACGTCATACATAGAAAACATGCCGTAATGTACCCTGAGTGTAAACCTTAGACGCATTCATTGTGAAGCGTGTAGCTAGCGATTTGCAAAGATTAATATAATAATATAAAGTTTAATAACACGTTACACTCACTTCAGTTCTTCTGGAGATTCAGCAGGAACACGAATATCTGGTACCGATCCTTTTTTCATGAGCAGCTTCTTAGCAAATCCAGCTTTAGACTGACCCTCGTTTATAAAGCAGTCTGGTGAGAAATGATTCGCGCAAACATGAGAGCATTGACGTTGCTCGTGGGGAATATTCCCTTCGAAAACAAACTCAGCCACTGCGTCTTCAGCGGTTCGGATTTAGGAACATCATGACTGCTGTGTTCGTTATTGCACCCAAGAACAGAACACCACAATCGCTTAGACGCCATTCTGCTCATAGACAGTGCTCCAGCATATCAACAATGACCGCGCCGGTCCGCGCAGACTATGATTGACAGCTCGCTCATGAGCGAGGGCGGGTCTGTGTTGAAACACTCCTGTCAATCAACAATCGTGGGAGGGGCTTCCGACTGTGTGACGTCACATGGTCGAACGGCTCGATTTGAGGCAGGGGAAAACATATAAGGAGATTAAAACAAAAACACTGGATGGATTTTTTATCATTTTATGATGGTTGTGTACAGGCACTGCCAACACACATTTCAGTACAATCAACTTGAAAAAGTGCATGTACCATTATATGACCCCTTTAAACGACAGATGTTTTCTATGTCTTTGATTTGAATCACTATAAAGGTCACTTATATCAAAAAGGTACAATCATTTTGTACAATTCGACTTATGATGATACATTTCCTTAAACATTTTTTTACCCAAATGAAAGAGTTAATGAGGAACATTAACGTTGTCACTTTCAAGTTTGTCTATTAATTTGTGAGATCGCCTTATGAACAAAGGATTTACAGTATGTGATGCTGCCTTTTTGTCCATAATGAGGTACAGTATAAGGCAGACATAATGCCAATAAATGCTGTCTAGGTGTGCAGCTAACATACAGTATCAATGATTAAGGTTGTAAACAGTCGTCGAACCCTTGACAATCAGGATTTGAAATGAACTTTTTCACTCACAATTTTTTTTTAAGTTATCGGAAATTCAGAACTTTTACTAGCCAAAAATTAAATTAACCAGATTAACTATATCACAGCTTTTAGAAATATAAATATATATTATCAAATTTGGATTTCATACATTCATTTCTTATTCTAACAAAATCCTGTCATCCTGCATCTCCTCCTTTCCTGTTTCATCCTCATCACCAATAGTTTGTTTTAGGAGGACAGATCAATGAACATAAAAAATGTAGGATGTTGGAAAATAATAATGTCTTTTCTGTTAATGAAATGCTTTTTAATCTTCGCTTGCAAACGAACAAGCGTGCCGTTATTTGTTGCGTAGTGACGTGTGTGTTCAAGTAAGCCATGTGTGCAGATTCTGCACAATACGCTGTATTTAATATATCATGATGACTCACGAGTTGAGTATTTGTGATAAATCTGTGCAGATTTGGCTTATACGAACTTCCCCAGCAAAGTGAGCAAATATAAGTAACCCGCCAAATCGGCTCGTGATTTGACAGCGTTTCCCGCCACAGTTGATTTTTACCCGCATTTGGCAGGGGTTCATTTCAAACCCTGTTCACAGTCACCCATAGGAATGCCACGACAATCCAAACCTACACGCCAACCTGATCCAAATCCATCCGCATCGCCACAGAGCCACTTGAGCGTCACCCATAAGTCATTGCACATCAGACACCTTCTATTTCCTAAACGCATCAGAGCCACCTGATGCCAGCCGTCATTTTCAGCCCAGGATCAATTGAAATCCTGTGTCATTGGAAACTCTGTACGGATGAGCTAATGAAATAAACACAATTGGATAGCAGAGAGTGTGGGTCAGGCCAGAGTAAGTGCCTATTTACCTGAATGAGAGGCTGGTATAATGTATTGGAGTGGATATCACATTAACCTGCCAAAGCCTTTTTAAATGGGGTCCAGGGCTTAAACTGATTTATCTATTGGCTCCCCCAGGGGCACTTTAGAGTGTGCAGCCCATCCAGCTCACCCATCAAAGTAGATATCATTACTGCTCAGTCAGGCCAGCGCACTCACACTAACAGGTGTGTGTGTGTGAGCCAATGCACATGTGCGCTTGTGCTGTAAGAAAAAATGATAATAAACCCAAAAGGGCACATTATGTCATTAGGTAACTACAGATGTATTTCTGAAAATCTAACAGTGGGATTTTATCCATTAGGGAATTGATTGGATTGTCAAAGTGGGCTATACTTAGCAGAACGGAGTCACGTGTTTGGAGGACAGGGGCTGAAAAGTATGAGGGATTCATAACATTAGTGAAATTAAAGGAGTTCTGTCATGTCCACCTAACCCTCATGTCCTTTCAAAAACGCATTGTCTCACTTTATATTTTAGGTGTCTTTAACTACTATGTGCTTACATAATAATAATAATTGTTAGGTATACAATGTACATATTGTGTTGATGTTGAATTGCTGCTATTGAGGTGGATCCGGTATTGGTTTAAGAGAGGCTTAAAAGTTAAAGGCTCAATAGATGTAATTACATAAATGAACTACAGCTGTAATTATGTGCAGGTATTTTTTTAATATAAGTTCAGTGTAAAAACTTGTATGTACACAGTAAGTGCATTTTATAAAATGACCAATTTAAATGTTACATAGTGGACTGGTACATGTATATTAGTTAAAGACACTTTAGTGGGACTGACATTCTTTCTCCTGGCGAACATGAAAGAAGATATTTTGAGCAGTGGGTTTTAGATATAATGGAAGTCAATGGGGTTGAATGTTGTTCGGTTCGCAACGTTCTTCAAATATCCTGTTTTGTATTCCACCAGAAAAAGAAATGCACACTGTCAGGGGTTTGTGGCAGTGAAATCCAGACACTAGGAACAATAATAAACACTAGGAACGCAGAAGAACTGCACACTTACAACTTAATGTTATCGAAAGATAAAGAACTAAGGGTTTAAATACATAGGGAGAGTAATCAATGGAAAACAAAACAGGTGTAGAAATAATTAACAACCAAAACGATAGGAAAAAAAACAAGGATCAAGAACACAGGCAATTGAGCGCAGGGAGAACCGATCTAAAACACACTGAAACTAAACAGAACTGTTACGAAACGACATGAGAGGCGGTGGAAATGTATTAAAATGTTTGGACATTTTGGAAGAATATGATCCGGAGTGTGCATTAAAATTGTATTTAGTTTATTGTACAGAAAAAAAGAAATCTTTAATAGTAAATAATCTTTAATACTGAATAATTAAGCAGAATTTGATTTCATTTTCACTTTTAGCTCCCTGATCAATGAGGGACGGGGAGCAGAGCTGAAATGTTTCAGAAGCCTGTTATAAATATTATGTTTGGTTTGGTCTTGTTAGTGGCGAATAAATTACCTTTATTTTATTATTTTTTGCTTGTTCTCTTAACATTTTCAAAGCTTGTAAGTTCGACATTCCCTGAACTTCCAGTTGTCTGAGTGAAATCTTGGTACAACCACAGCTGTAAAACCAGCACCCATCTAAGAAGTAAATTGATAATTTGCATGCATAAAATGAAAGAAATGTAGACCTTATCATGAGAACTGTTTCATTTGCGAGATAAAACGCACTGCATGATCAGAGATAACATTTACACAAAGAACAAACACTGTATGTGAGAGCGAGACTCGACTGTACACAGCAGAACAAAGAGACCGAGGAGAAAAACACAGAAGATTCACACTAAATATGAATACTAATCGCAAGAATAAACAAAATATAAAGTAGTTTATTAAGTACAGTCAGGTGTCATTTGTTCAATTTGTTGTTAATGGACATTTTTTGGTGTGGTTATCAGATGATAATAATATAAGCATAATGTTTGTGATGACCTATTTTCTCTTTATAATTGCAAATTGAGGTCTCAGTGATTTTAATAATAATTAGTTTATTACAACTTGTGCATTAAAACTTATAATATAGCTTTGTGTGAGAAATAGGCTAACATTTATGTGGTTTTCCCAGAAAATCTTAATCTTGCTAGACAGCTCACAGTAATAACTTTAAATTATGCAAACTAAAGCAAACCCGAACCCTATAATAAGTACATGTTGATATTTAATATTACTCAATACTTAAATGATTAATTGCACTGTGACAAGAGCCCTGTTTACACCTGGTATTAAGATGCGTTTTGGATCGATCGGATCACAAGTGGACGATGTTAAAAAGGCGTAAACTGGGTCTAAAACGTTTTGAGCTTGTCCACTTTGGACCACTTTCAGAGGTAGTTAAAAACACATTTGACCCGATTGCTTTTGTAGTGTAAACGCTCATGTGGTCAAATGTGTTCAAATAGGCCTACTGACCTAATGCGTGAACTTTATGGGAAGCACTCAAGTCAGACAGGATTTAAACTGTGTCGGCTGGAGACCCAAGTTTGGTTTAAAGATGAAAAATGTACCAATCACAATGTTCTCTCGTCATTCATGCTTTCTAACACACACTCACAGCGTTCGGCTGGTCTTGCGGCTCTCAGAGCAGAAACTAAAGCTGATGCTCTCCGTATGTTTCCCGTCGTCTCTGGTCGCGTTCATATGTAAATTGCGTGAGCTTATTTTGTCCATTAGATCAAAAGTTCTGAAAAACCATACATATACATACATAGACCCTCCCCTCATAGAAATCAGGACAGAAGTGGTTGAAAGTGGACAAAAGAGACGGATTAAAATACAGGTGTAAACGGGAATGTGTCTCCCTCGTCTACTTGTGATCCGATCGACCAAAACGCATCTTGATACCAGGTGTAAACATGGCCATACTGGTTGTGTAAGACGTTCTGGTCTCCACTCACCTCATCTGGTTGGGTCACCACCACAGCTGGCGTTTCTTCCTCTAGATCATATCTTCTCTGTGTCATGCGGTTCTCATGATCTTGCTTTAGTTCTTCCTGATCAAACCCCTCGTTCTTCAGGATCTGTTCAGCTTCTTGTTCAGTAGGATCGTGCCCGTGACTGTGGCTTTGACTGGCTGAGGACTCATCTGTGAAGGCCAGAGCTGGTGCTGGAAGGGGGGTCTCGAGGTCTGGCTCTAGTCCGTCTCGGGTGAGATGTTTTAACTCACAAATGTGCTGCTCTGATCCTAAAGACGATGGGATGAACTCATGCGTTGAAAACTCAGGCTCCTAAAAATACAGAAAATAACACATACATTTTTAGATCTGTCAGTTCTTCCAAAAAGCTAGTCAAATTATTTACATGATATGCCATTTAATTAAATGTCAATATGATGTTATTTCTATGCAATAAATCACTGGCCAGTTCAGAGAAATCCATTTTGCATTCAAGTAAGGGCTGCTCACAAACTGTAGAAAATGTTTGGTCAGGTGACCTGAAAAATGTGCCTATTAATTACTAACCAACTAATTATAACCAACCAACCGCTACAATTACGATCCTCTGTTGACCTTTAGGGTTTTTTTTTTAATACATTTTTATAAGTTTGGCCATTTTATTGGATAATTGGATTGGTTATTTTTAATGTGACCACTTAACAAATAGTGTCCTGCCTTAAAACAGTTAATTCATTCCAAGGTACAATGTGCTCTTCCGTGACTTTTTGAAAGCAATAAAGGCACAATTATAATATTCTATATTATATATAGTGTGTTCACACTTTTAGTTCGGTTATCTTGGTTCTTTTGGTCCGGACCAAGAGAAAAAGAAAAAGATTTTGACATTTAGTCCTTTTTCACTTAACATTCACACTGACATTTTTAACACCAAACGAAAGATAGAAAAAAGTATTTTATGACGTGTAATTTGCAATGGAACTTACCGAACATCCAAACCAATGCTGTGTGCTGGGATAAATGTGCTTGTTGTAAGTGCGAAGCTACATATGATGGTATTTTGACCAGTTTAGAAAATTCCTCTGTTACACAGGTCTGATGCGAGGAGACGCGGTTCTGATCCCTGTACTAAACTGTGATGGGCATCATCGAGACTATGATGAGAAAAAACAGGTTTGCTCGAGCATTCTATCCTTTTTAGGGTCGCATCTTGTGACATCATGTCCTGTTTTTGGTTCGTTTACATGTCTTTGGTCCGTGTTGCGTTCATATTTCAGTCGAACCGTATCTGAGTTAAATTGGAAGGGGACAGAGACCCCTGAAAATGTGCATCTGTGGATGTGTTCACACATACAAATAATCATATAGAGTAAAGAGTAAGTGTATTTGGCGTGCTGTCCGAGGGGAGGCTCCGAATTCGGTATTTGACACGAACCCAGAGTACTCCCCCCGTATCCCTGGCTGGGATAGAAACCAGGCGAGAGTGAGGAGACGGGGTGGTGGAGGGATGCAGAAAACAGTCGAGGAACATAGGTGAGTCGGCTATGTACACTGAACAAAATTATAAACGCAACACTTTTGTTACCCCCCATTTTTCATGAGCTGAACTCAAAGATCTAAGACTTTTTCTATGTACACAAAAGGGCCTATTTCTCTCAAATATTGTTCACAAATCTATCTAAATCTGTGTTAGTGAGCACTTCTGCTTTGCGAGATAATCCATCCACTTCACAGGTGTGGCATATCAAGATGCTGATTAGACAGCATGATTATTGCACAGGTGTGCCTTAGGCTGGCCACTATAAAAGGCCACTCTAAAATGTGTGTGTGTTGTTGGGGGGGGGGGTTTGGGGGGCATTTGCCTCACGCAGTGCAACACATCTCCTTCGCATAGAGTTGATCAGGTTGTTGATTGTGGCCTGTGGGATGTTGGTCCACTCCTCTTCAATGGCTGTGCGAAGTTGCTGGATATTGGCAGGAACTGGATATCCTTGCAACATGGGGCCATGCATTATCATGCTGCAACATGAGGTGATGGACGTGGATGAATGGCACAACAATGGGCCTCAGGATCTCGTCACGGTATCTCTGTGCATTCAAAATGCCATCAATAAAATGCACCTGTGTTCGTTGTCCATAACATACACCTGCCCATACCATAACCCCACCGCCACCATGGGCCACTCGATCCACAACGTTGACATCAGCAAACCGCTCACCCACACGACGCCATACACGCTGTCTGCCCTGTACAGTGAAAACCGGGATTCATCCGTGAAGAGAACACCTCTCCAAAGTGCCAGACGCCATCGAATGTGAGCATTTTCCCACTCAAGTCGGTTACGACGACGAACTGCAGTCAGGTCGAGACCCCGATGAGGATGACGAGAATGCAGATGAGTTTTCCCGAGATGGTTTCTGACAGTTTGTGCAGAAGTTCTTTGGTTATGCAAACCGATTGTTGCAGCAGCTGTCCGGGTGGCTGCCTCAGATGATCTTGGAGGTGAAGATGCTGGATGTGGAGGTCCTGGGCTGGTGTGGTTACACGTAGTCTGCGGTTGTGAGGCCGGTTGGATGTACTGCCAAATTCTCTGAAACGCCTTTGGAGACGGCTTATGGTAGAAAAATGAACATTCAATTCACGGGCAATAGCTATGGTGGACATTCCTGCAGTCAGCATGCCAATTGCACACTCCCTCAAAATTTGCCACATCTGTGGCATTGTGCTGTGATAAAACTGCACATTTTAGAGTGGCCTTTTATTGTGGCCAGCCTAAGGCACACCTGTGCAATAATCATGCTGTCTAATCAGCATCTTGATATGCCGCACCTGTGAGGTGGATGAATTATCTCGGCAAAGGAGAAGTGCTCACTAACACAGATTTAGACAGATTTGTGAACAATATTTGTGTGTACATAGAAAAAGTCTTAGATCTTTGAGTTCAGCTCATGAAAAATGGGGGCAAAAACAAAAGTGTTGCGTTTATAATTTTGTTCAGTGTATATAGGCCTTTGCTCATGCTGATTGGAAAGATAATTTGAACATGTTCCTCCCGAACTTTACATCATTAAAACGAACCCTGGTGCGATTGCTCTGTTTAGTGCGGTTCATTTGAATATGTGTAAACGCTACCATACCTGGTGCGCACCAAATCCAATCCAAACGAACTCTGGTGCAGTCGGCATGTAAACAAACCAAAAACTGGACATGATGTCACAAGATGTGACACTAAAAAGGACAGAATGCTCAAGCAAATCTGTTTTTTTCTCGTCGGGATGTTGCCCATCACAGTTCAGTACAGGCATCAGAACCGCATCTCCTCGCAGATCTTCATTTGTGTGACGGAGGGATTCCTGCCGCTGTTTTGACTCCTTTACACGTTTTATAAGCTCTTCACAAGTTCTTCTCAGTTGGTTAAAACACCATCATATGTAGCTACGCATAAAAAACAAATGTCAATGTGAACGCTACACAGACCAGGACTAAATGTTTTTTTTTTTTTTGGTCCAGACCAAACGAAACAAGCGAACTGAACAACAAGTGTGAACACACCCTGTGTCCGCTTGTTTGGTGCACACAGGGTTCGGATGGCAGAGTTCACACTTATACAAATGAACCACACTAACAGAGAAATCGCACCAGAGTTTGTTTTAATCAACCAAACCTGGTGTGAGCACATCCTAAATTATAGTAAACATATTATGTACCTCATGCAACATTCCATATAATCATGACATACAGTATGTAGCAAGGTTCAGGGAAGAAGGAGGCGGGAACCGGAGAACAATCAAATAAAACTTTATTTAAATGAAATAAACAAACAAAATACCTGCCAGCAGTCCCTCACGGAACTGCTGGCTACCGAAAATAAAATATAAATACCGGCCAGCAGCCCCTCACGGACGACTGCTGGCTACCAAAATAAAATATAACAAAATACAAACAAAAGCAGGCCTGTTCCTCTCTCGATCATCCACTCCGTCGCTCCTCCTTTATGCTTCCGCTCCTCCGTGAGAGATGCGAGACCGGTGTGCTTCACAGGTGCTGCTCATTAGCAATCGCACCACCGGCCTCGCGACGTTCTCTCACGTCCCTCGGCCGTCCTGCTCACCACACAGTACATTATATATGTTTATCAGTACAAACCAACATTTGGTAGCAAACTGTCTATCCTCTACTGAGTGATACTGTAGCTTAATTCAATCTAAATATGCAACCGTGTTACCCATTCTGGCATATTTATTGCTCAAGTCACACCAAACCATCATTAAACGAATATTACCACACTAACTTCCTCTTATCGTCACCGTAACAGCATCATGTGCCGTTTTTTGTGCTAATCTAAAACGGGTTGACAAGCACAAATACCCTTTAGCTGAGGAATAACATTTCACTCAACGCCGGCATGATTACTCTTCATTAGCCTGTAATGTGACAGTTTGACAAGTGCAGTGGCTGTTTTAGTCACCTGCTGATGCGTGTACACGGCCCAGTGGAGATGAGACCTCTCTGGAAGTGGCCATTAACCACAGTTCATCTGTCAGACTTCAGTCCACACTCAACCTCCACTACACTTCATTTGGAAAGAGAAATCCCAGTGGACTTTGTGTCATCATTTATAGCAGCGGTCATGTTCATTAAGACCTCAGGGGTGGCCATTTATATTTCAGTGCTACACTTCGTGTTGAGCCTTGTAACGATTTACTTTTTTGTGAAAAAATGAGTTCAATTTTTATTTGCACATCCATTCCTTTCTGAAACAAAACCCTCACCCAAAATGTTTTCGATTTTTCCCACATGCCAGAAAACTGGAAATCAACCAGATAAGCGCCATAGCTTCCTTCAATGAGACGTCACATTAAAATATCCCAGCATGCTTTCCACATGTCACAGCTGTTCTTGCCTCCATTTCCACTGGCATGTCATGTCTTTCATTAGACAAGAATGTCTCAGTAAAATGTCCCCCCATTCAAGTTGGTTTAAACAGTCAGGTCCAATGGGTATTCATTACACACGGATTGGTAACTGGCTAGGAATTGTTTTCCTATACATAATGGTCGGATGTGTAATCCAAGCCTTTTGCAATTAATTAAGAAACGCTGTGTGCATGTGTCCGCTTGTACTTTGGCCCTGTCTGGACAATGACTGATTCGTCTTGGACTGAAGAAAATGTAAAGCATTTGATGTTTCTGAATACTTGTGCAATGAAGTAATGTTGACAGGAATCTAATTAATCTGAAGATTCAGTGTTGGGATAACAGGACATCTATCTGAATGAAATGTAGACCAAACATTGCTTTGTGTGACCGCAGGATAACCACATGACTTATTCATGTTGACATGAGAATGATGTGATAAAATTGCTAGCTAACCTTGTCTGTCCAAAGCTAAAGTTCAACTCCTGTCATGACCATGCAAAGTCTAAAGGTCATTGCACACTGTCCGAAAATTTCGTATGCGTTTTATTTTTTTTGTCATTCGGTGGCTCTGAATTGTCAAAACACCTCTCAAAATGCTCGCTACGGATGCAAAAAATACAGAATCTAATTTTTTTTATGACGGACGAAAGTTTCGGAGGCCGTGTGTAAACGTGATTGACGCAACATGAGGTCGTATTTATTTTTTAACGTGCGAAATTTCGGACGAGAATTTCGGACTCAGGGACCTAAACTTTTGATGCGCAAAAGAAGAAGAATGGGGCCCATGTGAATTACACAGGTAACACCTGACTAGATATTCATCTGCCTAGATAGTAGTCCCATTGCTAAAAGATCAATTTAATTCAATTTACATAAAACCAATTCCATAAAAGTGGAAAGTCTTGCGTGTGATCTACTCACAATGCGCAAATTAAAGAACACAGCAGGATCATTTCCATAATAATGACCAACACTAGAGCAAAATGAGCAAACAAAGCGTATTAGCATCTGGTTTGATGCTTTTTTAGGGACGTTAAATAATGGCGCAAATATCAGTGAATTGCAGGGTTCTCAAGTCTCACGCATTGGCCGTGAGACACACGCAATTCAACCAGTTCACACGCTCACACGCCACACCGTGTATATCTCACGCTGAAAAGGCAATGCCAACCGAGTTGTCCTGCAAGCTTTATATATAACGTTGTATACGAGGCGCATGCACACAAAGATAAGTTTCCTGCCGCCAGCACGTATCTCTCGGCCAGATTGCGTTCGTTACTATAGGCAACTTATAGACGCGCGAAGTCCGCGAACACACACGGAAGTTCGGCCACCGCGACATCGCGCGAACACACGTCGTGATGGAGAAGAAAAAGTTGGAAGAAAGCTCGCCTAACATTTTTAGACTAGAACATTTAATATATAGCCCATCGTATTATTGATGCAGTCAAAAACTCTACAACTGCTTTGCAACCAAGCCAAAAGCTTTGGCTCAGTTTGGCTAAGGAAATGTTATTGGGTATGGGAAGGAATGAAGATGTATTTCTTCAGTTTATTTTAAATTCTATATTATACTGTATTAATAGTATTTCTAGTTACATTACGGCTAAAGCAGAGTGCTCTTGGTAATATTGTATATCCTGTCAAAACATACATTAGCCTAATCATTGCCATTGCATTTGTATTTTTTCAAAGATGCCAGGGAAAAATGCAAAAATATTAGTTTTTCCACACATTTTGGAGCAATTTGTTATATATTTGTAGCCTAATTTTGAAATATAACATTAAAGAGTAGGCCTATATTTGATGTGATGAATTGCTCTGTCATTTATCAGATTTACCAATTGTTATAATTTCTAATTTTTGCTGGTTAATTATGAACAATGGGTAAAATTGGGGGCAGGGATAGGCAGGGGCGGGGCTCCATTTAGGCCCCTCCCCTAACCGCATGTGATCTCACTCCAAGCTTTTGATAAAACTTGAGAACCCTGGAATTGACTAGAGCAAACCTTAGTAAATCTCCTTGCATGCATGATTCATTTAAATATTCTCCTCTCATAAATGTTGTGTCAGAAAGGGAAACTCCTACAAATGCATATATGCAATAAGATCAGCTGCAAAACTAACCCTGTCCACTCCTTTGTGCAGAAGAGTTGGCCCCAATCTAGCCCCAAATGTGAACATGCATTTACTCATCTCACTTGCACAAAACAGATTCAGTATTCCTCAAAATTAATAAAAACAGTGAGATGCAACCTCCGAATATTTACGCAAACCTTTAACAATTAAATATGATAAATAACACAAATATACTTTATGCATTTAATCTCACTTTATTAACCTTTGATGCTGACCTTTGATGATCCAATTCAACCATGCTAATCAAGCATAAGTGACTTAGATAAGCATCACATTAGTTTCTTTTCTTTTTTTTTATTGCTGAAGTAATGTGTTGATCTTTCTTCTCCTGTGTCCTTTTTTATGTTATTAGGTGAGGACAAAGTGATGCAAAAGTAACGTACCGCATTACTTTCCATAAAAAGTAAGTAAAGTAATGGAATTAGTTACTTTTTTAGAGAGAAAAACAATATTGTATCACAGTACTTTTAAAATGAACTTTCCCCAACACTGGTCACAGACGAGCTTAACTTCTACTAAACTCGGGAACTTTTCTTGAATAAGCAAAAAAACAACACATTTTAGCCAAAGAGTACTTCAAAAAAACTTTCTTAAAGTTCTGTAAAGCTTATTAGAGCAGTGAGCAATAAACAGAGAAATTAGACCCGTTGTTATACCATGATGACAAGGCACTGAAATAAATGTGTCACAATGTCCAGTCTGCAGCTGCTGTGGACACTTTAGTTAATCCAGTGTTCATTTCCATCTACAGATACGTGATATCCACAACAGCGCCTGAATACTGCGAAGCTCAAAGCCACAGAGTCCACCTGGGCTCTAAACACAGCGTTCCCGTAAGGGTTCATTCAGCAAGGAGCGGCAAAAGGACAGCAAAGAGGAAATGACACGAGTCCCCAAACAACAACAACCTTACAGGATAAACGTCCAGGGCATACAGAAACAAGCGGGACAGGGCTAATCTTTGCTAGTATTAAAGCTCAGGTAAGCTGAGGAATTCCCTGAAGAATGGAAAAAGGAATTCAGTATTAACAAGCAATTGGTGAACACAGATATTTATAACACGGCTTGAGCAAAGTTTGTCTAAAACAGGCACTATTACTCGCACGACTACAGGGACAGGTTGACTTTTTAACACTATACTCAACCGTATATCATTGTTAGGACAAACTTATTTTTATTTAGTGTAGATAACACTAAATGTATACAGGCAAGAATACATTCAACAGACTCTTTATGAGCAAAGCAACTGCTTAATGAAGTCATATCACCATAAACCTGACTGTGATGCATCAAATCTGATAATGTTTGTGGAAAGAGAGCATTATTCATGCACCATAATCCTCAATCAATGTTCATTTATAGCCACTGGAGTTATTGACTGCTTCTGAATAAAAGTATAATCTTCCGAGACAAACGATTATACACTGTGAAAAGTGAAAATGTGCAGCTATTTCTACCTGATCTGATCCATTACTTGTGTTGGTCTAACCCGACGTAGTACGTTTGAATCATATTAAATCATATTTTGCACTTTTAACTAATACGATTCATTTGGATGTTATATGTAAAGTTTTACCTTTCTTGGCCTTTTTTACAGTGTAGTTTTCATTTCATGTAGGTTGTCCATTTACTTTCAGGGAATCGTTGTTTTTAAAGTTCAGAAACCATGGATCTCTGTAGGTAAATCATATATCACACTCTCCGGGGAGAGATGTTTCAAATGAATGATAAGCGTAACACTTTAGAGGTTCATCGGCTGTCGAATGGTTTGGGGCTGCAAAACAAACTGAAGCCAGACGTTGTGGTGTTGGAAAGAGGAGTGTATTATCTTATGCTATATATAGTGTAAATGTGCATATAATTGCATATTGCACACTAACACATATTTGGCTTTTTTTAGACTATCTTGTCAATTCTTGTGTCTGTTGAGCTTACCTTTTCCTCGACTGCAAAAGCAGGTCTTTGTTGGTCCATGGAACTGGCATCTAGATAAAAAATTTAAAACAAAAAAGATTAAAACTGCTGAGTGTCAGTGTAAAATAGACACATTTGGGGATAATAAAATGTTTAAATGTTCCAACAGAGAAAGTATTTTGCAGGTCAACTGATCTACAGCTGTTCCAGTCTCACTTTATCAGGCATTTAAATGATTATGGCAATGCTCTCTCTCTCTCTCTCTGTGTGTGTGTGTGTGTGTGTGTGTGTGTGTGTGTGTGTGTGTGTGTGTGTGTGTGTGTGTGTGTGTGTGTGTGTGTGTGTGTGTGTGTGTGTGTGTGTGTGTGTGTGTGTGCCTGTAAGTAACTAGAATGCATTCGTACTATAATCAGTTGTATGTTCTCATGAATGATTGCAACCAATAATACTAACCTATAGTTATATAAAAAGACTAAATGCATCAACACCCAGTTTCATGTGGTATGTCAAGTGTTATAATGCATTATTGTAACCATAAATTTGTGGTTACAATTATTTATGGAACTATAATGCATTATAAAGGGCTTGATGCATGAATTATACTTTAATGAAACCCTGCTTTATGGGCTTCAGACACAGAGCAGTGCTGCATTAAGCGCTTGAGTCTATTAATAGAGCTCGCAAATGAGATTAGTCACCTCTCTGCATGTTTACATTGTTCATTGAATTCAAGCGATACCGTTATGTTTTGTTGAGAGGTGTCTAGATAAGAGAAGATGTGTATAGGCTAATAATACCCTGGCCGAGCACCACTATAAGCGCGGTTCCAGGTGCTTCTTTACCTGTTCCAGCAGGCTGTGTGTCAGCTCGCTCGTGTGTAGTGTGAGGAGAATCATGTGTTCCTCCATCTTCGGTCGAGAGGTCGCAACATTCCCGGTCCGCCTGAGTCGGGTTCGTGGAAGTCATGTTAACAGTGCAGGGATTCCTGAGCGCATGATGTCAGAGGATCTCGCGCTCAGAGGATTACCTCACCTGCGTCCTCTACTGAACTGAACGCGACGCGACACATCGAGCGCGCGACACACCGAGCGCGCGACACTGCAGGCGCGGGGTAGCGAATATAACCAGAAGAGTGAGCGCATTGGAAAGAGTACAGTAACAACAGGAAAGACATGTTTATTAGCAGTAGTGGGCCTATAGCCTGTTGTTTGGCCGCGGCGCCTCAATTGCGTTGCTTCCAGACAGTGTAAACACCGTAAACACACATAACATTCGATGCGCACTCCAGAATATTACTTATAAAGCGTACCTAGTTGAGTTTGCATAGTGAAATGATTTCTTTTTTTGTTCTCATTTCGGCACAACACCGGCGTTACACCGAATTCTGTGACCCACCGTATATAGGGCATATAGCCATATGTTATGGTTACTGTTGGGATTATGATGACGACAGCACGATCACATATATTCGATGGCACAGAATTCTGTTTAACACCGTAAACTACAGAATAAAACACGTAATAGGACTAATCTAAAAATGAAGTAAAATACAAATCATTTGCTACATTTGCTAAAGAAATAATATAGCTATATAGCCTATAGGCCTATTTTTTTTTATAGCAATAGGTACCTTGGCTATGTTATGGAAAATAAGTCGCTATATAGCCTAATAATAGCATGCTCTATGCGTTCATACGAGTCCAAGAATAGTTCAACGGAACGCACGGAAGCTTTGAGGCCGTTTATTATTATTATTATTATTATTCTGAACCGTTCATATAGTGATTTCAAAACCAGTTGGCGCAGCAGAATGGACCAGCAGGGTACAACTGTGCTAAAGGCTCACCTGTGTATGATTGCAGAACAAAATATGTATGGAACATTTATTGAGCAACAGATTTTTTTTTTTAAATAAATCATAAAAGTGGATTATTTTGTTTAAAAAAAATCTTATAAATATATGAGATTGTAAGGTGGGCCTTTTACTCCACATACACACGGGTGAAACCAGCATGGGCCAAAAGACACACTAGCCAATTTATACAAATTCTTTAGCTAAAATATGTTTTTAATAATGTCTAAGTTAATAGCCTACTTGTTCAAAACAATCACTTTAGCAAAGTCTGCACTATTTTCTGTTTATTTTGATAAATAAAAGAATTCATTTTTATTCAATAACTATACTGTCGTTAAAATATGTTAATATAAAAATATATTTTAAAAATACAAAAACTAAATTATTGTCAAAAGTAATGATTCTGGAAGCATTGAATGAGATCCCATAATAATTTAATTTAGATTTACAGTAGTAACATTAAATCATATTTTATTAAATGATGATTAATATCATATTTTTTTTAAATATGATGGTTTCATTATAGATATGATGATTATCTCTAAGGTGGACACAGAACTTATTTATATAATACATGATATTTTCCATCTGAATCTGAAATGACAGCAACAGTCTGTCGATACAGCAGAAATACTTTTAGGATTCTTCCGTTATTGAAAAAAAAAACTTTAATTAGCTTGCAAAAAAACTTAAAATCATTAACAAGACATTTGTCTCAAAATATAGTCAATTTTAGCGATTTTAGCAATTTTAGCTAGTTAAATCTACAACATTTTTAAAAAACATAAAATATTAGATCAAATTAGCGCAGAATCAGCGTCTTGAAAAGCGGGTGTTTGGGAAAGTTGTTCTGCCATCTAGTGGTTTAGAGGAAATCAAACCAAGGAGCCTTTTACCCCGGTGCATCATTTGCCCCAGTGCATCTTTAACCCCGGTGCATCTTTAGCCCCGGTGCATCTTTAGCCCCGGTGCATCTTTTTACCCCGGTGCATCTTATTCGCATATGTCCCGAAACATTTTTACAAAGTGAATTTTATCCTGTTATGGCATGTGCTAAAAAACAGAAAGTTCACTTTACTTAGATGTTAAAAAAATGATTAACAACGAACGGCTTCAAGAATGTGTCCTGAGTGAACTGCACTTATGTTTTTAACTTTATATCATAGGCTACTTGAGATGTTGAAAAAAGATGCGTAGCAACCAAACTTGCGCTTGAGGCATTGGAGAGAGAGAGAGAGAGAGAGAGAGAGAGAGAGAGAGAGAGAGAGAGAGAGAGAGAGAGAGAGAGAGAGAGAGAGAGAGAGAGAGAGAGAGAGAGAGAGAGAGAGGAAACTCAGCTTGAGCTTTTCTTTCCCTCTCCTTGAGGAAGCGCGCGGACCTCGAGACTCTTCTGCCGGTAACCGAAGACACTTCTCTGCTCGCTGCTCTTTATATCAGGAGTCGACCCGCTTTGCATCTTTGATTCGTTTCCCCCTCGATGGCTCATAGGATGAGTGTGTTGGCTCTCGGGCTCGTGAGGAGACTGTGGCAGTGATCTGGTCATGGCGTTTCCACAGGGATACTTGTACCAGTCTTCACTGTCTCTGTACTCGTGTCCCCCGTACGGCCCCGGCGCGGTCCCGGGAGCGCGGGCTGATGATCTGGGACGCTCCTCTAGCGGATCCGCCTTCGCCCCGTACGCGTCCTCATCCTTCACAAACACTGCACTCTTCAACTCCCTCCAGTACAGTCCCGAGTCCACCGCCCCCTTCACTTCATACGGGGTGAGTTTACTTCAATAAAGACATGTTTGACTATGATATTTCAGCAGTCGGGGATATATAGCAGCAGTCAGAAGATATTTCAGCAGGCTTTTTTTATTGTTTATGATTATGCATTCCAGTGCCTACAGTTAAAACTTTTTATTATAGGCTAATTATAGGCTCGATTTCACCTTGTTTTTTTGCCTGTAGTGCACTTAAACATGTAGCTATCTATAAAGTTTTTTTTTGACGACGCCGAATTTTTTTTTTTTTTTTTTTTTACCATATATCAAAGTAGATTAATTAGTTTACATTTGTTTTTGCACTTTAAACTTTCATTGGGAACGCAGTAAACAAAACCCTTCAAAATATAGTTAACGAATAGTGTGCATTAATGCGGAATTTACATTCAGAATATTAATTGTTTTCATTTAGTTTTGCTTACTGGGAAGCTTTCATATCAACATGCTTCAGATCATTGTGTGATAAATCTTTTCAGTGTGATTAAGTTCATTTTTAACACGTTCGGACAATATTCCAGAAGAATGTCACATTTTAACAGTAGAAAAGTCTAAACACACAGATCTTCAGACAGAGAGTCTGCTGTGCTTTCCTCCTCGAGTGTAATCTTTATGAATTTCCTTGCCCAGGGCTCCCCATATGAGTCTTCTCCGGGCATGGCGGGCTCCATCGGCTATCACCCGTACGCCGGTCCCCTGGGCGCGTACCCGTTCGGAGACCCCGCGTACCGGAAGAACGCGACGCGCGACGCCACCGCCACCCTGAAGGCCTGGCTCAGCGAACACAGGAAAAACCCTTATCCCACCAAGGGCGAGAAGATCATGCTGGCCATCATCACTAAAATGACCCTCACTCAGGTGTCCACCTGGTTCGCCAACGCCCGGAGGAGGCTGAAGAAAGAGAACAAAATGACGTGGACGCCACGGAACAGGAGTGAGGATGAAGATGAGGAGGATAGTATTGATTTAGAGAAAAATGATGAAGACGATGAACCGCTCAAAACAGCCGAAACAACACAGACGACCAAAGATGCAGGTGTTCATTCCCCCATTCTTATGTGCGCGTGGTTGTATTGTTATTATATTTCGTATAAAAAATGAAATATTATTTTTGAACATATGTCAGTGACAAATAAGGTTGTATGAGATGACAAGGTGACATATTTTTGTGGTTTAACCATCAAGTAAAAAAGGAAATACACGTATTGCACCATGCATGAATGCACATGAGTGCAATTCATTATTTTAATGAGAGATTAATCATTATTTTCAATCATTATAATAATACACTTCTGGAACTTGTTGGTCATGAATAATAGGCTACGTTTTGATATTTAGTGCCTTTTCATGAACAATTCTAAATGTTTTAAACATGAATAAACAACGACCTTGACAAACAGTCATGAGGGTCTACAGGAGTTCTCTGTAAAATACAATTTCCTGTTTTATTTCTTCCTCTTGTTTTCTTGTCACGCGATGACAGACTAATCTCGGTGTGGTTAAATCACATTGTCTTCGATTTGGCGGACACACGTTTAGTAGCTAACAATTCATATTGAATATTTATAGCCTTGGCCTAATAGCCTATAGGCTACAATAACAATATTTTAATACAAAACAAATAAAAAAATAGATTTGCAGGCTTTTAATGACACTTTTTTTCCTGACAAGTTTTAGGCCTATGTTTTTTTTGCCTTCACATAAATCTTTACCTCCCTTTTAAAGTCTCACAAAAATATTTACAACATACTTTTTATTGTAGCCTATTTTTAATAACTCGATTGATTCCGGGGGGGGGGGGGGGGGGGGGGGGGGGGAATAGCATCTGTTGTTGTTGTTTTGTGTTATTTATAATATAAACGCACTTTCTAACAAGCCTTTTGTCATTCCACCGCAGTTGGCGACGAACGCGCGGGAGATCGCGACGACGCGACGGATAGCGTCATCATCGACTGTGAGGAAGAGGAGAATCGGACAGTCTCTGAGTCTCCGGTGCCCACGACCTCCTCTCCCCAAAACGAGCTGAGTGAAAGCAAGACGGCCGTCAGTGAGAACTGCAACGCCACCTCTGTCATTCATTCTGCGATCCCGACCCCTAAACCCAAGCTGTGGTCTCTCGCTGAAATCGCTACCTCGGATAAGCGAGCCGACGCGTCGTCGCCCGCCGGGTCCCCCGCGCAGTGCCTGTTCCCCCCCACGCGTTTCTACTACACGTCTCCGTTCTACGCGGGATTCACGAACTACGGCGCGTTCGGAGCGCTGAACGGCTCCGCGTCAAACTCAACGCTTCTGAACGGGATTAACCAGACTGCGTTACACAGAGCGAGAGACAGCAAACTGACGCAGGACACGAGCACAGATCTCACGTTTCAGCACCGGAGGCCGAATGTGTAGTGCTGGCTGTTTATTATAGGCTACATCATTTCTGGTTTCAACGGGAGTTGTCAGTGTGTGACGAAGGGCAAATGAAAATCTCCGATAAAGCATTTTTTTAATATTTAAAAAGGAAATGGTATTGAAATATTTTTTTTTCTTTACATATCTATTGTAAAATATTTGTGCAAGAGGCCAAAGTACTAATTTAAAAGATTTTTGTAATCTCAATCAGCTGTTAAAATGAGTTCAATTATTGTTTTAACGGATCTTTGCACATTACAAACTTTGATCATGTGCCATTTTGCTAAATCATATCTAGGGGGAAAAATCTTTTTTCAAGCAAATTTACTAATGCATATTAATGCAGCAGTGGTATTTTATTTGTGCCTAGTAAATTATGCATATGTTCTCTTGAAACTTTAAACACATAAATCACACCCATTATATGAAGAGATTTTGAAATAGAAATGTGAGGTGTTTTTATATGGAACAGAAGAGGAACTATACAGGGTTGGCATCAGGTCCATTATCATGACATTCTCTGAAGACATCAGTCAAGAACATTTAGTAGCTGCATTTTTTTTTTTTTTTTAGCCAAGCTATTCTTCATATCATCATATTCTGACCCCTTGCGGATTATTCTATCATCTGTTCTTCACAGAATGGTGTGCAGTGCCTTCCTGATTTGCTCTCAACTGTGCTACACCTACATGGACTCCCAGAAAACACTCAACAACCGTAGCCGTCGCCTCCTGCAGGCATAATACACAGGATAAATTGTACATTTAAATAGCACAAGTCAACATTTATTGCAGGGGGATTATGGGACAGTACTCTTAAGTGGAGGAGATATTAAATTTATGCTCCATAAAGCATCTTCTCATGAAAAGTGTGTTGCTTTTATCCTGCGATGCGGAACGAGCGAGGGGCTGAAAATGTTCAAAGACCATTTTAAAAGGCATTAAATGTGTAAATTCAAAATTTAGTAAACTCTTTGCAAGAATGACAGGATTAGCAGAGATTCCTCATTCCTGCAGTCCGACATCAACAAACATCAGAGAAGCGACTCAGGCCCGTGGCTTACAGGGGGAATACAACGCTTTTGTACACAAAACCATGAAAAGAGGCAGCGAGGACTTGAAAAGCTCTCTAATCCCTCCAGTAAATTCTAAGTTAGGGTGTATATTTATACTTGGCGCAATGCTATTTCACAATTCAGTGAATTCAAAGCTTTGTAACTGAAGAAGCTCCGTCCAAACTATCCAATCATCTTGTGACCAATGTCACATTCAACGCAGTCATTTTGTCCTTTCATTGCTTTACAAGGGGTTTTAGGCCAGCTGGAGATGAGTTTCTTTCCGTCTCTTTTCTAGACGTGCAAACACAAAATATCCCCAGTAATTGCTGTAAAATGGGTTCTGAGCGCACAGCTGATACACTTATTTCTAATAAATCTTTCATCTAGCTCTGTTATTGCCAGCTGTTCAACATGCAGAGGCAATGCTGTGCTAGCTCTCGTTTTGATAACGTCACGTGTTTTTAATGAATTACTCTTTCTTTGTAAAATATATTTCTTCAACTGGCAAGGTATCAAAATCTGATACTGTACATCAGGGATTTTATTTTGTTTTCAGGGATATGAAACCTGATAACTTTACTACAAAACAAGTTTGTAGACATGTTTTTGCTCTCAAAAATAGACTTGGACTGACAACAATGCATTTTCTTGTGAAAATATCTTCTAATATTCCCACACTCTTAAACATAAATGAGGAGTTCTTTGATGACATTGATGTTCCCATGAAGAACTGTAACATGGACTCACTCCACAAGAGTGGGAAACGGTTCTTTAGATTTTTTAAAATGTTCTTCACACAAATAAATAAATGGTTCTATTTAGAACTGTTCACATGTTTCTTCTTTGGCAAACATTTTGGAAGGTTTAATTTCAAGAGTGTGTCATATGAAAAGTGGACAGTCCTTATAGAGTGAGAGCAAATCTGTGAAAAGCTGGTCCACTGTTGATCAATACAGGTGTGGCGTTGTGTAGCGCACGCTTCCGCTCTTAACTAAAGGCTGTAGGGCTTTTACAAGCATTGATCTGGAGCCGATCGATGGGGTCTGAGGGACTGCTTTCCTGCAGTGAGAAGACACTAACAGGCCGTTGATGAACCCAACTCTTCTGGACTTAAACCATGACGGGCATTTATTAAATGTTTGACTTTTTTGGGGGGTGCATTGATACATGTTTATTTTTATTTAAACCAATCGTTATGTCTCATTGAGAGGTTACTGAGTGGTTCTCAACTGGTGGGTCGTGGCCCAAAAATGGGTCGCAGGTCAGATCTGTTCTCAAACAGCAGGACAACATGACAACTTAATCGTGCATGATTCTCATATATCCATGTGTTGTCAAAGATGCACTTTCCAATCAAATCAGCAATTTGTGGCAAATTCATCTGTCATTTGGTTGAAGCTGTAGTCCAATTATGCAGATTGAAGCAGGTGATGTGTCTTTTTTGACAACCATGAAAAATATTACATTTAAGTATAACTTGCAACCAAACAGGTTTGTGTTGATCACATGCATTTTATGTGCATTATTAGGCGTTGAAGGCATGAAACCCTCAAAATTCAAAAGATAAACAACTTCAAAATGTATTCATTTATAAAAGAACCTATTCAGCGTATGTCATAAGTAATTCTGCATATTGTTTGGTGAATGCAGTTTATGGTTATTTGATTTTAAGGACATTTTTGTATAATATAGCAATATTGGTCACTTAGTGTCCAAAGTAAAATCTGAGTGCTAAAGCAACACATGTAGTTGAGAAGCACTAAACAGCGTGATTCCCATTTAAGAGTGAATTATTCTTGCAGTTATCATTCATTCTCCTAACAAGCACGCCCTCCGCTGTATGATTGTATTACACACTGACAGTCCTCCAGGCCTTTGGCAAATAGATTTCATTTAGGGTTGAAAATGGCCAGTTACGCTGATGGCTCAATTTACTTAATAATAGATGGGAGGTAGTCTCTAAAATAATATTGACTCAAGCAGTCCCGCACGGCTCGGAGGCTCGGAGAGGAGGCGTTTTAAACAGACAGCTGCTCCAGCCTCAGGGCTCGTCTTTAATTGAAAGCATCATTAGGAGCCTCGGAGTCCCAGAGCAACTGCAGTCCTCGCACGCAAATAACGCCACGAGCCCGCCGTCGTCGCGCGCCACATCCGGCGAGAGCCTCGCGAGCGGGTAACGCTGGGCTGACGGCTGATTGGCTAATTAAGACATGCCATCTCACATTGTCTTTGTGTGTTTGCTTGTTTACATCAAAGACTGTGAATAATTTAGTACACCTGGAGACACGAAACGATAGCCTACGCCCTGTTTGTAATAGGCAGAAATACCAGTTCGTTTTGTGTGTGTGTGAAGTGAATTCATTTGAGCATAATAATGCCTTGTTAATAAAGGTAGCATGTTAATAATTGAAATATAGTTTGTCAGCAATATAATGAAAGCATGGGAGTTCGGAGCTATAGTTTTGGTCGTCTTGACAATAAAAACAAGTCATTGAAAATGTGTGAATTCCAATGAAATGAAATGGCCTATTATAGCCTACGCTTTAAAGGGAAAACATGTAAACAAAGCAATTAAGAAACAGAACAGGAAAAAAAAATCAAACATGTGACAATCTGCCCCAATAAAAATGTGCACCAACCTGGTGTTTATGAAAAATACTCATCCTTTTCTTTTCAGCCTTTCTGTTGAAAAATATTGTAATATATCCAAGTGTTTTACTGAGTTCACATGATATTACAAAAATGTAAACCCTAATGCTCAAAATAATTCATTGGTTTGAGTATAGGCTCAACTTTAATCATATGCAAGTCGTAGGACCATAAAATGTATGTCCAACCAATCGGTTCGAATGCAATGATTGGACGAATATTTTATGGTCCTATGCCTTCCACAAATTATAATCTGTGGAAGGCATAGGACCATAAAATGTTCGTCCAATCATATATATATATATATATATATATAAATACACACACATTTAGACCACTTAAGTTAGTGATTGTTTTCAGGATAGGAAGAGACTTTCAAGCAGCATAACAAAAAAATGTTTCTGGAACAAATCGTCTACTCTGCATTTAATATATACAAATTCACTTACTCAAATACTTCAAGCTAAGAGCAATTACAATGTATGAGAACAAAATAAAATTCTGCCAGTTCTGCTTACTTAACCTTTGAATTTCCTAACTTAAAAAAAACCTGATTTAACTGATTACCTCAAATGTTTTGAGTTTTGCCAACTTATTTGGGTTTACAGTGAATATGATGTTAAAATTGTATGATATGATGATGTCTGGAGGATAAAATTCACAAAAATCCTTCTAGTTAAGGCACTTTTGCACAGGGTGTTGACAAAAACCCCTGAGAAAACAAGCAAATCAAAATCGTAGTGATAGGCTACTCCGAGACATTTTGACAAGATTCCAATGTGAGACAAATAGCCCAGTCTTCTCCACTCATAATCAGTTCATCTGTACCTTTCTGTCTGATTACATTATTTGGTGTAGGTATATTCTTTAAACAGCACTGAGCTGAAATCACATTAATATAAAGTGCACGAAAAGTGCATCCGAGATGAGATTAGCGCGCATCTTTACACCGCGAGGAACACACGACGCATTTGCTGCAACACACTGACTTTGTAAACTAATGCATTCATCTCATCTGTTAGAGCATTTAGTTAAGCTGAAGGAAAGAGAATGTTATCCGGGAAGCCGGAACAAAGTTTGAAAGGCAGCGCTCGCAGGTTTAATATCGCTATATCACAAGCACTCCCGCATTACATCTGTAAAGCAACGCATTCAGCAAGAACAATTGACAGAGTGCCTCTGTATTCACAAGGGTTGAGTTATCATATTAAAAATACATTTATTCTAAGTCAATTTTTGAGATTGTTTGGCAGTGCTGGAAACAATAACATCATGGAGGACTCCATATTCCTGCCAGCACCCTGGGGTAGCACTATATTTCTTTTTGATGTGATTAAAACTCAATGATGAATATGGTTTGCTTTGTAGTTGAATAATGGCTGGGAAAGCGAGACTGCGCTAGTGAATGGATTCCTTCATCTCAAATGGAAAGACACAAATATATGATTACATTTTTATCTATTCTGAGAGCGCTTTAGGTGATTTACAGTAAATAGTGCTGATAAAAGTTTTACATATATTTGAGGTTGCAGGTATTACCAGCAGCGGCTCATCCATTTTAATATTAGCCAAGCTGTTTTTATTATAGCAATTTTTCTTTTTTACTTATAGGCAATAGATGGATGAATTATTATTGAATGGAGGCAGCCTTTTCCAAACATCTCGATTCAAGTTACAGTCACCTAGGGAGACCACTTAACAAACAAACCAGGCAAACGGCAATGAATTAATAATCAAAAAGCGCATGAAAGCCGACAGAGTGATGTTACCCAGCTTGTGACAACTTTGCCAGATACTGCATTCAGGAAAGCATTGCAGGAAGGAGCCCTGTCACCTTACAAACCTCTGGAAACCTCAAAGACTGGCTTTGCTTCGAGAGAAAGCTCTCCTAAAAAACTGAATCAGATTTGTCAAGTTCTGCCAAATTTGTTTAGATAAAATACATATGCCACCTACAACTGAACACATGACATTCAGAACCACTCCTTTTTAATCCTTGTTTTCATGGACTTTTAGTTTGTATTGATTGGTTTCCTGATCTCCTTTGTCTAGTTTCCTGCCACTTATTAGGTGACATGGAGAGTCATTTATTCAGCACAGGTGTTTGTCATCATTTTCCTCGTTTGCTTTGTATTTTATTCACTGAAAGCCACTCTGAATGAGAACTTCAGAAGTAGATGTGAAAATTGAAAGAAAAAAAGGGAGTAGTTTTTACTCATAGGGTGTTTCCGGCATTGCAATGCGCACATTTAGCTCATTGCTACGCTTGTTGCTTAATGGTCTAACTTAACATATATTTCTATGATATGATCTTTTTTCTTCAATAACTTATTTTTAGAGATGCACCAACATTTAGTCAATTGAAAATAGCAGAAGCCAGAAGAAAAGCCATTTTAGCCAAAATAGCCGTAGCCAAAATCATTGACCGAAACCGTTAGCGCTTCTCCAATGCCGAGTTTTGACTATGAGTGTCTACTTCATGTACACAATGTCGATAAGCTACAATAAGTAAATATGTCAGCCGTGTGGACACCCTTCACCGTGAGCAAACATGATGCTATCCGCTTGTTAATGTGTGACATGACGAATACGGTTTCAGGGTCCAAGCCTCCACTCCGTTTCAAGTGAGAAAACGGTTTCAACAGCTGTTTATAAGCACTATTCATTCATAGCACACCTTTAGGCTAACCTTTTAAAGAACTGCGTCCCGGACACCAATATTTTAACGATTCATTTTAATATTTTAACGATTTATTAAAGTTGAAGCACTGTTTAGCCAACTGTGATTTCACTATGGAGATATCCTAATCTTTGGGGAACGTTAGAGAACGTTTGGTCCGGACCAAAAAAGAAAATGATACATTTAGTCCTGGTTCGCTTGGCATTCACTCTGTCATTTTTAAGACTGAACCTAAAGATACAAGGGGAAAAAGGGCTTTTATGACGTATAATTTGTGACGGAACTGTCGAACATCCAAAACAATTCTGTATGCTGGACCAAATTCGCTCACTGTATGTGTGTACATATGCTGGAGCTGGCAACTCATGAAGTGCATATCAAAGTTGTAAAGGAGACAAAACAGCACCAGGAATTTGTTTGGAAGCGGATCGAGACCCATCTTTTCAACTGCTTCCGCATGTTTGCTGTCACCAGGGTTCACACTCATTCAAATGAACCGCACTATCAGAGCCATCACACAAAAGTTTGTTTTAATAGAACCAAACATGCTAAGTATGAACACACCCTTAAATTTCGGTTTTGGTGTTTCGTAAAAAAAAAAAAATCACCTCTATTTTGTAATTGCTCCACATAATTCGAAAGCATCGCAGTTTTCTTCTCTGTTTGTGTGTTTAGGGTGATATTTCCGCCTGTTGGCTGTTGTTAGCTGTAGGCGTCTGTGGTCATGTCTGTGAGTATCTCCTGCTGCGAGAAGCTCGAGGACCAACAGCTGTCAGGATCTGTTCTGTGCCAGCCAACCCTCTCAGAGTCATTTTTCACCCCAATAATCCATCTCAACTGCCCCTAATCTGTCCCAACTGGATCCTAGTGTTCTGATGTCTTACCTCCAGCAATCCACACACTGAACGTGGATTCAATCTGCAGTGAACGTCTTCTGTGTTGGTTGGCAACATCACATCACAAACATACACCATTATTACAGACACACCCCCTACGATGCCTCCCCTCTCCCCCACAATCCATCTCTCTCCGGGATCTGGCAGTGACATATGTTATCACACCACTGTTTTCCCAGTAACCTGCGAGTCGCTCCTCTCATACATACTTGCCCTGCAGTCACTGAGAAGAACAACATGCACTATAAATCACACATAATATAGATAGAACGTCAAATATACACACGTGTGATGTGTGAAATTATAAAAATTCTTATTGAAACCCAAAAAATATCATGGTCCAAATAAAATTAACATTATTTTTATGAAAAAAAAAAAATCATAATTATCTTCTTGTGTTCTACAGAAGAAAGTAAGTCATAAAGGGTTGGAAAGATATAAAGGTGAGTAAGTGATCACATAATTTTAATTTTCAGCTGAATTATTAAAGGGGACCTATAATGCAAAATTGCCTTTTAAATAGTTTTTGAAAATATTTATGTGTCTGCAGTGTGTGTACACAACCACCCTAGTGGGGTAAAAATCTATACACTCCGTTTGTTATTTTCCCCCATAAATGTGAAACTCGTCCCAAAACGAGCCGTTCAGGAATGTGCTCCAATGTGTCGCATTAGGCCCCGCCCACAGAATCTACCTCATTAGCTTAGCTTCGCCCCTGAATGAGCTGTAGACAGTCCGCCATGTTTATCTCCTCGCCAGAGCATTTAACAGCCGCATTCAAGAAATGTATTCTTATTAAAGCTACTAAAATAATTCAGTCAAGAGCAGTGAGTGACTTTTTGTTTTTCTTTTGTTGTTTGATTCATATTTACAGCATATACAGCAATAGGTACTGTACATTATGCTGCATTCACTTTAATACACAGATGTAATGTACTGCACACATGGGATTCCTTTACTTGCCGTTTACGTTCACAGACATAACCGACTGTGTTTATGTGAACGCTGTGTGTTTTTGACAGTTTAACCTCTTAAGGCCCAAGCTGATTTTTTACATGCATTTTTTAATTCTCTTTGCTATTTGGGCTTATTAGAACCTAATTAGAATAAAAACTAAGAATCATCTTTTGATATGATGTACTTTTAGAGAAAAATGATGTCCACATATGTGGACTCATGGTCCGAATTTCCATAAAACACAATAAAGTCACCTTTGTGTAATAGAATGAAAAACCCTTTATTTCTGCCTTGAACACAGCAGTTTTTTTCCTGACTGTTTTTTAATGTATTAATAACACATACACACATATTTTTTAACATGTTTTGACTATCAGAGAGTAAAAACAACATGGAAACATTGCAATATTTAAAAATGTATACGATGGTTAATAGGGAGCCAATGCAATGTTGACATAACCGGGCAATATGGTCATACTTCCTGGTTCTGGTAAGAACTCTAGTGGCTGCGTTTTGAACCAGCTGAGGTTTGTTTATTAAGCGTGCAGGGCAACCACCCAGTAGAGCATTACAATGATCTAGCCTTGATGTAATGAACTAACTGTTCCACATTTTTCATTGAAAGCACATGACGTAATTTAGATTTTTTAGTTTTAAAGTTGGTAATTGATAGTCATCCAGTTTTTATATCAGCAATGCATTAGGTTTTTTTGTATTGGCAAGTTTCGTCGGGCGTGAAGAAATATAGAGCTGAGTATCATCAGCATAACAGTGAAAACTAATGCCATGCTTCCTAATGATATCTCCTAAGGGTAGCATGTACAGAGTGAACAGCGGCGGTCCTAGTACTGAGCCTTCTGCCTTGTGGTACACCATACTGAACTTGTGATCAATAAGACATCTCTAAGGGATCATCGTTATCAGACACATCCAAATCTGTGTTATCTCCATCAATTAACCCAAAGTAGCTCCAATGCTCTTTGCACAGAAAAACGCTCTGGAAATAAAAACATGATAAAATCAAATACAAATTAATTTAATTTATGTAGGTTTGCATTATTTATTTGTTATTTATTCCAATGGGATAATATACAAGCTAATTTACATGTGCACATTTTTACTAGCATATTACATTTTTACTAACATTTTCAACCCAACTAATTTAAGTATGTACGTATGCATTTAGTGATTTAATTGTTATTTATGTCATTGGGACCATGTGCACCTTTTTAGCTGCATCAGAGCTAGCTTTTTTCCCATTTTATGTTTGTGCATGTTTACTAGCATATTAGCTGTTTCGAGGAGCTTCAGTCCATAAGTACACATACGTGTACTTCATGTTTAGCGACCTACAAAGTTGGTAGTTTTGCACTTTTTTTTCAAATTTGCATGTCATGACAAATATACAAGGCTTTTATAAATATCTAAATCAGAATAAGCCATGAAATATGACAGAACTTCTTAACTGGTCGACGTTTGTGTATGGAGCTACCACTTGAATCTTTCCTTGTGTTTGCCGCCATTTTGAATTTTGACCATAGTGTGTTATAAATTTCTGACACTACCAGATGGCAGTATAAGTACCCCCATACGTGTCCATAACACCACCAATTCAGCAGTGAACACAATTGTGGACATAAGAGCAAAAATGTGCTGTCCACGTATGTGGCCACTAAGCCCTATTAAATACAGAGATTAGAATACAGATACAGGGTTTATCTGATACAGAAATTAGAGACTTATATTACATCTTGTAAAAAGGGGGATAATAGGTTCCCTTAAAGGTTTTCTGAAACATCATATTGGAAGACAAAAAGGAAACAAAGGCTTCTAATAAAAGCAAGTGCTAGCTAGCAAGGACAATTAAATGTGTAACAACTCTACCTGAATGCATGACCTGCATTTTTATGTAAAGAGCATGACACAAATGTAGACTTTCTTAGGGAGTTTACCCCCTACTTGAGCTGCAACTGATCATAATCTATACATTTGGCCTCCATTTGATTCCATCTGAATTGCTAGTGGACACCTGCCACAGGCCGGACAGTTCACAGCACTTACCTTTTATTCCGCTTTCACATCTGTAGTTTTTTTATTTTTATTTAAAGTGACGGCGAGGGCGTGTGGGTGTTACCTAGTAATAGATCCCTCGACTCCTGGTATTTACATCTAAAAAGTGAATCCTTGATGAGACGAGGAATATCAAAGACAACCAAAGAAGTGTGGAGTTTTTAATAATGTACCACCTGTTCTAAGCAGAGGCGTCAGAATGTCATGGGACTTTTTAAAGCGTATAAATTCAGAATGAGGCAAGGTAGACTTCTATCATCATGAATATGTGGCATTACCGTCCAAACCATCATGATTTTAGGTGGAGAAACTTTTAAGTGTGCTAGTATATCCAGGGAAACACTAGTCTGTCTGAAAGGCAGTCCTTTGAGAAATAATGATAGGTCACGGTTTATGTATGCCTCTACGTCTTTTCAATTTGAGGCCCTCTTTTGTGTATTGTGTGTTGTACCTTCTAACCCCTGGCATTTTGAGCGTCTAGCTGTGCCATGTTGCTAGTCTGTCGATGGGGTGGTGAATATACCACCCTCTTCTACTGAAGATCACACAGCAGGTACGAAGTGCCATGGGCGGCATTGAGGGGGTCCACTATAAGGTACATGACATTTGTGGTTTTTGCTACACACTGATGATGCCGGCGTCCCTGCTGATAGCTGTGCCTTTTACTGAACAGTATACCATTAAGCTACATAAAAGCATTTGAAAAATAAGATAAATAGAGAAATGGAAATAAGCATCTATTATACGTAATAGAAATACATTTAAGAATGAGGATTAATCACCAAGCCTGAAGTCAAATAGTCTTTTGTGTCCACGTCACATGTCGCCTACTGGAAATGTCCTATGAAGCGATGACCAACGCTATGCCTCTCTGGGCTCAATTAGTTTTGTCTGATGGGTTGATCTGTCCGGCAGATCAGATGCAAATAGACCCGAGCAGACAAGCCCAGACCTGGCACAGGTGTTACTTAGCATGGGGTCTGTCATCTACATCAAAAGGACACCTTTGACACTCCACATAACTTACAGATCCTTCTGCTGCCACCAGAAAGGAAGAACAAAAGAATAGGCTTGAAAGAGGAACCAATAGGCATATGGCAATTAATAAAACATTTTCCCACTGAATTCACTACAGAGGGGATTTCTTTGTTCTATTTCCACAAAAGAAGGAGACTAGACAGAGCAGATCACTAAATGTTGTTTAAAATATCACTCTTCGGTCAAATTCTTGTAGCTGCCAAAAGGAGGGCTCACATGGACTTTCTTGTGCCGCAAGCATACAGATTGTAACAATATTTCCCAAGAAGATTCTCTGTGAATATAGCATCACTTAACTGATCAGGCTCCTGCTTTGGAGAGCACGATGAGCATTGCATTACACTAATGAATGGTGTACTGGGTATAAATCAAGTGTAAAGATTCAGACACTCCTGTAGGATTAAGAGTCGCAGAGACATTGAATCACAATGATCCGAGGGACAAAGCAGGGTCACAATGATAGGAACAGCCAGGGCAGTTATATCTGTGACCATTAAGGGTCATACACTAGCAAAACTATTTGAGAAATTTGGGGAAGGTGACCTCTGGCATTATGGTGGGATTACAAACCCCTAACCTCTACCTCATGGCTTATAAATGCGGTGGTCCAGCAGACGGGCAATACAGAGGATTTGGATGATATCTAAACCTCTCAGGAACACTGAGGACTGTGGCCCTTCGAGTCTGCCAGGTGTATCATCTAACAATGTCTGAGATCTAGGATATCCTTGAGTGAATAAGGGTTACATGGGCAAGTCTCTATAGAGGTCTACAAAATAAGCAGATGGAGCCACAGGTTACAGAAGGAGATGCAGGATTGAGATGTAACCAATGAAACATGATTCATTTTGAAGTTAAAATGACCTACATACCTGGGACTGAATTTGTGGGTGCAGGATAACTTTATTAGTTGTAGATCTCTTGTAGACAGGCAGATTTGTTAAACTGTTTGAAATGAGGGTGCTGGTGATTCTGTTTAATTGCAAATCTGGCACAGTGAAGAAACCTTCTCCAGTATCGTTGAAACTGACTACAATGCGACCTTTAGAAATCGAGTCGACACATCTCCAGGTTTAGCTTGCTCATCTAGACTAGGAAATAGGACTAATACATATTATTTATGGAATGACCTCCATACTCAAGATATAAGGCGAGAACCTGATGGACACAATCTGATAGGCTGGCTGTTATACAAGTGAAGAAGAAGATTGCTTATGCACAAGCTTAGCAAACATGATCATAAACATTAACATCATATAAATGCCTAAACTGCCTAATGTTACCGAGAGAAATGTCGACCCAGGACAAGTTATATGACTGTGAAACTGTAGGGGTATTGATGGGCTCCATCTACTCCATCATCGCTCTGAATCCGATCCAGTCTTTGACAAAAATCAATGCGATTTTCTTAGCTTTTTGTACAAAATGTTACTTTTATGAGACTTACATTCAAGTGTTGATAAAAAAGAATGCATGAATGTATGTTTGTTTGATTAAAAGCAGAGGCTCTGTTCTTTCAATTGATATATTCTATGTTCGCATACAGTAATCATACAGCAAAACGTTTGCTATGTTTTTTTTTAATGAAATAGGCCATGCTGGTCAATTGTTTAATAAACTTTTTCAGATACACCGACCTCTGAATGGTATATAAAACAAACAATCTTAAAATGAGCATGTTGGTCAGACAATTTCTAAGTGAGTGTTTCTTGTTTATAATAAACTTTAAGGTGGACTGAACCGGATTCTGTCTGGCTCTGCATGACATAAATGGACAGAAAAGTAATTTTTTGAGGGTCAAACTGGAATGGAGTAATGTTTAGGGATAATCAAAATATAAAACTCTGATTGTACTAGTTCAATCATATAACTTTGTCAGACCTGTCAAAACCAAGTTAACATTCAACAGTAATTAAACAGGCTTTTAACTACTTGTAATTCATATGCCACTCAACCCTTATACAAGTACACAAGCACATACACACATCACTATGCTGTCCTCTTATCCAGAGAGAGTCTTGACTGTGGGGAAACAGCTTAGGATAAAGTTAATCATGCATATAATTGGGTTTTGACTCTTGTGTCTGCAGGGGCCTGACCTGCCGGTATCAGGATGAGCAGCCCATCACCTGAGTGATTAACACATGTAAATGAACACAGCCCATAATTATAAGCCACGTTTACCTCCTCTCGAGATGATGAGTTTGGACTCTCTGCAGATAGACATAACTCACGGATACATATCGAAGCAGAGTTTGAAGAAGAAGAGGGATTAATTTAGGGCATGCCCTCGGCGAGAGAAAGCTCACAATAGCGGAACAAATAAAACTTACAAAACAATGTGGGAAAATGTCAAGGCCAAGTATCTCTGAGGAAGAGAAACCCGCATGTGCTTTTTGGACAAGGCCACTCTGTCGTAGCTCTCATATTCGAACACAAGCCTCACAAACAGTTTAATTATGAATCACAAGCTTGAGCCATACAGTACCATGACAAGTTCAGGCACCCAACACAATGCCTACTGCATAATTAAAGGGGTCATATAATGCCATTTTTGTACAAGCTAATATGATTCTTTAGGGTCTAAATTAAAACTTTGTTATATACTTTAATTAAAAATTCTCATTACTATTGTAAGAAAACACTTATTTTACCTGGTCAAAAACAGCTCTGTTTTCAGCACGCCGTTTCAGTGTATATGACTTTAAATGATAATGAGCTTTGCTCACCCCGCCTCTCTGTTCTGTGCGTACACCGTTTGTAACACAATAACACAATAACCATAACGCGTTGTTCAGTATAAACGTGGGATTATGAATTATATTGAGAACGTCGTACATAGAAAACATGCCGTAATGTACCCTGAGTGTAAACCTTAGCGGCATTCATTGTGAAGTGTGCAGCTAGCGATTTGCAAAGATATAAATATTAATATAAAGTTTAATAAAACGTTACACTCACTTCAGTTCTTCTGGAGATTCAGCAGGAGCACGAATATCTGGTACCGATCCTTTTTTCATGAGCAGCTTCTTAGCAAATCCAGCTTTACACTGATCCTCGTTTATAAAGCAGTCTGGTGTGTGAAATGATTCGCGCAAACATGAGAGCATTGACGTTGCTCGTGGGGAATATTCCCTTCGAAAACAAACTCAGCCACTGCGTCTTCAGCGGTTCGGATTTGGGAACATTAAAATGACTGCTGTGTTCGTTATTACACCCAAGAACAGAACACCACAATCGCTTAGACGCCATTCTGCTCATAGACAGTGCTCCAACATTTCAACAATGACCGCGCCGGTCCGCGCAGACTATGATTGACAGCTCTCACGAGCGAGGGCGGGTCTGTGTTGAAACACTCCAGTCAATCAACAATCGTGGGAGGGGCGTCCGTTTTATTGACGTCACAAAAACGAACGCCTCAATTTGAGGCAGAGGAAAACATATAAGGAGATTAAAACAAAAACACTGGATGGATTTTTATCATTATATGATGGTTGTGTACAGGCACTGCCAACACACATTTCAGTACAATCAACTTGTAAAAGTGCATGTACCATTATATGACCCCTTTAAAGACTGCAATAGATGGTGAGAGCTTCCAAAAAAATAATTTACGGACTGCCCTCTTGTGTGTGTTTTCCATTAAAATAATGTTTTTGTGCCTCCCCAGGGAATAATTAAGAATGAGTCAGGATGGTCAACTAGGCAATCAATTGGGTTGACAAGTTTGTCAATGCTTTAAAGGGGATGGCAACCTCTCGAAGAAGCTGTTTAACTGACAGTCTGCATGGTATAAAACTCCCTCTGAGATCCATCTCCTTTACTGCTAACTATAGCCAATGCACCACTATTGTAACTAATGGCGCTTTTCCACTGCTGGTACGGCTCGGTACGGCTCAGTACGGTTCGGCTCGGCGCGACACGGTTCGACACGGTTCGGCTCGCTTCGCTTTTCCACTGCTGGTACGACTCGGCACGGCACGGCACGGCACGGCTCGGCTCGCTTTAGCTCGGTTTGCTTTTCCACTGCAGTTAGTACCGCTTCAAAGTGGGTGGGATTATAGTCTGACCGTTAGTTTATCCGCTCCTCGGCAACCAACGAGACGAACGTCTGCACTTCGTCCACTGACCACGATTCAGCCATTTCTTTTTTTATGGAAGTTTTCTTTCTTTCTTTTTTCTTCAAGCAAGTCAAGCAAGTAGTTTTAAAACAGGTGCTACAGCGGTGGCTGTTGTCTACTGGCTATTTAAATCTAGTGGGTTTAGTGTCTCGTGTCGCAAATACAATGACGCTGATAGTGACGATTCTGTCTGTCTGACCAATCAGTGATCTGTAGTGTTTTCACGTCACATTTAGTATCGGTACGGTACGCTTGGAACCTCAACAGAGCAGGTACCATTTAAAGCGAGCCGAAGCGAGCCGTACCGTACCATGCAGTGGAAATGCGCCATAAGTGAGCCGTACCGAACCGAACCGTACCGTTCCATGCAGTGGAAAAGCGCCATAATAGGTCTACTAAGAGTTTCCCAGCATTTTACACCATGAGCAAGATGTGGCAAGTTACACATGGTTTTAAAATCACATTCTTGCCGTTTTAGATGCATCTGATCAGTGTCTGGTGGACATCACCCTTAACCAGTCCAACAGGGTTTCCTACAGGTGAAATGTATCATTTTACTGTCGCCATCATTACCCAACAGAATTGTAATTTGTATGTTCTTATGGCCCAGCCATAACATTGGCTCAAGCAATGTCCTGACACAATAGAGCCGTTTACTGGTCTGGGCTGAGTTTAAGCCTAAGTAGATTGTAGAACGATTAGCAACAATGATCAACTTAGTTCACAATGCTTTTGAGAAATGCAGCCCTGGACACTTTTAACCTCAAAAATGCTATAAACTTAATTTGAGCATACTGCAACAAAAACTTTTTCCAATGCACAAAAAGAAGAAGACCATAACGATGGTTACAAACCGAGGTTTCTTGAATACACACACAAAGAGAGTTTGTCTTGTAGTAATTGCCAACAGCATTGCCACAGCCTTTATGAGATGCTAATCCAGCCACCCTCTTGTCAGGGACAGAGCTTGAGCAGCGGCAAAAGCAGTTTGTTGTCCTGTTCCCGTCTGGCAAGCTTGACATTTCACCCTTCTGCTTTTGTCCCCTGGCTCCCCTGGCCCTCCTCGAGGGGTCTATTTAGTGTGAGTCTCTCTCGGCACTCTTGGATAATCTCATCAGAGAGTGGGATGCTGGGGGTGTATGTAAATCCACATCTGTTACGTCCTCTGCAGGGAGAGAAAGCCGCTGGAATGCTCATTGAACCTGGTCTCGCAACCCACTTCCATATGAGTGGGGACCATGACCTCAGTTGGGATGCAAACACAAGAGTACATGCTGCACCTGTCTTCAACAGTACAAATTATAGAGCGTCTGATGGGTAACATATTGAAGTCTTCTAGCTGAGATCACCATGGATGTGCTTTAAGGGATAGTTCAGCCTAACATTCTGTCATCATTTCCTCAACCACATGTTACAAAATCACATGAACATTTTTTTTCTGTGGAACACAAAAGAAGAGATTTGAATCATTGAGCGTTTTCTTTCTTTGTCATACAATTATAGTTAATAGAGTCCAAAAGTATCAAGCTCCAATCCATACAACTCCAGCGGTTGCTGACGTCATACGATCGCTTAGAAAGAACTTTGATCAGCTCATGTATACTACTGTCAAAATCCAATATGGTTTCATTTAAAAGTACATTCTAACTACTGGAGCAAACAGGATGTTAATTGCACCAATCTTAACAAATATTTTGTCCCATAAAAACATTTAAAAACCGTCTCTTTTGTCCACTTTCAACCACTTCTGTCCTGATTTCTTTGAGGGAATGGTCTATAGGCGGGTAAATATATGGACTTTTTCAGATCGAAATAAGCTTGTGCAATTTACAAATGAACTCGGAGGATGGATGAACACACGGAGAGCATCAGCTTTCGTTTCTGCTCTGACAGCTGCAAGACCAGCCGAACGCTGTGAGTATGTGTTAGAAATCAGGAATGGAGAGAGAACATTGTGCTTGGTACGTTTTCGTCTTCAAACCAAACTTGGGTCTTCAGCCGATAAAGTTTAAATCCTGTCTGGCTAGAGCTCTTCCCATAATGTTTACACATGAGGTCAGTAGGCGGAGAGTAGACGGTCTTTTGCGGGTGTTTGAACACATTCGACTAGGGCTGTAGTCAAGACCACCTTTGTCGAGTCCAAGACAAGTCCGAGACCAGGACTAGACAAGTCCGAGACCAGGACTAGTCGAGTCCAAGTCAAGACCAAGTCCAAAGAGGTTAGAGTCCAAGACAAGACCGAGTCCAAAAAGGTTAGAGTCCAAGACAAGACCAAGTCCAAAGAGGTTAGAGTCCAAGACAAGACCGAGTCCAAAGAGGTTAGAGTCCAAGTCAAGACCAAGTCCAAAGAGGTTAGAGTCCAAGACAAGACCGAGTCCAAAAAGGTTAGAGTCCAAGACAAGACCAAGTCCAAAGAGGTTAGAGTCCAAGACAAGACCGAGTCCAAAGAGGTTAGAGTCCAAGACAAGACCGAGTCCAAAAAGGTTTGAGTCCGAGTCCGAGTCAAGACCGAGTCCAGGACAGGAAAAAAGTCTTGACATTATGACATTAAATTACAATCATTTTGGGTTATTATTTGTTGATCTAAAAGCAACAACAGTGTCACAACACCCAGGATTTTTAAGTATAGACATTCCCCTTGATATCATATAATCTTCTAATCTAAAGAAAAAAGAATGATGACATATGGTGATACCTCATAATAGCAGTGTTAGAACTGATACAAACACCAACCCACTACTATTACCACTGCTAGGTACTAGTAGCCTACTGAGCATTTGAGCAACTAAATCACAATATAGCTTCACTCCAGTAAAATATATCTGTGGTAATTTCTTCACGTTAAACCAAACTTTTATTTTGACGGGTTTCTGAGTGTATCTGACGATGAAATGCTGAAGATAAACGTGTACTTGAGTATGTGTAGTACATGAACCTGCGGCACTCACTTGCAGAGACTCGCTGAACAATCAGATTTGATAGCAGTCTTTAATATTCACAGTGACTAGTCCATATAGGAATTTCATATTATGATCGGCAGTGATTAGACAAATCTGTTATTTCAGCTATGCGCCGGTATTGCAGTAGCAAATAGTAGAAAAGAAATCACACACGCGCAGGTCGTACTTGTCAATGACGGGCACTACAATCTGAGGTAATCTGCGGAGGTTTCTGTGGAAGTCTGCAGGTGCATGCTACATTACTGGGAACATAAAAAAGACACCTGGACTCGGTCGAGACCAAAAGCCATATTTGGCAAGACCAGTGGCCGAGACCGAGACAAGTCCGAGTCCGAATACCAGTAATGCCAGTAACTCGAGTACTACAGCCCTGCATTCGACCACATGAGCGTTCACACTACGAAAGCAATTCTGTCAAATGCTTTTTCTACTACCTCTGGATGTGGTCGAAAGTGGACAAGCTCAAAACACCCCATTTACCTCGTCCACTTGATATCCGCTCAAACCAAAACGCATCCTAATACCAGGTGTAAACAGGGCTCAAGAGATGCTGGTTTTTCCACCCTGACCCTGGATCTAATGCAGTGATGGTAATGGCCTTTACATTTCCAAAACACACTCAAAGCGGTTGACCAATCACAACACACCGGTCCAGCCGACCAATCAGAGCACATTGTGCTTTTTGAGAAGGAGGCGCTTCATAGAGACAGGAACTAAACAGAGCGTTACTGACAGAGAAGAGAGCTGCAACAATGTCAAATATGAGGAAACATAAGATGTGTTTTTTGAACATACACGCATGAAAACCTATTCTAGTAGACCCAAAAACAAAATCAAGAAAGGGCATAGTTCCTCTTTAAGAGATGAGCACAAGTGTGTGACTTAAAGTTTACAATTCCAGGCTTAAACGCAGACTCTCTTTAACATTATCACTTTTATTTAAATAATTTTACTGTTAGTCTATGGTTATCAGTCTAGAGTACTAAGCAAACACTCAACACTCTAGATTAAAACATTAAACTGCAATTTACATTTCAGAAAGGAGCGGCAGAGGGACTACATCTCCTTTGACTTCCTTCTTTCCTCAAACATGAAATAATGATTTTCTGCCAGTCTAATTACAGAGGCAACATCTGATCTGTGCTGCATCCGAGGGGGATTAACTGAAGCTCAGGCATTAGAGCTCATTACCAGCGCCACTGCAGAAATATTACATCTTGTAATTGGATGGAGAGATTTATATACTGATCAGATGGGGTTTCTCTAATAATATTGTGATTAGAGGCTTAGTTTGGACTGGGGGTTATCAGTCAGAGTAGGAGATTTGAACGGGATGGGAAAAGGAGGATTTTATTAACCTTTGACCCATAGTGAGGATGCTCACATCCAGTCAGTATAAGGAAAAATAGATAATCGGCCAAGTTTACCCAAATTGAATTGAACTGAATGAGTTAGCTCATGTCTTCATGATGATTTTGTTCCCTTTTATTGGTTTTGTTCCTAATTACGTCAAATATGAACAATTAACCATTCTGAAGCAATTTCTGTCATTTTGCCAACTTCCGCTTCACTAATTTCAACAGGCCCTCTATCCAGAACGCCATTCTGCAAAGACATGTCAGCGAACCAAATGTGCGTGACGTTGTCGTTTCCACAGATTTGAGTTTTTGGTTGTTTACATGGAGACTGTTTTCAAAAGTTTGCATTTTCAAAAAAAAAACGAATGAACAGCTCCTAGGTTGTAGCTTTCAAACTTGCTGGGTTGAGATTGGTCACATGACATGCAAGGTCATGTGGTGTTTGCCGACAGTGATGTCAAACCAGATGATTCAAACAGACAGGAATAATGAAATGAGTAATTTTGACCTTATGCCTTCCATCCACTGTCATTGACGTTGTATGGAAAATAGATGCTTAAAAATCATGTTTCACATTAGAAAAAAAATAGTAATAGTTGGAATGACATGAATAAATCATGACATTTCATTTATGGGTGAACAAACAGATCTTTTTTTCCATTTGACAATATATTGCTTTATAACGTCAATCATTTCTGAACTCTGATGTGTCGCTTGATCTACAAAATGATGTTAACTGACTTCTTAAAACTTTGAAAACCCAAGACGAATAAGAAAAAGCAGCCTCTCAAAGTTATTCTTTCAGCACTAAAAAGGTTAAATTGAGGTGATGGAAGCATTCAAAGTTGCGAGCTGGTACTTCACATGGCGCGAAATCAAAGTTGCTATTGATTCACGTCCCATCCGCACTGCGCGGGAAAAGCGACAGAAAAGCCGCGAAAATCAGAGAGAAAAAGCTGCCATGATTTAGTGACGGCTCTCGATAGTCCCCGTGAGAAGCGCTGAAGAGACACATCAAACCGGCTTGAACAGCAGTCTCCGAGCTGAGAGGGTGACAGCAGAGCCGCTATTGATTTCTGCCGGTGTAAAAGCACTCAGGGGAAACATTTCAACCCGCCAACGAGCTCAAACATCATAAGCGTTATGACAGATGCGTCTGACGTCACGCAAACATGCATTTTCCAGCAGCCGCCGTCTGATCTAAAAACCACGACAGAAGAATTAAATAGAGTTAAACACAGAACATTGTCTTTTTCATTTAAATATGCACTGCTTCATGAACACAATTCCAACACAATTAAAATACACTTTCCCCTTAAATAGCCTATAGCCTACTCCACTGACTATAAGGCCTTATTCCGTGCATAAATAAACATAAACATAAAAAAACACCTGACCACCATGAAAAATATATTTAACATGCCTTGATTTTATCTGACAATATGACTCAAAGTTGTTGAAATGGAACCTTATTTGATCAAAAAATGAAAGCATAAAATTATAAATTGGGGGGAAAATAATACACAAATACATTTGATTAAAAATGACTCATTTATTTTATCAAGTCGTATATTCTTTTATTCATTTTCCTATTATCAACTTTATTTATCTATTTATTAATTAATTCATTTATTTATTCATTTTTAATTTCTGCAGGTTTGGTCCATAATGAAATAGCATATCGAAATTTACACACAACAAAAACAAACAAAACAATTAAAACTGTTAACGCATTAAAAACGACAAATAGTCTATTTATTTAACGCATTTTGCAAATGTAAAGCATTTAAAACACTGACCACTAGATCTCCCCTATAAAGATAGACTATAGGCTAATCTAATTCCAGGGGAATGTGTAGCTAGGTGAAACTCAGCACAGTATGGCTCTATAGATTTATCTGTGATAGAGAAATACTGTTTTTGTGTTGAAATGGGCCTACTAAATAGAAAATAAGCGTATGAAAGAGGTTGCTGAGCTGGGTCGGGCTGCTTTAAATAAGGCCTAGCTCGCTCCAAAGTGAACTATTCCATATGAAAACCTCATTACTCACTTTCATGTCGTTCCAAACCCACATGCCTTTCCATGGGAATCGTCCCTCAGTCCAGGAGTCTCTCGAGTGATGATCCTAAAATCCTGCTTTATGAGCAGAGCCGATGGCAGCTAAAGCGTTAATCAATGAACTCTTCATTAGAGACCGAGGCAGTCAATACGTGAAGAGAGCTCAACACTTATCAAATCAAGTGATCATTGCAATTAGCTGTGCTCTTAATTTGCTTTTGAAACCACTCCCGGATTATCAAATGAAGTAAAAGAACATGAGTATGTCAAGAAGGCGGCATATATTTTGGCCAGTGTCCAGCAAACATTGGTTTCATATTCAGTCATATTTTGATCGCCGGTGGATCTGTGGCGCCCTCTAGTGTCAATCAACACACAGTGCTTACACACTGCTCTTAACTAGGACAACACGGCAAACGTTGCAATTTATGACTAAATAAAATAAATATAATTTAAAATCTATTTAAATACACTACTAGCCAAAAGTGTGGACACACTTCCACGATCTTAGCCTTTTGATCTAAACGCTTAGAAGCTTAAAATTCGTTTTGGAGTTACATTTTAGTGCTGTCAATCAGTTCAAATAAATTAAATATATTAAATCACACATTTCTTTTCTGCGATTAATCGCAATTAAAAACACTTACGTTTTAAATATATATTTTTTAATTGAATAATTTCAAGTTAATCTCCAGATTAATGTAGAAACGACAAAATACAGTATATTTTAAATACTTGTTTAATGGCATCTTTTTTATGAGTGAAGGCCACTGATACAGCTACTGATGTCCCCCTTAAAACAAGTATAATAACATTTAATTTAAGTGAACTTGAAACAATCCTCACATGAACCCATCATAAATGTCATATTTGCAGTGCCATTCCTGCCTGAAATTTTTAATTTTAACGTGTTAAATGGACAAAAATGTATTGCATGCGTTAATGTTGACAGCACTACTACATCTCTATATGGTTTTGTTCAGACTCAACAGAAAACACACTGGGAAACTGGGAAATGTGGGTAAAAGCTTCTAAAGCAGCTGTGACTTTTATTTTGTACAGGGTCATTTCACATGTATTTTACAGTCTTAATTACAAAAGTATTTACACAATTCAGACTATTATTATTCCACTGTAGATTTGAGGCACAAATGAATGAATTGTGTACATAAAGCAATCCAATGCTTCCCTCTGGTTTCCAAGAACAGCACAAACTTCAACCAAATTACCTATAACTATCTGAATCAGTCCAGTGGATATTTCATTAATACATTTTATTTTTAAATACTGTTGAAAGGTGCATCTGTGCAACCAAAACATAAATAATCTATATGAACATGGTCATGACGATCACAATAACCAGCTTCAGGAAAGCAAATCACCAGGAGAGTCTTTAGGAAAGTTGATCAGGAAACAAAGAAGAACACAAACGGTCAGTGATTTCATGCATAGAAAAAGACTTCTACATGAAAGGTAAAACAAAAACAAAAAAAAACGACTTGTCAAAACGTCCATGTGACGATAAAAAGATTTGACAGAGTAGATTCACAGTGTAAAACATCAGAAACAATTCTGAAGACATGCTTCTTTTTTTCAGAATGACAAATGGGCTGGCTATATATATATATATATATACACACACACACATGAAATCAAATGTGTAAGTGACCATGGTAATGCTGTTTGGGATTATGGTTATTTAACCAAAGGCAAATGTGTATTAAAAGTCACACGCTATTACATGAAAAGCTTGTTCACTTCAAACTAAACATGCAAGATTGTGCCAATTCATCCTGTGAAAACACATTATAAATCCCGTGGGCCAGTAAAAGACAAGCATTTGTAGACATTAGTATCTTTAAAACCATTCAAATGCAAACAGAATAAAACGCTGACAACAAAAAGCTACAAAACTGACCTATTGACCATTGTGTACGCTGAACAACCCAATCAAATGGACAGTACTGAGCGTAGAAGCGCCATTTCAACGGTTTCATGAACATGAGGATAGGACATGTTGACCAGGCTTGCCCTGCTCTCCCCCGACTGAAGGCCCGATCAGAGTCAAAAGCAGACACACACAGTGGAGGAAACTCTTCCAACAGCACACGTTCACAATGTCAGATCCATTAAATATAAAGCATGTCTGTTTTGAATGACAACAAGAGAAACAAGATCATGTGACTAAACAAACGCCTCTTCTGACACACAGAGGTGTTTGTTGCCACACCAACGCAGGAGCAGACACTAGGATCTAGGAGACTCTAGGAGCCAGGGTGTAAGCACACGAGACAGCTCAAGATTGTCCCAAATCGACTTCAAAACACTAACCAGCAGCAGAATCGTGTGGATCTTTGCTGGCCAAAGAAAGAAACTGGAAATTCACAACCCTAGCATGCTATTAAGCATGACGCTCTAGACTGAGTCCAACTGTTAGTACGCAACATGATCCTGTTAAAGTCGTACAAAGATGCTTAAGAAATGCAGCATTCCAAAAGTAAAAAGAAATTCAAACTCGTGAAATCCTCTAATTAACGAGCAGCTGTCAAAGCCACACTTGTTCCGGTACGAAGATATTTAAAGTGATTCCGTCTATGGCAGACACATGAATAAAGTTACATGTGCCTTTTACTTTACGCTTACCAAAATTTGACTGGCGGGCCAACGGCACCGTATGTTATTCCAATGGACAATTGATTGACATGTTTGATGGGTACTTGTATAGTTGCATCTAGCACACATGTGCATTGATCAGCCAGAACATCTGTGACGGCACGGCTGTCCCACAGACGCATCATGCATGTTTCTGCTGGGCTCAGAACGGGGAAGGCTCGTGCCTCTGCATGCGTCGCTCCGCAGCGGCCGCCATCCTCCTGCGCCGCAGCGTCACGGAGTCCGAGTCCTCGTCCTCCATCGAGGGCATGGCGTCGTCGTTATCAGCAGAAGGAAACACATCTCCTTCATCTGGCTTTTTGTGAAGATAACGTCTAACAAAGAGAGAACACAGTGTCTTAAAAACTCAAACTAAATCGGACCCAAGCCAAACCCTTGGGGCATTCCCATTTATCATTCAAGTTTGCATACGCTAGGCGACTGTTCACCATCTCTAAAAATGAATGACTTCTGGTCTGTTATTTGTCAATGTAGAATTTGCCAAACTGAGCATTAGTCGTGTTAATATAAAAAACTTTGGTAGCACTTTATTTTACTGTCTTGTTTCGGATGTACATACTATATAATTACTGTAGTAATTACAATAACTGGGTTATAACTAGGTACTAGTCCTGAACCTAACCTTAACCCATGTAGTTACCTTACACTACCCGGTACTTTCTAGGTAAGTACACTGCAAGTACATTGGAAGTGCACGTACTGTAAAATAAAGTGCAACCATAACTTTTTGTGCGGATATACTGTATACTAGTGTTGTACTAAGGTTACGGTACCAGCTTTTCTTAAATACCAGTGGTACCGAAGTACCGGGTTAATCCGGTTCTTGGCGCGCTGTCCGAAAGGTGCACATCGAAGAAAGGAGGAAAGAGCCACATATGGAAATATTTTGAATTAGGCTAATGTCACGTTGCCATAAGGGGCCGTTCACATAGCGCATTTTTTGCGCGTGGAAATTCGTTATTTCAAATGTAGGCGCGCTCATAATAGAAGCGACGTGGCGCAGCGAGCTCGTCTTTCCAGGCGCGCCTCTGTTCATGATTGCATAGCGAGGACACGGGAGAGCGAGCGCTTGTGGAAAAAAGGAGAAAGCGGTGCGAACTGCGCTCTCCATGATGACGAGGAAGTATCATTAAAGAATTAATTGATTTCTAGCCCTTGCATTAGCTTTACTACTAGTTATATTTATGGAGACGAGAAATAAAAAGCTGCCCTGTACAGCTACAGGGTTCTCAAGTTTTGAAGACAGGCAAGAGTGACAGTTTTGGATTAAATAAAAGTACAGTTAAGTAAAATTAAACGTTTTATTTCCTGTATAGTTTGGTAACACTACAATACGATACCATTCATTAGCATTGCTTAATGCTCGTCTAACATCAAAACATTGAGTGAACAATACATTTTGACAACATTAATTAATGTTTGTGAATGTTATTTAATACAAACACTTGATTGTTCATGTTCGTTTACTTCATTCATTGTGCATTAAATAATGTTAACAAATAAAACTTTTGATTTTAAATGAACCCCAAGGAGAATAATTGCTACAGTATATAACTATTGTTTATTGTTAGGTCATTTTATCTAATGTTATCTAACAAATAAAATCTTGCAAAGTGTTTTTAATACTACAGTTTCCATCTTTGTAACCGTGATATACACTTTAATAATATATGTAAAATTTAATCTAAATTAAGCTTTGGTACCGAGAACCGTGGATTTTCACTGGTATTGGTACCGAATGCTGAAATTTTGGTACCGTGACAACACTACAGTATACGACCACCCATTTTCCCACTAAAACATTCTACAATAATTATTTAGTCTTATTAGCCCTAGAAAGCCTGAAAGTTTGTCTTTCAAACATACTGGTGGCCATTTGTTTAGTGTGAATATCACTACATTCATTATTCATTCATTTTATCATGCTGAATAAGCAGAGTGTAACAGCTGCTTCATGATCAATCTGATAGCTTTGTGCGGCTGGCACTAGGGGGCGAAACGCAAAACTCGTATGTGAATGTCAGAGACAGCGGAAAGGCAGCTTAACAGTTTGATGCGGACCGGAGCACAGCAGGACGAGCCTCACCTGCGCGCTCTCAGGAGCAGCTCATCCTTCCTCTGCATGAGCATCCTCTGTCTTTCATCCGCAGACTTGGAGAAGCGGCTCCCGCGAACCTCGAAGTCTTGCGGCTCAGGGGCCGCGACCTCGGACCCGCTGCTGGCCCCCGCTGACTCGTCAGGACCAGTGTTCCCCTGCAGGGGTGCGCGCTCCACAGACTGGAGGAGGTACAGGGAGACAGGAACACACTCTTAACAGAGCACTTTTTCTACACAGGTCAGCATAGATCAACAGGAGACTGGAAGGAGAATGAACCAGGACAGGCTCCAACACACTGGGTTTTGTTCATGAAACCCCAACAGAATTAATTTAGTAAATTGTTCGTTCTGACGGGAATGTTCAGATTCATGAAAGTGTCTGTATTTTTACAGGTAAAATCTGTACAGTTTTGTAGTTGGTACAAACAAATATTTGGTGTTCCTTTAGGTAAACACACAATTTTACCATAATAATGTATGATAACTAAATTAATTAACCAACCAATAAGCTAAATGTGAAAATTATTCAGAATCATGAAGATTCATCAATGTCTCGAAATCATTAACATACACATTAGGCTTGCTACGATAGTCGGTGTTACTGGTGTTCAGAAGCAACACGGGTTACATCTCTTGCCCACCGCGGCACTGTCGGTTTGATTTATAAAATCATTTAGTTCAGTTAGAGAACAGACACTATTACACTGAAAATAAGGCCGCACAGATCAGCAACAGGAGTCAGGTTTCATTAATCACGAGAGTGAGGATCCGACTGACAAGCTGATGCGGAATATTTGGTGTCAAAGCGAAATGTAAAAGCGCCCATTTAAAGCTACACTGTGTAACTTTTTTAGTTTATTCTTAGCTAAAAACACTTAGTTCTTTCAAAAATATATGTGCTCATTAATGTATATTTACTTTGTTCAAGTAATAAAGTATTCTCGTGAGTGTATAATATGCCATTCAAAATACATACGGGTAAGGGGTTCTAATGTTGGTCGCCATGTTGAAAGTACATTAGCCAAAGAGGGACATACCCGTTAATTCAAGCTTCGCCTTTTGCGTTTTAACACTCGACGGCACCGTGTCGAATGTCAAGAGGGGGATTGCTTGAGACTGATATATAAAAACCTGAAAGCCTTTTTGAAAGTATAATATAGCCTACAATATAAACTTTGCCTTACGCTAATGATGTCGTACAACATACAGAATAACGATAGCACTGATAAAAGTTACTTTACTAAGATTAGCTTGCATTCGTCTGGGAACCTGATAACTGATGTTAGCAATGAAATGGTAAAAAAAAATAACGAAAACATAAAACTATTATTCATTTTACATAGATGTCATAACCTATATGTTACCTGACAAATTAAATTACTGCAAATTATAATAGTTTTCTAAAATAACCTCATCACTTGAAGGAACACTCATGGACGAGGTCGAACTGGAAGCCATGTTAATCTTGGACTACATTGGCCACTGTAGGAGTTAAAACGAAATGGCAATTGAGAGGAACAGAAACTAATATTCACTGGATGGTCATTTACCTTTTCACCGCTAGATGGGGGTAAAAATCACACAGTGTAGCTTTAAGCGAATTTGTCATTGCACTGTTTTGTTGTTGTGTTTTTCATTAAGAATAATAGGCTAATGCACTAACCATTCAAGTAATCCGCCCCGAATTGGCGCTAATTTGAAAACGAAACCAAAACGTGCACGGCCACACGAGCAGAATAGAGCGAGCATTTTCAGTTTATTCCTATGGAAAAATTCTCGCTCTGTTCCGCTCCCATTGACATGTGTGGCCGTGCACGTTTTGGTCTCGTTTTCAAATTAGCACCAATTCAGGGCACAAAAACCAAACAGTGCTGCTCCGCACCATTATGAATGCCCGTGCAAACGCATGCATTTTACTTACATTAGCGATTTAAAAGCCCCCGCCGCCGGTGATACCGGTATTACTGGTGTTGTCACACGTCGATTAACCGGTGGGAAAACATCCTCACCGTCACATCCCTAATACACACATTTAACTATCAAATCTGAGGTTCACAAATCGTTTGTGAATCTGGAGGAGGGTTTTTGCAGAGATCAATTTCTGGAGTATATTTCTTTGAATTTACTTGTTTATTTACAAAGGTCCATTGTGAGCACATGGTTCCCTTAACTGATTTTTTTTTGTCATTCAACAATTTTGAAATAGTCATTGTTTTTTTAATTCAGTTTGGTGATGCTAGTGGTGCAGAAATGACTTCCCTTTCAGCAATGTGGAGCAAGAGTTTGGGCCGGTGAGATTTTAGCGCTGATGGAGCGACCCAGTACGAAATGCAAACAACATGATTTCAGCCCGTGATATGCCTCTTCTGTTAGCGGTGCGCCCTCCTCACCTGTGTGGGGAACGGCACCTGTATCCGGCCCTCCAGGATGTTATCAGTGGTGACCTCTACAGAGCGTGTGAGCTGCAAATCCTGCAGGATCAGATGATAAGGGACTTGTGGAAACATTTCCTGGATCTGATGGGCCTGACAAATTCAAGGAAAAGCAGGTTAATAACGTGGCAACTTGTGTAAAACTGATGAGGCTGCTGGTGAGCATGTGTGACGCCAGCTGAGGGACTCACCATGGCATTGAGCTGGGAGTTGTTGGCTTGTGCGATGCCCAGGATGTTGGTGGTGTGCATGACCTCCACTGAGAAACTCGGCAGCCAGCTGGCAATGCGGGACCCTGGGGGCGAACCAGCCGAGATTTATACATTCAGATGATGATTTCACGATGATGAGTGTCAATGAATCATTCATTCAATGTGGCCTTGTTTCGAACCATTTTCGTTGGCGAAATGGATTAAAAAAAGTCTAAAATGTCATTTAAGTCACTTAATATTAACTTTCTTGTTTATTGAACTGTTGTATAAAAGAAATATCACATTTGTAATCGTACTGATATTTGGAGAAAAAAAATGGTACTCCTCATGTATTTTTTGTGTAATTAATTAACGCGTTAAAGTCTGTAATTAATTAATCTTAATTAACGCGTTAAAGTCCCGGCCCTAATAACTATATTAAATGATAAATATAAAGGGCCGGGACTCGATTAAAAAAATTAATCTAATTAATTAGAGGCTTTGTAATTAATTAATCGAAATTAATCGCATTTTAATTGCATAAATATTTGACCTGAGAACAGGGAGAAGTAATTATTTTTACATGGATTTTTAGCATACCATTGAATAATGACTGAATACATAAGCTTAAGCAACAAAATATTGTTTATTTTTGTTCAACCAAGTCCAGCAGACCAGTGCAATTTTTACCATTAAGTGTAGCAATAGCATATTGCTACACTAAGTTACACTAATAGCAATAGCAAATTATTTCTTGTTGCATAGCTTGCACACAGCATGCTCTTATCAGACTGATCTCATGAAATGGCGTATGTATTTCCATTTTTGGCGTGCTATCAACACGCATAATCGCTTTTCAGCGTGTTTATCAACGCCGTTGACTTAACGTACATTACTGTATATTAGTGATCGACCGATATATCGGCCAGCCGATATATCGGGCCGATATTTGCGGTTTTTACGTGTATCGGAATCGGCCGATACGCGGCTGCTGCGTTCGCCGATAGTTTTTTCCCGGCATTATTTATAGACAGGCGTCCACAGGCAGCTCTGTGCTGCTGGAGACGCTGCAGTTCACGTGCAGACCCTGCACTGCCCCTCCCCCACTAGCAGAGTGCAACCTGCGCTTCAAGATAACGGTAACTTTTAAACTTTCAAAGCATCTTTTAACTGTTTGACTGCTGAAATATTGTCAAACACTTTGAAAATGGAAACACGTTGCTCTATAACTGTTATGTGGTTGCAACTATATAGCTAAGCAAGTTTGTGGGTCCAAATGGAAAACGCGAATGACTCGTCTATAAAACTGCTTGCTTGCCATTGTATTTAGGGAGCTGCAAATAGCTGTAGGCTATCCGATCAGTATGCATTAGGGCTGTCAATGAATATTCTAAATACGAATATATATTCGAATAGTTTCAAAAAACTGAATTTTGAAGGTGAAAATTAATATTCGAATGTGGAAAAACACGCCCGCGGTAGCAGACTAACGTTACCACAGCACAGCTCGCTCGGAGCGCTCAGTGTCGGTTCTATGTACTGTGAAACTTCAATTAATGTATTTGTTTCAATCACTGAATGAAGCCTGCTGTATACCTTAAATTGCTTGCACAAAACTCTTGATCAGCACTCAACATTTGTTTGTTGTTGTTCATTTAACCCGGCATGCGCGGAGAGCGTGAGGGTGAGTGCGAGAGAGAGAGAGAGAGTGCGCCTGCGAGTCCGGGCGAGCCAGAGTGAGCTCTGCGGTCTTGGCCATTAGTTGATTTACTCGTTTTTTTTTGTAGTAATACGTTGTCAAATATGTTTAAACTCAAATAAGCTACTTAATACTAGTAGTTATGTCTCTTTGTATTAATTTGTCCTGTTATTGACGTAATGCGCGTCATTGACCAAATGCACGACGATATGTTCAAATATGTTTTTTTGAAGGGAATATACAAACGCCATTTGAGCAATTTTGACAGCCCTAGTATGCGTAAGGTAGCTGTTACGAACACTGGTCATAGGATTAAGTAATACCAACGTTGTTCCGTGCTTTTTGTGGAAGATTTATTCAGCGACCACCTGGCTGAGGTTTGGACGCGTGTGGTGTGTGTGTCTCCCTCGCAGTGATATTAGAGACTAGACATGCTCATTTTATTTTATGTAGAAAAATTTAAACCATGGCAGTAAATAGTTCGTTACTTTTAAAATGAAGTACAGTGTGCACTGTGCACTTTATTATGCTGGTTGCTACTGTGTGCAATAGTGTAATTATTTTATTTATGCTTAAATATTTATTTTCAGCAGTGAACTTTTTTTTGTTCTACCTCATGTTTTTAATATTTGTTAAATATTGTTTATCTACTTGTTCTTGTTCTACCTCACATGTTTTTACTATTCGTTAAATATTGATTTTTTTCGTTAAATAAATGTTACTTTTATTAAATTGAGACCTGTAACATTTTTTAACATCATGTCATTTTTATGATGTAAATTGAGGGAGCAAAATGTATCGGCTCCAAATATCGGCTCAAGAAAATCGGCAGCCCGTATCGGTCATCGGCTAAGGCTGATGGGAAAAAAATCGGTATCGGTATCGGCACTAAAAAATCCATATCGGTCGATCCCTACTGTATATATAAAAAATGTATGACCTACCCCAACCCCGTCCCTAAACCTACCCGTCACTGGGGTTAATACCATTTATGAATCTTCCCCTACCATCCTAGGGAAAAAATATCGCTCCCAAGATGTAGATCTAGATTTTGCTTCGTTTCGCTCGGACATTTAACGGCGTACACATACACGCAAAAGATGACGGTTCGTTTCGGCGTGGACATACACGCGGATAGCTCAAAATGCGTATAGATAACACGCCACTTGACTTGAAAGTGTCAAGTGGCGCTTTTGTTATAAATGAAGTCTGCTTCATTTATAACAAAATGTCCCATCCACGAGGCCAACCAAAGCGGTTTCGTCAGCTTCTTCGTTCATGTTCACTGTGGTTTGTTGTATAGACTGTAAAAGGTTTGTTGTTGTCTGAAGTCATCATGAACGCTAGTTGGTGCTCCATTATAATCGGTCCGCCGAAACTCATCCAGTGAGAAACGTTCCGCGGTGCAAAAATAAGTGTTTAACGTGTTATTTTTTGTGTAATTAATTAACGCGTTAAAGTCTGTAATTAATTAATCTTAATTAACGCGTTAAAGTCCCGGCCCTAATAACTATATTAAATGATAAATATAAAAACATTTTCCCCTTATCTTGAATTTTGGGGGCATTATAAATGCATTTTAATAGAGTAAATCACACAGTGAAAGTGCACACGCACTAGTCTAACCCACTAGACTACATCACGTAGTGTACCCTCACGGGGTGTGTTTTTGCAAAGTGTGCTCAATGTCAGATCGCATATCGTTAAAACAACAATTACAATATTATCGTAACCCATATACACTCACCGGCCACTTTATTAGGTACACCTGTCCAACTGCTCGTTAACACTTAATTTCTAAGCAGCCAATCACATGGCGGCAACTCAGTGCATTTAGGCATGTAGACATGGTCAAGACAATCTCCTGCAGTTCAAACCGAGCATCAGTATGGGGAAGAAAGGTGATTTGAGTGACTTTGAACGTGGCATGATTGTTGGTGCCAGAAGGGCTGGTCTGAGTATTTCAGAAACTGCTAATCTACTGGGATTTTCACGCACAACCATCTCTAGGGTTTACAGAGAATGGTCCGAAAAAGAAAAAACATCCAGTGAGCGGCAGTTCTGTGGGCGGAAATGCCTTGTTGATGCCAGAGGTCAGAGGAGAATGGCCAGACTGGTTCGAGCTGATAGAAGGGCAACAGTGACTGAAATAACCACTCGTTACAACCGAGGTATGCAGCAAAGCATTTGTGAAGCCACAACACGCACAACCTTGAGGCGGATGGGCTACAACAGCAGAAGACTCCACCGGGTACCACTCATCTCCACTACAAATAGGAAAAAGAGGCTACAATTTGCAAGAGCTCACCAAAATTGAACAGTTGAAGACTGGAAAAATGTTGCCTGGTCTGATGAGTCTCGATTTCTGTTGAGACATTCAGATGTTAGAGTCAGAATTTGGCGTAAACAGAATGAGAACATGGAACCATCATGCCTTGTTACCACTGTGCAGGCTGGTGGTGGTGGTGTAATGGTGTGGGGGATGTTTTCCTGGCACACTTTAGGCCCCTTAGTGCCAATTGGGCATCGTTTAAATGCCACGGCCTACCTGAGCATTGTTTCTGACCATGTCCATCCCTTTATGGCCACCATGTACCCATCCTCTGATGGCTACTTCCACCATGTCACAAAGCTCTAATCATTTCAAATTGGTTTCTTGAACATGACAATGAGTTCACTGTACTAAAATGGCCTCCACAGTCACCAGATCTCAACCCAATAGAGCATCTTTGGGATGTGGTGGAACGGGAGATTCGCATCATGGATGTGCAGCCGACAAATCTGCGGCAACTGTGTGATGCCATCATGTCAATATGGACCAAACTCCCTGAGGAATGCTTCCAGCACCTTGTTGAATCTATGCCACGAAGAATTGAGGCAGTTCTGAAGGCAAAAGGGGGTCCAACCCGTTACTAGCATGGGGTACCTAATAAAGTGGCCGGTGAGTGTATATCGCACACCCCCTAGTGCTAAATAGGCATTATGGAAGTGAATGATAGGAATATGATATAGATTTGAAAGAGTGATTTCTACAGCTTCCTCTCAGCAAATGGTCTGGATTCTGCATGATTATGTAAAGAGAGGCCTCACCATCGAAGTGGAAGAAGTGATTGTGCTGGTTGATGTGTGGTCGGGCCTCTGCTCCTGGCCCAGCGGGCATGTTCTCATCCAGCACCTCCCTCTGGCCCTCCTCTCGCTCTCTCACGCCTTCACTGATGTTCAGAGACATGCGGCACGTGGGACAGGACGTGTCCTGCTCCAGCCAAGAGCGCAGACACGAACTGGACATAAACAAGAAATGGTCAATTGACAATGTTTCAACTGTTAGAACAAGAGAGCGCTGGCAACATCTGGTTACGGCTCACTTGTGGAAGAGATGTCCACAGGGCAGCTTGCGCGCGGTAGTCATTGAATCCCAGCAGATCGCACAATCATCGTTATTAGCCAACAGCTCTTCAGGCGTTGCCACAGCAAACCTGCACACACACAGGGAGACGTTTCATGTCAGCACACAAGCTCTGCTTTCCATCAGCCAATGCAGCAGGCTGATTCATAACACACATCCAATAACACATTCAAACATTTGATGCACACGAAGACTATTTATTGTGTTCATGTTGTATTGCAAAACATTGTATTGCTGTTTGGTGGAAAGGGGAGGTTTAAGAGTGGGTTAAGGTGTCAGTGAAGAGTACAGTAAAAACAGAAAAATACAGTAAAACAGTAATATTTGTGAATATATTTTGAAATGTAATTTTATTTATTTCTGTGATCAAAGCTGAATTTTCAGCATCATTACTCCAGTCTTCAGGGTCACATGATCCTTCAGAAATCACTTTAATATGATGATATGTGAATCTTATGATGCAATCTTTTTGCTACTTAATATTTTTGCAGAAACGATTATATAATTTAAGCCCCTCAGGATTCTTTGATGAACAGAAAGTTCAAAATAACAATTCATTTGAAATATTATTTGTAAGAATGTAAAGGTCTTTATTGGCACTTTTGATGAATTTAATGTGTCCTTGCTGAATAAAAGTATTAATTTCTTTAAAAAAAAAAAAGTACAGATCCCAAACTTTTGCTTTTACTTTTTAAATAATGAAATTGATTTATTGTTGCTGTTATTTACACATAATTATATAATCAATTACAATAACAATTATTTCCAATTTATAAACTGTTATTAAGTTACAACAATAAGATTCACTTTAAATGTGTGTGTGTGTGTGTGTGGGGGGGTGCTTAGCTGACATTAAAAAAAAAATACAACAATAATGTTATTGGTCCACAAGAAGGCTTTGTCTTCTTTACTTATGCAAAATCTAATATCATTCTTTTTTTAATTTTGGAGTTTTTGTGAGATTCGCACTGTTTTCCTTCTTAACTATATTAATGTAAATAAGCAGTCATTTTACAAACTCATTAAAGGTAAAATCTCTTTTCAAGGGCACAATGCTGATAGCTCACGCAACTTCTGGTTACCAGCCCTGAGCTTTGCCATACTTTAGCATCTTTACTTCGATGTTGTGCTTATAATTCAAAGCCTGTAGAAATGCATATTTTAATAAGTCAGCTCACCTGGATTCCATATTGTCAATAACACGCAAGTAGTTTTTGTGGCGGCGAATCCTTCGCTGCACCTCGTGGAAGAGATACCGCAGTTGCATAAAGATCACAAGACTAGCCATGGACAACCAGATGTTTCCAAAGAGCTGCGAGGGAGTGAACAACAACAATACATGATCATAAAGGTACTGGGATTTATTCAAAAACTCTCAAACACAGACGCGAGAAGAGAAAGAAATCGTGTAACGCCACTGGTATTCACTTGGGGAAGTTTGTGACATCCGACAGGCCGCAAACATGTGAAATCAGGAACATAATTGTAAGCATCTTCTTACTGATCAGTGAACATTATGTTAAACAGTCTCAATAAGAGTCCAATCAGACCGTATTCATCCATCACTGTGAGCCAGTCACATGACCGCTACACAGCGCTGAGCTCACCAGCATATGGATGTGATGCATCAGGTCCAGGCAGAGGATGGCCAACTCCATGATGAAGTCAGTGTAGTAGATGTATGAGCTCTTGTTCTCCCAGGTGCCCTCGTGGTTCAGGTCCCACAGGTGAATGGAGTACCTGTACATAACAGATCAAAACCTTCAGATTCATGCTTCTGCTAATCACATTTAGCAAAGCTGATGGCTTTCTTCACACACACACACCGTATGATGACGTGTCCTGTGCGTACGGTCACCAGCAAACACTGCAGGACAGGAGACAAGGCTTAGGGTTACTTCAAGTCGCCATAATATCAAAATAGACAATTTTTTATAGATAATTGCAGTATTCAGGGCTTGACATTAACACCCGCCAACCTGCCAAATGTGTGTGTGTTTCAGCAGTGGCGTGTAACGCAGTCACTCCTGCTTTTTATTAATTATTAATTTTATATATAATAATTTTTTTAATTGTAGTCTATAAAAAAGACATCCGAAAAAACAAACTGATTAAATGTAAACTAAGAGCAATGTAGCGTTGTCAAAAATATTAATTTTTTGATACTGAAATATCTGAATCTGATACTGAAATATCATGAGCTCTCATGATCTCTCCGACAGCGAGTGCCACAAACCCGCCTCCTCTCACTCACTTGCTCCGGATGAATATTGTTGCTGTTACAGGGCTTGAATTTCGGCGTGGGATTGCAAGTATTGCGCATAATTACACTCACTCCTGCAGACTTTGAGTTCACACCCAAAGTATGCACACAAAGCGGCATCTCAGCACTAAATGTAGTTATTTTCCACTGCTTATTGGGCTGAAACTGTCAAACACACACAAAATGCCGGTCTTGGCAAGTATTCACATAAACCCAGTCAGTTGTGTTTTAAGTGACCAGTTGAGAAAGAAAGCGCATGTGTAACAGTATAATGGATCAGTGCGATAGGTCTTAAAGTGACAGCAGCCTAATAATCCTGCTGCCAAATTGAGATAATATTAAAGAAATCTATATGGCAGTTTTTCCTCAAGGTATCGATGTTGTAGCCAGTGAAAACGTTGATTAAATGCTAAATAACTATAGAAAACTACTAGCCACAGTGGCTGGTAAGCAAAATATTTAATGTCAAGCCCTGGTAGTATTTATTATTGCACATCATTATTGTTTTGTAAAGTTAATGTGCCGTTTTAACATTTAATCTTTATTCAAATCAATTAGCGGGACAACCTGTTACTCACATGAGATTAGCAATAGCAAACATCAAACCAATTCCCCATGGACAAAATCAAGTCTACAGTCATTGCTAAATCTACATACTTTTTTTTCTTGTTTAAAAAACAAAACAAAAAAAACATTATATATATATACCATAGACCATCGTGACTTCTGTGTCATGCCTACTTTCAGAATGTAGAGAAAGAGGGAAAAACTAAAGAAAAGAGGGACTGTACTCTTCAGTCGCTACAGAGGATTGTAGAGTTCTCTCACCTCCGCTGCCATGAAGGCCACAGTGTGCATGCCGTGAAGATGCCCGACTACAGCGCAGAGCACAGCCAGACCCCCACAGCACAGCAGCACAGACACCAGCAGAGACAGCACGCGCACGTGACTGCCCATCGGGGTCGTGGGAGAGAACGAGAGCTGGCGGGGGCAAACAACAGTATATCAGCAACTCTGCCCAGAGAGGACGAGGTGAAGGAAGTAGGGAATGAGAGAAGGATGGAGAGATGCAAGAACAAACAATAGGAAGGAAGGGATGAAGTAAATAAGAGTGATGGAAGGAAATTAGAGCAGAGGAAGGAAGGAAAAAGGAAGAAAGTAAGGAAGGTAGGGAGTAAATAAGAATGTAAAATAAAGGAAACATGAAGGAATGAAGGTAGGAAGGAAGGGTGGAGCAAGGAGAGAGGGAAAGAAGCAAGAAAAAGAAGGGAAATAAGGAAGAAAGTAGGAAGGACAGAAACAAAGGAAGCAAGGAAGAAAGTAAATAAGAGCAGAGGAAATAGAGAGAGAAGGAAGGAAGGAACTAAGAACAGAGGAAAGAGAGAGAAGGAAGGAAGTAGGGAAGGAAGGAAGGGAGTAAATAAGAGCAGAGGAAAGAGAGAGAGAAGGAAGGAAGGGAGTAAATAAGAGCAGAGGAAAGAGAGAGAGAAGGAAGGAAGGGAGTAAATAAGAGCAGAGGAAAGAGAGAGAGAAGGAAGGAAGGGAGTAAATAAGAGCAGAGGAAAGAGAGAGAGAAGGAAGGAAGGGAGTAAATAAGAGCAGAGGAAAGAGAGAGAGAAGGAAGGAAGTAGGGAAGGAAGGAAGGGAGTAAATAAGAGCAGAGGAAAGAGAGAGAAGGAAGGAAGTAGGGAAGGAAGGAAGTAGGGAAGGAAGGAAGGGAGTAAATAAGAGCAGAGGAAAGAGAGAGAGAAGGAAGGAAGGAAGTAGGGAAGGAAGGAAGGGAGTAAATAAGAGCAGAGGAAAGAGAGAGAGAAGGAAGGAAGGAAGTAGGGAAGGAAGGAAGGGAGTAAATAAGAGCAGAGGAAAGAGAGAGAAGGAAGGAAGTAGGGAAGGAAGGAAGGGAGTAAATAAGAGCAGAGGAAAGAGAGAGAGAAGGAAGGAAGGAAGTAGGGAAGGAAGGAAGGGAGTAAATAAGAGCAGAGGAAAGAGAGAGAGAGAAGGAAGGAAGGAAGGATAAATTAAATAAGTAAGAAACATAGGAAGGAAGGAAACGAGTGAAGCAAGGCAGAAAGAGAAATAAGGAAGAAAGGAAGGAAGGGAGTAAATAAGAACTGAAAAGGAAGGAGGTAAGGAAGAAAGGAAGTAGGAAAGGTAGGTAGGTAATTAACCCAATTAATATTTACATACAATACAAATATACATAAATGTCTTAATTATACTCAGATTCTCCAACAAATATCTTACTATTACAATGACATATCTTTTGGATTATATTGGCGGTTAAAGCAAATGTTCATCAAAACACTCCCTGCCTGAATGATGCAGTGTAAAGTAAAGAGTACATGAATGAAGGAGTCTAACGGCACTACTAGAGATCTCTGAACACCAGTGTGTGTTGATGTGGTTCTCACGTATTCAAAGCGGTCTTTGCAGAGCTGCACCATCAGATGCAGGAAGATGAGCATGGAGAACCACAGACACCACAGCACCACCTCCTCCACCCGCTGCACGTTCAGCACGCCGAAGATGAAGATGAACTTGTAGAAGATGAAGTTCCAGAACTTATCTTTCAGATGCTGGTCAACAGAGAAGAGCCCCATCAGAACATGAGCACAGAACACACTGCTGAAATCATTTCTTTTTCTTTCTTTTTTTTGATCAATTTGATCAAAAACAGAGCAAAAAATAGTAATACTGTGAAGTATTATTACAATTTAAAATGACTGTTTTCTGTGTGAATATAATGTCAAATGTAATTTATTCCTGTGAGTTTTCAGCATCATTACTCCAGTCTTCAGTGTCACATGATCCTTCAGAAATCACTCTAATATGATGCTCAAGAAACATTTATTATTTATTATCAATGTTGAAAACAGTTTTTATTTTTTGTGAAAACTGTGTGGAATATCTGTGGAATCAGATTTGATGAATACAAAGTTAAAAGAAAAGCATTTATTTGAAATAGACATTTCTGCAACATGATCAAAGCCTTTACTGTCCCTTTTCAAAAATATATATATACATTTCTGACCTCAAACATTTGAACGGCATTTTTACAGTCATCTGTTAATAACTACGCCACTGCTTTGAATGGTTATCTTCCCCTTTTCAAAATCTACCAACATATTTTTTATTACTACCATATTATGAATAATAAACTTGTTTGAATATGTAAATACTAAAATGATATCCATTCAACTCTCCAGATATTGGTTTTGACATACAACAAAACGACATTTCATCACAGAAAATGACCTTAAAGTAAGTAAAACCATGATATGACCTATATTTTTGGAACTGACAAAAGAACTCAAGTTGTCGAGGATGTTTGTTATGCAGATCTTCCTCATATAAGCGTCGCAGCAAAGGCTGGCTGTGTGTGTATTGCCTGATACAGTAGATGTGGAGGATCCCTACCTGTTTCTCACTGACTCTCAGCGGGCCGAACACAATGCACTGGATCACTTTAGCGATCAACATGAGGATGCAGCACGCCGTGTTCACCATCACCTGTGGGAAAACGACAGCTTCTTTAAAATAAAAACATCCTCACTCAACACTGGTGTGTTTTGAAGCTAGTCCCACATACCCAGACAAACAGGCTGTCCGTGATGAGATACACAAGCACACTGGTGGCCATGTTCCCCAAGTTCTCCAGCGGATCCAGCTTGATCTCCTCCTCATCAGGGCCGCTGTGTGGGTCTCCAGCCAGAGGAGAGGAGTCCTCTGAGTCTCTGACCGAGCTGTAGGCACTCAGGATGGTCCCAGCCAGCAGAACAGTGCTCAGGGCAGTGTATGTGTGTAAGCTGGGCCAGGGGAAGCGCTCCAGAAACAGCAGAGGCATCCTGACTGACTGATGCTCCTCTCGGGTCGCACTGCAGGCTTAAACAGCGTTCCTCTGCGCGGTCTGCTTACTGGGAGTCCAGGGGGAACCACTGTCCTTTTACAGATCACAGGCGTATTTAAAATCCTCTTAAAAACAAACACTTATCAGGATTCAGGCCTGTTTTCACCTGAGAGTCCAAATGCAGTCTGACAGATCTTAGGACACGTAACGTTAGACACAACACGCAACAGACTCTAAAGCTAGAATTAAATACAATATATATTGTTATATGGTATGTTTAAACCCCATTCCGTCGAATAAAATGCTAAATGTTTATAATTCGTTAAAATAAATGTTAATATTTCCAGAACAGTTGATTATTTCACAACATTAGCATGGAAGCTAATCTGCTTCAGCTACGTATTGATTAGAACAGGACTAACAGTTTGATAAACTCGTCAGACAGTCTTTAAATCTGACCCGTGATGCTCGACGATCTGTCTGACATCTTCTAGCTTGAAATAAAACTGTGAAATGTCATGTTTAGATCAGTTTCTCTGTCTGTTTCTGGCACTTTCTATCCCTCATACCTGTTTCCGCTGCCTTAGACGTCACCCTGTGAACTTCCGGTGCTTATGTGACGACAGGCGGGGCCTCCCGGGTAAACAACAATTAAATATTTAAATAGTACCCAGCTATGACTAAAAGCCATATTACCCTAACAAAACATTACCATGATAACCACAGATTCAGTCAAAAATAGTATATTATTGTAATTATTATCACAGTTATTGGTTCTAAAATAGGCTACTTGTTTACACCTCACACAAACTATGGAAACTCGTAATAGGGCTGAATAAATTAAAATTAAAATTAAAATGTGGAATTTATTAATTTTATTTAAAAAATTTGGATACTTTAACTTTAAATATTTGTTTTAAACCTTTCAAACAAACAAACAAGGTGAATGTATAGGCTACCAATTAATATTATTCACAGTTTCAATTCAAGCATATTTCTTGGAGTTCATGAAGATTGTCACAAAATCTCTTTTATGTTCAGTAAAAATTCATAAATACAAAGACATTTCAAAAGCTTATCAAGCAATGGGAAAGTTATGGTAAAATATCTCTAAAGTCAACACTCGGCAGATTAAAACATGAGATTGTGCTTTATACACTAAACACAGCATATTTTGTCTTTATAATTTAAACTTTTTATGATTATCATAATTTCTAAGAATATATTTTACATTTATAATCAAAAGGAGACAATTGAAGACAAATGAAACATTTCAATAAGATCATTAAAAGGCCCGCCAGGATAAGGCACATATTGAATCCAAAGCTATATGACTGGTCATTATTTCACATTCACATTTGATATGCTCGGTTAAAATCCATAAGCATCCACTTTTAAGCAGACAACTTTTATGTACATAATATTTCTCATAGAAAATCTTTTCTAAATGTGCAGTAGATGCAGGACACTGAGACCGAATCAGTCCAAGCGGTTCAGTGAGATGTCCAGGTCTCGGATCATCGGTTTCCGCTGAGAATCTTTGGGATCTTTGAGTTACGGAGCGCTGCTGGCGTTCCCTGAATCTGGAGTCTCGAACAAGTCTCTTACAATGATTTCACTTACTGCAAAGAAGAAGAAAAGATGTTTGTTTAGGGGTGAATTGCACACACATACTGTAGGGTTGAATCTCATTATACTGTATGTCAACATCAACATTCATTATCATTGTCCGTCTTTATTAAATCCACCTGAGGGCAGTGTTGTGTGTGTGCAAACATGAGTATTTCCTTCCAGCTCTAATTTAAAGCTACAGCGGTGTTAAACGCAGTCATAATTATTACAGTGTTTTACTGTTAAGCTTCCAACCTAAAAGCTCAAGCCTAGTCTCAACTAGTTCCTGAAATACAGCTGGTTTCGCTGACAAAGAGCCTTTCCAATAACCAAACACATCTATTAATACACTTTAAACAAACAACAAGTTATTTACAACATGACTTTCATTACGCATATTGAAAGAAACAGAGTTAGATATATTTAAAGAGCTATAAATATATTTAAGCCAGAAAAGGTAGATGTGTGCATTAGGACAATAATCTGTTTGAGCAAAGATGAAAGACAACAACAACAACAACTCTCTCTCTCTCTCTCTCTCTCTCTCTCTCTCTCTCTCTCTCTCTCTCTCTCTCTCTCTCTCTCTCTCTCTCTCTCTCTCTCTCTCTCTCTCTCTCTCTCTCTCTCTCTCTCTCTCTCTCTCTCTCTCTCTCTCTCACTCTCACTCTCACACACACACACACACACACACACACACACTATCTCTCTCTCTCTTACACACACACACACACACACACTCTCTCTCTCTCACACACACACGCGCGCGATCATGAAGCCGGACAACAGCACTCACTCATCAGGGGTGGTCCACTGCACCTGTGCTCTCCACACGCTACTGGTGCGCCAGGTAATGGAAATACTACACAAGTTCTGTCCTGGCAGGGTTTGTTTCATTATAAAATTACATATTTATGATATGTAATTTATTATTTAATCTGAACCCTGTTTTCATTTTTTTAAATTATTTTATTCATGTTATATAGTTTCATTTGTTGTATTTTAGTGTTGTTTTTAAATACACATATACACTCACCGGCCACTTTATTAGGTACACCTGTCCAACTGCTCGTTAACACTTAATTTCTAAGCAGCCAATCACATGGCGGCACCTCAGTGCATTTAGGCATGTAGACATGGTCAAGACAATCTCCTGCAGTTCAAACCGAGCATCAGTATGGGGAAGAAAGTTGATTTGAGTGACTTTGAACGTGGCATGATTGTTGGTGCCAGAAGGGCTGGTCTGAGTATTTCAGAAACTGCTAATCTACTGGGATTTTCACGCACAACCATCTCTAGGGTTTACAGAGAATGGTCCGAAGAAGAAAAAACATCCAGTGAGCGGCAGTTCTGTGGGCGGAAATGCCTTGTTGATGCCAGAGGTCAGAGGAGAATGGCCAGACTGGTTCGAGCTGATAGAAGGGCAACAGTGACTGAAATAACCACTCGTTACAACCGAGGTATGCAGAAAAGCATTTGTGAAGCCACAACATGCACAACCTTGAGGCGGATGGGCTACAACAGCAGAAGACTCCACCGGGTACCACTCATCTCCACTACAAATAGGAAAAAGAGGCTACAATTTGCAAGAGCTCACCAAAATTGAACAGTTGAAGACTGGAAAAATGTTGCCTGGTCTGATGAGTCTCGATTTCTGTTGAGACATTCAGATGTTAGAGTCAGAATTTGGCGTAAACAGAATGAGAACATGGAACCATCATGCCTTGTTACCACTGTGCAGGCTGGTGGTGGTGGTGTAATGGTGTGGGGGATGTTTTCCTGGCACACTTTAGGCCCCTTAGTGCCAATTGGGCATCGTTTAAATGCCACGGCCTACCTGAGCATTGTTTCTGACCATGTCCATCCCTTTATGGCCACCATGTACCCATCCTCTGATGGCTACTTCCACCATGTCACAAAGCTCTAATCATTTCAAATTGGTTTTCTTGAACATGACAATGAGTTCACTGTACTAAAATGGCCTCCACAGTCACCAGATCTCAATCCAATAGAGCATCTTTGGGATGTGGTGGAACGGGAGATTCGCATCATGGATGTGCAGCCGACAAATCTGCGGCAACTGTGTGATGCCATCATGTCAATATGGACCAAACTCCCTGAGGAATGCTTCCAGCACCTTGTTGAATCTATGCCACGAAGAATTGAGGCAGTTCTGAAGGCAAAAGGGGGTCCAACCCGTTACTAGCATGGGGTACCTAATAAAGTGGCCGGAGAGTGTATTTATATATATATTTTACAATCGCTAGGACCCGTTTCTCAATAGTTAGGTCACTGAGGTCATAACTCTTCACACAGAGAGCACAACATCAGTCTATGTGGATCATTGGCAGGAAATGCTACATATTTCAAATAACATCAATTCTTTTCTCACTCAGACACAGACATCAAAACTATATGTACCTACAGGCTAATTTGCACATGCTGTCACTCTTTTCAACACTGTTAAACTTAAGTTCAAAGCCTAACATAATACAAAAATGAATAAGAAATGTTCTACATTTCTACAGTAATACCATATTGAAATATATTTATTTATTATTGTATATCTCACTCTGCTAAACCAATTGGATGTAAAAGCAAGAAGCTTAAAAGGAGAGTTCACCCAAAAATATACTTTCTGTCATCCAAAATACTATGGAAGTCAATGGGGACCATCAACTGTCTGGTTACCGGCGACATTCTTCAAAATATCTTCTTTTGTGTTCAGCAGAAGAAAGATATTCATACAGGTTTGGAACAACTTGAGGGTGAGCTGTTCCTTTAATAGCTAAATATATTCTACTCTACTGTCCACAGAAAAAAGCAGGTATAAACACCTTCATTAACAAAGTTCAAGTTCAATCAAACTTCTACTTTCATTTAAACTGTCTTCTTCCAGGCTAACAGCAGCAACATCTAAAGTGCAGTATATGCAAGACTGTCACAATACAGCTGCGCAAAACTAGCGGTGGATTAGCCTTCACGTTATATTTAGCTCGTTCAGTGACTCCATGCAATGCCAGTATCCTCTTTCCCACCGCACTGCGGGACTAGAGACTATAATTAGGCCCAAACCGAACCGGCGTCCAGACACTAGGGGTGGCAGCTGCTAGTTTTTCTAGAGTGTAAACAAAAATCCTGGCTAGCATATGCCACAAAGTTAGTTAGCTTGGCGTGAGTTACTGACTCAGCATGAGACACGGTCAAAAGCGTGTATTGCATGTAAACAGATAATATGGTCTGGAATAAACAGGTGCAGTCACACAGTAATACCAGGTGTTCATGTGCAAATGTTAATGGACTTATTTCTTGGTCACTAAACTCTTGATTACTTAGCATAATGAAATCCTAAACCCACTCACACATGAAGTGTGGAAAGAAATGTTCCAGGTACAATATAAATTCGTCTTTATCATCAAAATATTTGGCATAATCTTGATTACCACTGAAAATAATTTTGAGCCGACCCTTAGTTTGTACAAACAAACAAATCTAATTTAGTTGATGCACTCATTACAGTAATGCACTTACAATAGGAATCTAGGAAAAGGAGAGTTTAGAAGCATAAATGTGAAACTTGTATGTTTGTTGCTTGGGGAGTGAATTTGTTTTTAGTGGTGGAAATACTGTTCTAGGCAGCTAAGACTTACTGTTAAAGTCATCCTGCAGTCAATCACTTTATCCCTTAAAGCTCATCTTTGATCACTAAATTTTTCCTTGAAACTTGAATGTAACTCAACACCCTTGCCTCATTTATTATGCGCGGTTCTATGAATATTCAATTGAGCCCCGCCTCCACTCACTCACTCAGCTCAGAGATCCACTGGTTGACATCACACGTTGATCTGATTGGTTTCAAGGTAGTTTGTGACGTCAGAAACACCAGCGATTTCAAACCGTGTTTTTGAGACTGTCTTTGGTTCACTGCAGTTTTAAGCAGAAAATACTCAGCAACAGGGACGTGCACAGGGGGGTTGCTCAGGTTGCCCGGGCAACTGCCCATATGCCCTTCTCGACTCAGGTTGCCCTTCCGAGGGAAAAAAATAAATAAAAATAAAACATCGTACAATGGATGCAGAATTTCACGTAGGCCTAGAAAAATAAAAATAAAAAAAATCGCAAAAGCCTCATTCACTTCCATTCGGGCACTCAGCTCAACTGTTTACGTGGCTGCAGCGCTGCACGCGACCGGTGCGTAAGACCCCGCAAATTACTTAAGGCCCCGCCTCCATCTCGTGTCATAGCGCGTCAATTAATGTGTAAAACATCCATGACAAAATGAAGCGAAACTATCCTTTTGGTCACGAAAAGAGGAAGAAGAAAAAACCATGAGAGTGAATTGCGGGAACAACAATCAGGTAAACTTGTGTTCTCTCCTCTCTAGTTTGATGTCAGCATAGTTTGATGTTTTTCGGTCTTAGCTGGGCAGGCAGTGCATCTCTTGCATCACTTTGTGCCTGACAAAAGTGAGAGTAAAATAAAAAAAATTACGTTTGTTTTTGATAAACGACAAAGTGCAACGGTGTTTGTTTACTGCAGCTCAGAAAACATAACCGCGTCGCGTGTGTTATCGTGCGTTCATGCGCGTGCACGTAATGAAACTCGCATTTTTCAAGCAGAAATTTGTGGAGACCAGACATACTGTACAATACATGCACGTGAATGATGGCACTCCCAATCAAAGTACACATGAAAAACAAGACACTGATTATCTAGTCTCAGTGTAGTTAAAAACTCTAAACAACTGCACTAATTATGCAAGATAGAAAGCAATGTATTGACAATTTGACATTGATTGACTATTGATTTATAGGCTATATTGAATTTAAAATGTTGATTAGCTGGACATACTGCTCAATATGAATGCACATCCCTCAGTAAATAATAACCATAAATCAAGAATTGCTTCAACATGCATAATAATAATAAAAAAAATCATACTGATGCCGAAAATACCCAGGCTGTAGAGAGAACCAAAGTTAATCCCAAAAGCCAAAGCTCAGGGTTATAATTTATTATTTTCTTCTTATTTATGTTTACGTTAATATTCACTTGTTATGTTAACATTCTATAGAAAATACTCTATTCAATAAATATTGTTTGTTTGAACCTCATTCTGTTCTATATTGTTGTAGCTACTTATTCTTTGACTGTTTTGTTTAAAGGAGGGAGGATTGTATTGGGAGCACTGAAGTGTCAGGTGTGACTGTGTGGCAATGGCAAATGGTTTACATAGCTCACGAACTGAATACGAGCAAGAAGCACAACTGAATGTACGGGAAGCCAAAAGGTTAAAAAAGGATTGTATTTTTTCCCAAAATCTAAGCGCTTTTTTTTGGGGGGGGGGGGGGGGGTTCCCTTTTTTCAGGTCAGAGCAACTGCCCCTCAAAATTCCTGTGCACGTCCCTGCTCAGCAATGCTGTCGACTTATGAATCTGCACATGGTTTATCTTAAAGCATATTTAAAACACCACATAGACATATAAACAACATTAAAAGCTGGATTTTTTACCACAGAGGAACTTTAAGTCTAGTGGCTATACCTCAGAAACAGTTGTGGGGAATCCCTTACCTCAGAGAGTAATTTAGATTGTTTATATAAACTGAGAAACGAAATGAATGTATGTGGTCATAATCAGCATTGTTCCCTTTACTTCATTCATTTAAAACGGTTCTCCTTGGAGTCTTACCATCATCGAGAGTGATATCCTGTAGGCCTATGGACTGAAAGCCAAGCTCTTTCTCTTCATCTGGTTCCTGTTTAATATCAAGGCTTTCTCCACCTTGTGGCAAACTGTAGCGTTCGCTGGACTCCTCAAGAGATGCGCCTGAAGGTTGAGGGTCCATCAAGCTCTCTCGGATAGACGGTGAGTTGGAAGGCACTTTGGCAAGAGTAGGCTGGTGGGAAAGAAGAAGCACCTGGGAAGAGGACGACTGTGGGAACTGCACCGGATCCAGACCAGATGTTTCCACATTTGCGCTAGTTAGAACAGAGGTGCTGGACACTGAGATAGAGCCACGGTTGTAGAGATTATGAGTGTGTTCTGAAGGGAAGCCTTGGTATCCTTCACCTCGGTGAGACCTGGGTTGCTCTGCAGGGATTTGGGATGAGTTGCAGCCTTGCAGTGAACCCCCAACCATTGGAAGACTAGGTTGTCCTTTGTAAGACAGATCCTGTTGAGGTTTTTGGTACAAAGAGTTGTTGAAATCCACCAGTGAGAACATAGGGTGGAGGTCTGCTACGGCATCAAGGATTCGGTCTGCCGGATGAGAGCGGCTCAGATGCAGATCCTGAGGTGAGTAGCAGAGATGGGCTGAAGATGGGGACCCTTCGGTCAGCAGCCACTGCTCCAGAGGCTGGACCTCATCTGAAGAGATCGAGTCCCCAGTGGCGCTGAGACCTGTTGGGGACGCGGCTGGATGCTGGCCGTTGGTATTAAGGTCCGGCCTCATGCCAAACTCCTGCTTCACATGCACTGCTTTGGAAGGAGGGTGTTCAACACATTACAGATTAGCTTTGTGGACATTTCTTCATTTCTCAAAACATTTGAAAATTGATATATTATATTGTCCAATTGAGTCCTAAATTGTCCAGTTCTATAGTATTCTAAGGCCCTGTTTACACCTGGTATTAAAGGAGTAGTTCACTTTCAAATAAAAATGTCCCGATAATTTACTCTCCCCCATGTCATCCAAGATGTCCATGTCTTTCTTTCTTCAGGCGAAAATAAATGAAGGTTTTTGAGGAAAACATTCCAGGATCTTTCTCCATATAATGGACTTCAATGGCAACCAACGGTTTGAAGGTCCAGATGTCAGTTTCAGTGCAGCTTCAAAGTCTCGACACGATCCCAGTTGAGAAATAAGGGTCTTATCTAGCGAAACGATCGGTCATTTTCTAAAAAAAAAAAAATAATATATACTTTTTAACCACAAATGCCCGTCTTGTACCATCTCTGAGATGGGCCACGCTTTGCGTCATCACATTGGAAAGGTCACGCATGACATCATTAAACATCCAGGATATGCAATAAACTGACACAAATACATATAAATATGTGTCATTCAACATACAATAACTTTGAACGGTCCTCCTACTCCAAACTTGTAAACAGTGGGTCGGCACTTCCGACTGCGTCAAGCGTGACCTTTCCAACGTGATTACGTAATGCGTGGCCCATCTCAGAGATGGTACAAGACGGGCATTTGTGGTTAAAAAGTATATAATTTTTATTTTTTTTTAGAAAATTACAGATCGTTTCGTTAGATAAGACCCTTATTTCTCGGCTGGGATCGTGTCGAGCCTTTGAAGCTGCATTGAGACTGACATCTGGACCTTCAAACCGTTTGTTGCCATTGAAGTCCAATATATGGAGAAAAATTCTGGAATGTTTTCCTCAAAAACCTTCATTTCTCTTCGACTGAAGAAAGAAAGACATGGACATCTTGGATGAAGTGGGGGTGTGTAACTTATCAGGAAATTTTTATTTGAAAGTGAACTACTCCTTTAAGATGTGTTTTGGTCGATCGGATCACAAGTAGACGAGGGAGACACATTCCCGTTTACACCTGTATTTTAATCCGTCTCTTTTGTCCACTTTCAACCACTTCTGTCCTGATTTCTTTGAGAGGAGAATATTTACACATTAGGTCAGTAGGTCTTTTGTGGCTGTTTGAACACATTTGACCACATGAGCGTTTACACTACGAAAGCAATCCGGTCAAATGTGTTTTCGACTACCTCTGGAAGTGGTGGAAAGTGGACAAGTTCAAAACGTTTTAGACCCCGTTTACACCCATATTTGGCGTCGTCCACTTATGATCGGATCACCAAAACACATCTTAATACTAGGTGTAAACAGGGCCTCAGTCTCAGACAACATGGCATATTATACAGATTTTAAAGTTTTCAATCTCCAAACCTAGAAGCTCAAATTTGATTGGTTAGCCTCTACCCAAGGTGTTGCCAACCCAGCAGACCTTCAGATCTAACCCTGCTCCAACATTAATGAGTAATCCTGAACACCTTGATTAGTATGTTTGATTAGGCAAAGAAATAAACTCTGCAGGATGGTAGCCTTCCAGGAGCAGGGTTGGCTATCCATGTCCTACACAAATTGGTACACAGAAATGGTCTATTTATTTATTTATTTATTTTTAAAGTTACCAGGCTGCTACAACAAACGCTTCAGAACATATATATCTCCTGGGACCCAAGAATAGACTTTTGTCCACTGTAGTGGACATTATATTTTAGTGAATTTCTCTGACATCATACATGTCACATGACACAACCTGGGTGTCCTGTAAAGAGCACATTCAGGACTTTTCAGAGATACCAAATGTTTGGAGGTTTCACCATGAAAACAACTTCTCCTTGGTCTTTAAAAATGTCTGACATTAATTTAGTGATCAAATGTAGCATTCTTATGGAAATATGATAATATAGTGTAATTATAATATAAATTGGACTACTTTTCAAATTGTATTTCATAAAACAACATCTCAGGAAAATGTTAAGGGGTTTAAAAAAAAAAAAAACTTTCTGTTACAGAACAGGGCATTGATTTCAAACGTGTCCACTGTAGAGGACATCAGGACTAAAATCATGTTTATCAGGCATTCTGGGAGACACAACAAGTGAATATGGAAATAAATTATACATCAATATTCCTATGAAATGTTAGATATTATTATTAAAATGTTGCCAATTATTACTCCAATTATTACCCTTTATTCTTTCATTAAATGTTGCTCCCAGAACACATTAATGTGCAAATTAGATACAGTGTATAGATACATTGCATTGAATGGGAATATTAACTTATGGCCATTTTACCCACATATTGCAAAAAGTAAAATGGTGTATCAATTCATTCCATTATTTCTTTCATAACATAGGTGAGAATAATCTTTATACAAATTTTGGTTGAAAAAATCCTGAAACCCCAAAATGTATTGGTGATTGAAAAAAAAATCCCATTGTTTTTGCCTATACATATAATTTCATGTCATTTTATTTTTTAAACAACTTAGTCCTGGCGTCCACTACAGAGGACATAGCATAACGTATGAATAAAATATTATTTTATATATATGTTTTTTTACCATTTGTTTATTGTGCTCTAAACAGTGTGATGACATGGAAAAAAACTAAATTCAAAAAACTTTTTTTTTCTGGGTCTCAGGAGGCTATTAAATCTGTTCAGAGTTTTGTTTGAGACACCTAGGCCTTGTTTCTGCCTGGTATTAAGATGTGTTTTGGTGATCCGATCACAAGTCATCAGCTGAGACATCCATGATTCCACCTGGTATTAACATATTAACTGTGACTACTAGTATCTGGATTTTGTGGAAGTAAACGGGAAAGGAATTGAAGGATATGCAAGTAAATGGAAATGATAATGAGATCAGCTGTGTTACCATTGAAAATTGTATTTTTATACAACACAGTGAAGTTTGAATGACTTGTTTTAGTGTGCTCTCTCACAACACACGTTATGTGAAAGTGCGACGAGTAGGAAGTGCTTCACTGCGGTCCGGGACGCACTAAGGACGGAGCGTTTCTACAACTACAAAGGCTTTTTGTGGTCACAAGTGTTTTTGACTACCTCTGTATGTGGTTTCAGTTACAGTGAAACGTTTTACACGTTCCTAGAGACTGTTCATTACATGAATGAGCTACTACCGGTCTATTTTAGATTGACCTTGATATATTAGTCAGACTGCCTCTTGCCGTCTAACTGGCAGTTCTTGCCACCAAAGTGGACCAGTGTTGCTGATAGTTCTACTCGCAAGGACTATTACCTGAAAGATAGGTGAAGAACTGTGAGACACTTCTCTTCCTTTTGCCATTGCTGACATAGAACTGCACCTGGGTGGAGGAAGCCGTGGTTTTCTTGTAGTACGGAGGAATCTTTACCACTATGCTTGTCTAAACAGGAATGGGAACACACAAGAGACACCTGTAATTATAGATCTCAATGGGATGTGCATTTAACAATGAACATATGCCATGTTGTTTAAATAAAATGAAGAATATGAGTGTTTTATAACAAAATCAATAACTTATTATGCTCACATTTGGACTCTTCTCTTGTAAAGCCCTCACATCGACCTCCCATTGTGTTTTACCATCTGGAATGGAAAAAAGACAATACAAAGGCTCTTTTGTTATTACATAACAAACTGTCATCCAAAATGTATTGCTAAAACAGCTCCTAATTAGAGCAGAGAGTCATGGGCTTCATCTCAAATCACATACTCTCTTCAGTAGGTACTTATCCTCTTCTTATTTTGAATTACTTCACAGCCGCTAAAAAGTAAGTTCTATATACATGTAATCCGGAGGTACTACATTCGCCACGTTGTCATTATCATGTGATCTACCGGCGTAAGTTACGTTGCTTCACCGCTATTCATAAATCCGTGGCCTCATGGGATAGGAAAGTGTCCATCAAAAACACACTTCAGAATCTCACCGGAAGCAGTCGGTCATCCGGGTACTTTTAGCCTGTTCTTTTATGAGTACTGTTTTTGTCTACTATATTAGGCAAGTATGCGATTTCAGATGCAGACTAGCGGTGTGTCAGGGTTATGTTTGATCTGTTTAAGGGTACAAAATGATCCCAATTCACACGGATCCGTGAAAACGACTCAAAACCCTGTATTCTGCTGCCAGGCCATTAGATGGCGATGAAACACTATAGTATAGACTGAACAAGTCATATGAGTCTGCATGACGTCATCGTTTCCACAGATTCACGTTTTTACTGTTTACACGGAGACCGTTTTCAAAAACGTCCACTTTGAAACCTGTTTTCAAAAGTTAGCTTTTTCAGGCACCCAAAACGCCGTTGTCGTGTAAATGAACGGCCAAAACACACAAAAAGTTGTACGTTTTTTTGAAAACGGTGTCTCCTGGGTTCCTCAGTGTGTAATTAGTCATGTCACCTGTGTCTCATTTCTTTGATTAGTTCACTGTGTATTTAAGCCCTGTGTTTGGTTCAGTTCAGTTCAGTTCTCTGTTATTGTTGCGCTAAGCTTGGTTGTTCTGTTCCTGCCTGAGAGTTTGTTCCTGAGTTGTATTGTTTCCTTTTTGTTCTTGTTAATACATTTAAACTGCAGCAATTAGATCCTCTTTCTCCTCGTCTCTGCAACCCGCAAGTTACATACACTGTGAGAATGGTTATTATAATAGATGATTTCACTTACCAGAGCTCTTTTCTAGAAAGACCACTATTGATTCTGGACTGATGTTTTGGCCTGTTATAAGCATCTCTTCTCCTCCAGTCACAGAACCACAGGCGGGACTAAAGCTGTCGACTTGAGGAAGTTCCTGAGCTAAGCGTTGAGCTGGTCAACAGAGAAAAACAATGGCTTTAAATTGCAGAGGAAATGTTAATCAATACGGTTCGGTGACATTTTCAAATACAAAATTAGATTTTTGTGGCTTTTAGTCAATGTCTGGCCATCTATATAATGTATTTAAAACTTTTTAAAAGTATTTTAAATATTTAAAGTTTTCTTTTACATGTTTAAAAATGTACAATATTTCTCTTATAAGGAAATGGACCTTATTGATGACATCATCTTGTTCACATGGACATACAATTTTGATCCAGGAAAGGCTCTCTAGAATGAGGATATTCCTCCACCAATATCAGTTGACTTTGACATGCAATAACTAGCATTTAATATTTAACGTATTCAATGCATGTTTTACATAATTTCACATAGGAAATCCACATAAAAAACTTACAGCATTCTATTGGTACGGACGCCACCTGCAGTGACAGCACTTTGCCGCCGTGTTGCGGGATGTGAACACGAAACACGGTGCGCACACGCGTGTTCTTACGCCCGATATCAGTCTCTCCCTTACGCAACTCGATGTCTGAGTTTCGTAGCTTCAGGATCCCAGCACAGTCGATGCTTTCAAAGAAAGTTGACAGAAGGCAGCCATTAAAGATTACAGTCAGTTAAATTCTGTTTATTTAATAATTTAATAATAAAATTAAGTTAGCAAGTGAAATTAAACCAAAGAGTGACATAAATGGTGCTATTTGCTGACAGTGGCTCAGAGAGACTCAATATAAACAGAGAGACTCAATATAAACTATTAGCTAAATCTCACGTTTAAAGTCCCCCTGTGGTGAAAATCCAGCTTTTAATGTTGTTTATGTGGTGTTTTTAAAATGCTTTAAGACAAACCATGTGCAAATTCATAATTGAAATTTCTGGTGTTTCTGACATCACAAACGACCTTGTAACTAATCAGGTCAACGTGCCGGCGGGCTTTAGCATATCGTTAACAGCGAACTTGCATATCATTAACTATGAGGCAGTGGAGTCTCAATAGAAGCCAGGTTATCCCGGTATATTTTTCTGTTGATATGAAAAATTGGGTCGATTTAGCAATATAGCAGGTGTATGATGTTTATTAGTGGTGTCCGCAGATTCAGAATAATATAGGGTTCATAGACAATTGGAAAAGAGAACTGTTGAAAAGAGATGGTATTCATCCCTGCTGGGATGGTGCTGCTCTTCTCTCTAGTAATATTGGCACATAGTCTTAGAGCTCAAACATGAATTGGGGCTCAGGTCAGGAAGCGGTCTATATCATCATATAGAGACTGTGTCTGTTCCCCGAATTAGGAAATATAAAAAACTCCCAAACCCATCTAAGGGTAAACATTTTATCGATGTTCAACAATTAAAAAATAGATATAATACAGATGAACAAATGATAAAGCTCGGGTTGCTGAATATTCGATCCCTTACTTTAAAAGTACAGATTATATCACAGATTATAACCTAGACATGTTGTGTTTGACAGAAACCTGGCTAAAAACAGGTTTTTACTGTTTTAAAAACGAGCCACGTCTGAAAGATAAAGAGTGTTGCTGTAATCTATAGTAATATCTTCAGAATTACTGAAAAGTCTAGTTTGAAATATAATTCTTTTGAAGTGTTTAATGTAACACTATCAAGTGTAAATGATAAATCACATTTGACATTTGTGCTGGCTACTGTATACAGGCCACCAGGGCACCATACAGACTTTATCAAAGAATTTGCTAGTGTTAGTGTTAGTACTGGCTGCAGATAAAGTTCTAATTGTTGGTGATTTTAATATATAGATAACAAAAAAGATGCATTGGGATTGAAATTTAGAGACATTCTGAACTCTATTGGAGTTAGACAACACATGTCAGGACCTACTCATTGTCATAATCATACTTCAGATCTAATATTGTCACATGGAATCAATGTTGATGCCGTTGAAATTCTGCAGCAGAGCGATGACACCTCAGATCATTATCTAGTCTTGTGTAAACTTCATTTAGCCAAGGCTGCAAAGCCGACTCCGTGTTACAAATATGTTAGAACTATCACTTCTGCCACTAAAGATTGCTTTATTAATAATATTCCTAATCAGTTTCATCTCCTCAGCATCCCAGATAGCCTAGAAGAACTCGATATTGCGACAGAAACTTGACTCTTTTCCAGCACTTTAAACACAGTGCTCCTTTGCGCTTAAAGAAGATTAAAGAAAATAGTCCAATGTCGTGGTACAACGAGCACACCTGGGCCCTTAAGAGAGCAGCCAGAAAAATGGAGCGCAACTGGAAGAAAACTAAACTAGACATAGAGCACGATTGCGTACAGAAAAGCCTTACAAACGGCTAGATCTGCTTATTTTTCGACTCTCTTAGAAGAAAACCAACACAACCCTAGGTGTTTATTTGACACATTGGCTAAATTAACAATAAATAAAGCTTCTACTTCTGAAGTTTCCAAAGAGCATAGCAGTAATGACTTTATGAACTTTTTTACTTACATGATTGATAATATTAGAGAGGACATTATAACTATGCAACCATCTACTACAGTATCACATCAGACAGTGCATTGTAGTCTCCCTGAGGTAAAATTCCATTCATTCATTGCAATAGGAGAGGAAGAATTGTCTAAACTCGTTAAATCATCTAAATCAACAACATGCATGTTAGACCCTATACCGACTAAGCTATTGAAAGAAATGCTTCCAGCGGTCATAGATCCTCTTCTTAATACCATTAATTCATCTCTGTCACTAGGATATGTACCGAAAACTTTTAAGCTGGCTATTATTAAACCTCTTATTAAAAAGAAAAAAATGCAACTTGATCTTAGATAATTAGTCAATGACAGGCCGATATCAAATCTACCCTTTTTGTAAAAGATATTAGAAAAAGCAGTATCCTCACAACTATGTTCCTTCTTAGAAAGAAATGATATCTGCGAGGATTTCCAATCAGGATTTAGACCGTACCATAGCAATGAGACAGCATAGTCACAAATGATTTGCTCTTATCATCCGATAGTGGTTGTATCTCTCTATTAGTGTTACTCGATCTTAGTGCTGCATTTGATACCATTGACAACAACATTCTTTTAAATAGACTCGATTATGTTGGTCAATTATGTTGGCATTAGTGGAATTGCATTAGCATGGTTTAAATCATACTATCTGACCATTATCAGTTTGTAGCAGTAAATGAAGAAATGTTTTATCGATCACAAGTTCAGTATGGAGTACCACAAGGCTCAGTACTAGGACCGTTGCCGTTTACTCTGTACATGCTACCCTTGGGAGATATCATTAGGAAGCAGGGCATTAGTTTTCACTGTTATGCTGACGATACTCAGCTCTATATTTCTTTGCGCCCCAACGAAACCCCGGCGAATTTCCTAGTACTTAATTGACTGAATTTCGAATGATTGGACCAAAAACCTCTGCACGTACTAACCTAGAATACTGTCTAACAATTGATGGCTGCTCTGTCAAGTCTTCGTCGTTGGTTAGTAACTTGGGTGTGCTCTTTGATAGCAATCTTTCATTTGAAAGCCACGTTTCTAGTATATGTAAAACCGCATTCTTCCATCTGAAAAATATATCTAAATTACGACATATGCTTTCAATGAAAAATGCGGAACAGTTAGTTCATGCGTTCATGACCTCAAGGCTAGATTATTGTAATGCTCTTATGGGTGGTTGCCCTGCACGCTTAATAAACAAACTACAGCTAGTCCAAAACGCAGCAACTAGAGGTCATAGAAGAAATATAGAACCCGTCTCCATCCAGGTGTGATGACTCTGATCTTAAACCAGATGGAACTGGATAATATTCTGATTGGTCCAAACCAATCTGACTTCTGACCTATAATGCTGCCTGAATCCTAATCATACACTGTTCGTTCATTGGCCAGAAAAGAACCTCATTAAACATATTTTATTAAAAGTACTATTTATTCCCTGAGGGGCAAAATTGAACAAAAAATTAAGAGTTCTGTTCTGTTCTGAATTTCACATATTTTCCATTAAGAGCTGCCATCTTCTTGTTCGAAAGACTAACCTGTCAGCCATGTCAATATATCATTTATGCAAAAAGTGCAGCTCATGGTGAATGTAAATCAGAGGTTTGTTTGACAGGTACCTGGCACACATGTTGTTTTCAGGAAGGAGAGGAATTTCAAGAACTTTGGTGCTGGATATCACTGTCTCTTGACTCGGAGTCGCTACAGTTTTTCCAGTAATCCTGTGCACTTGATAGAACGGGTGTGGCCTGGTGTACCGATCATCCGCTGTCCCAATGAACATCTGCAGGCTGATGGGTTTTTCATTACACCCTATTAGCTACAAATGCGAGAACAAACAATATGAGTAAACATGCATCTGATTATTCCAAATAAATGGTATGTGCCTGTCCATCAACGCTTTAATGCACTATAGCCCTTAAAGTATTCAAAGTAGCCCACATCAGGCTAGCCTTTCCAGCCAACATTCAAAGTTTGTGTTGAATAACTTTCATTTTCTAGTTTTCAAAGCTAAGAACTTCTGTTCCTCTAATGGTAGGAAAGGTTGTCCATTTGTGTTATTGGTAGCTAAGGTAAACAAACAGGCCAACACATGTAACATTAGCTTGTACCCTGTTAAAAATACCACGCGCTGACTGGATCAAAAGCTAAGACTGTCTGATATTCATCACATGAATCACATTAATCTTAACTTCTATTATAGGCAAAATTAGATCATTTATCCAATATTATCTCTAAACTAATACTAGTTTAACAAAAAAATTATAATGCATAATAATATTATGTAAATAATTAAATGCATTCAAACAATAATCTGGTATTTTGGTCTTTTATTTTTACTGGAGCAGGTGTCAGATGAGCAACAAACCTTGAGGTAAGGAACCCATTCTCAATTACCAGAATGAGTAATGAAAACATCTGCTGTGCAAGTTCCAATTTTGCACAATACAGTTTCTGTGATGAACAAAACCAACACAGAACAAGTAGGCAATGATGGATGAACTACTCCATCAATAATTAACCATAATCAATGAATCACATGTACATATTTCCATTTCTAATTCACTAGTGGCACCAAATGGAATTGCAAAAATGACTGTTTCCAAACAGGTTTTTCACTCCCATCTGGCATTTCTCAGACAAAAAGGCGACCAGGCCCGAACACAAACCACTGCCAGAAACCTTCAACTATAGGGGAATTTATAAAAGGCTATTGCGAGAGCTGGTGTAAAACCTGACCTTTACAACAGGGTGTCTTCCACAGTCGGATTTAATGGCCCCTCGACTGCCCTCCGTCTCATAATGGGCTCTGTGGTGAGGTTTAGGTTGGATCTCGATCTTTAACTCACATTGCCCACACTGACTGGGCAGAGGACATTCCAGTGGTGGTAAAGATGTGGACCTGAGCAAGAAATAAAGAACAGCAGTGGCTTTAACAAACGTAGCTGTTGTTTTTGGGAATTGGTCATTGAAACAGAACACCCATTATTATAACCCTAATAACGATGGAGCAACAAGGCTAACAATCTATGATATAACTGGCACTTATCCAAAGCCAAAGGCTGCGAAATAAATCCTATGCATACATGCAATTTACCTGTATAAAGGAGTAGTATTGACTTGTTTGGGTTTAGCCCAAGGGAAGTGCGTTGGAACGGCTAAGAAGTGTTCCACTATATCCTCTTTCCTTAAACTGGGCAGGGACACAGCTATGCCCGAGTTTAGCGATGGATTTGCAAGACCTTGGTCTTGAAGACCTGAGTCCTCATGTCCAGGCAACAGAGACGCTTGATCCTGGTGCTGGTTGTTGGTCTGATATGTTTTTCTTGTTTTGGATGGGATGTCTACCTCCAGTGGAAAGGTCTGGTAGGGGGCAAACGTGGCACCGCTCATCCACGTCTCCTCAGTGACACTCCCCCGAGGAGAGTGAGATGGTGTTACGTTGGGGGAACGGTGAGGGGACGCCAAACCAGGAATGACCTCTGCACTGGAATGTCGTCTTTTCCCACATGGCGATGTTGGCCGAGAGGAGGGCCGTGAGGAGGGCCGTGAGGACGAGGAGTGTGGATGGGGACTGAGCCACGTGTCCTCAGTGATGCTGGTGCGGGGCGACTGATACGGTGACAGCGACTGATATTGCAGAGTTTGCAGATGATGTTGTTGTTGGTAACGATACCAAGAGTCGTCTCCATATGCAGCCATGCATCCAGGAGAACCGAAGGGGGAGACTTGCGGAGACACTTGAGGAGACGCCTGGGGAGAGGTGAGGGGGGACGGCAGAGGAGACGTCAATGGTGACATTAGAGGAGACGCGAGTCGAACTCGAGCGGCCGCCTCGTTCAGCTCTGCCTCCACATCATCGTAGATGTGCGAGAAGGATTCACAGGACGAGGCATCAGACAACCAGCTGCGGGACGACAAACTGCTGCAGGGGCTGGGACACAGTGAGGACGTGTCCCTATAGGATCCATCCAATGGCAGGAAGAGCTGGTCCCTCGATAGAGACCCAGCACACGCTTCCCCACAAGCTCCTGCTGACTGGCCCAACTGGTGGCTTCCCAGATCCTGGAGGCAGTTGGCAGGGATAGAGGTGATCTGGATGCTGGGACAGTCAAACACCCTACTGGGAGAATCCATGGGTTGCAGGGACCCAGGGTGAGGGGTGCCATAAGGCTGGTTTGTATAGCTGTCCTGCTGTTCTGTCGGATGGTTGGGGTCAGAAGGAAAGAGAGGGTAGGAGTTGGCGTCATCATCCGATCTGGATTCTAGAGTAACAGAAAAAAGGTTACGGTAATTTGAACACAATACCCCTTAATATGACATATCTTGGTTTACACTTAAGGCTGGAATACACTACTCAACGATTTGCCAATGCTTAGATGCCGAAAGTCAATGCATGATGGCCACAGACTCCAATTTTTTATCAGACATGTTTGATATTTTGAGCCGATTTTAGAACACACAGCTGCGTTTCCATTCCCCTTCAAATTGCGCCAATTGAAATTACTCCCAATTTACTCCCAATACTCACATTTACAGGTCACCTGACGTACGTCTTTAAAGATGGCGCGGTATGTTTGGACAGAAGACGAGACAGAGTTCTTTATTAAACTCATAAAAGTATTACAGGAATACTGGATTCTAAACAACAAAGAAATGCCACAATTTATCAAGAGCTTGAAGCAGATATGAGGGAGAAACACCCAGAAACTCTTCATATGTGCCGCTCCCAGTATAAGGGGCTTCCTTCCCATTAATGCTTGGATAACACGCCTATGTCTCTCCTTCCATTAAAAATAATAGCTAGTGTGGTGGCTGGGATGCACTTTAACCTACAAACATCCCTTGCCATGATTTTTTGGAAGGACTTATCGCAAGAGGAACAAAATGACGATTTAGTCGCATAACATCGGATAATGGAAACGCCGTCATTGCGCAATCGTTTTTTTTTATAACATTTATAAAATATCAAAAAAGTTGTGCACATCTGTAATGGAAACGCGGATAGTGTCATGCATGTACCAACTTGAAAGACGTGTGTGTGATCCTCAGCAGTTTAGTCAGTGTATGATGCCTACTTGCCTAGTGCTTTAAAATCTGTTCAGATTTTACAAAAGTCCAGTGTATTCCAGGTTTTACATAAAGGGATTTTAATTTTTGAGAGAAACGGGATAAAAAAAACAAGAAAAAGTACGGTGGGGCATGATTTTGTCCATTGGGAATTCCTTGTATTTACATTGGACTAAAATGGCTTATTACTTTAGGACATACGCCGTAGGAATCAGACTGTGGAGGAAATAAGACTGAACCATCCAACTCCCATGGAAGCTTGTGTCCACCACTGAATAAAATATAACAAATGTACTTGCAACTTTTTTTTCTCAGAATTGCGTGATATACTGTGTAAGCTTGCAATTGCAAGTTAGGCCGGGTTTCACAGACAGGCTTTAGATTAATCCAGGATTAGGCCTTAGTTTAATTAGGGCATTTAAATTGCTTTTATAAACATGCCTTAGAAAAAAACATTACTGTAGTGCATCTTGAGACAAAACAATGGCACTGACATATTTTAAGATATGTCAGTGCAAGTTGCTTTCAGTTAAAACAACTCAAACATGCATTTTAGTCTGAGACCTGCTTACGCCTTGTCTGTGAAAGTCAGAATTGCTTGATATAAAGTCGCAATTGAATGTTATAAAGTCAGAATTGCAAGATGTAAACGCGAAAGTGTGAGACAAAAAGTCGCAATTTTCTTTTACTTTTTTTAATTTATTTTTTACTCCAGACTCCTAATCAGAGCCGTTTTCCTTTGCACCAAATGATTGGCCAGTCAAGTCAACCTTTGTTGTCTACCTAAGGTCCATCACTGCATAACTTTAGGCACTATTGGTTAACATTATCCAGTAACTCAGACTATGTGAAACACAAGATGGAGATGTTTCAGAGGCAGAGCAGTTCTTATATTTTGATTAAATATCATGAAACAAACTTTTTATTATAACACTGATGAATTGTTATTCTGTACAATGTTTAAGGACAGTATCGTTTATTAATTTCTTTTGGAAGGATAAATACAATCCAGTAACTTTATTAGGTTTTAAGTCAGCAATGTCCTTCAGCAAAATGTACTAATTTAGTAAACGAAACCTTCAGAAAAAAAACACCACAAGAAAGGTTGTTTACAAGAGTGTGAAGAAATGTTAAGCATACTTCAACAGGACACACACTGGCAAACTGTACTTGAGCAAATGCATTTCGAGAGATGCTCTTCTGGCTCATTCAGACACATGAGCAAACTGACAGAAGTGCAACAGTAGCTAACCATAAATATCACACACACACACACACACACGGACACTCTGATCCACGAGCTAGGGATGCTGTCACACTGATAACACTATGTGTCTACCATAAAGAAGTAACACGCACTCAAGCTTCGACAGTCAAATGCTCAGCAATAAAAACTGAAAGGTGATTTGCTGTGAATTTAACCATGTTATCAGCGAGGTTTACCTAAGGATAGAAAGATCAATTACAGTAGACAGTATCATTTGCATTAACAACGTCAACAGTAGCCTACAGTATTTAGGGAAGTACAGTAACATGCACACAGTGCCAATATTATTATGAATAATAATCGTGTTATTATTATTAATAATGGTTATTATTCGTATTATTCTTTGTCTACAATCCACGACGATAAGATTGGCACAAAACATAATGTATTACACACGCTTCATGTTTTTGAAAGATGTTTCGCGTGATTAGGTTTTGACCTTCCTCTTTAAGCGCTTCAACTACACTTGATGTTGAAAGATAAGGAAGTGACTTTCAGTCATTTAAAACACAGTTGCATATATTCATGACACACACACAGATCCAAACATGGCCACTTCTGTAAAACATTCTAGCCGCGACTCAACTAACGTTACGTCGCTCCCATTATAACCGCGCGCTTGCACGCACTTCATTGATACAATCGGAGCGTTGGAATCGTCGCGTCGCGTCCGCTGAAAGTAACGTACAAACCTGTGTGGCTCAGCGACTGATGAGAATAACTGCTTTCTCCAAATATCAGCCTGAAGTCCAGTTCCTCGTTGTAGTTAGTAGTCATTGCATTGGAGACCTCAGCTCTACTTTCTTCAGTTGAATTACATAAACAAACAAGCCCATGCGCGCGCAAACGCCACTACAACTCTCCAACTTTCTACAAGCGTCACTTTGGTTAACAAAACAGAGTGTAAGCGCGAAAACCCGGAACACACGGTCCAAAATGTCCTTCCCCCCCCCCCACTCAGAAGTTGGTTAGATCGAGCCTCTGGTGTTCTTTCTTCCCGGACTTTGTTGATTTCCTGCCGTGTTTAATAATCCCATGCTGGGTTCTGAGTTGATGTGAAGTCTTGCGGACATGTAGATTTGGCTGTAGCAAAGTTACATTTTACGCTGCGACTTCAGACGTGACGTCACGACATTTGACAGACTACAAACACTCGAAAAGGAAACGCACGCGCGCGCGCGCGCACGCGGCCACATTTGCAAACAGCAACAATGTAACAAGTGTGAAAGAACAATTCAGTAGCAGTAGAGCTGAGAGAGGTGGACTTTTAATAGTCGTTTGATACAGTAGACGGAAATGCACACATGATCAATTAATAGACACTGTTTGCGTCTCAAAATATAGTAAGCTGCCTCACACACACAGAATACCATGGTAACCACAGTTTCCGCTTAAAGTTGTTGTTAATTCTGAAAAATTACCAACAAAAAATATGGTATCTTGTTCAAAACAGTTTAATAACTTTATAGAATCGGTCTTTTTTTTTAATAGCAGAGACTTAATATACAATTTCATTGATTTTTTAATCTATCACATTTTTTGGGTTACACTGTCATTTATACAATGTATTAATACATTTAAGTGGGGAACAATATTAACATGTACTTACTGTTGGGTTAGTTGCATGTAATTATTCATAATTTCCTACAGTAAGTACATGTAACATGTTACAAGGACACTAAAACAAAGCGTCAGCTATTATCTTGATAGCAGAGGCTGTTACAGTTTTATTTAAAGGTTAAGTGTGAATTTAAAACGTTAATTTTTTTTTTCTTCATCTTATATGCAAAGAACACATGGACTGTCTGTAACGTAAGTAATCAAGCTATTTATAGGTATATTTCTCCAGAAACACGTCAGTGGTACCGGTGTCAAAACACACTTGCTTTGATAAGAGTATCAACCAGTTTAAGGTGTCTAATAAAAAGGAAATGTTATTTTATCGTTGCTTTTATTTTCCTGGCTGAATCTGGATACCATGGTCCTGTTTTAAAGGCTGCCTACCCATACAGCTTTTTGTGGATTATAATGCTTGAAATGCTGTCTAGTTTCGCAACTTACTAGGTTTTGAGAAACAAACTCTCACATGTGAGTCACTGAAGCTTTCCTCGTTTAATACATGGAGGGGCAAAAGTCAAACGCATAGTTAAAATGGTTTATTTCACAATGATGAACTTAGTTTCATGACACAATATGGGAGCAGTTTTGACTTTGTCCTGTAAGTAATTGGCGCTACACTGCGCCCTTCTGGTGAAGGCTGGAAATCCATCAAAATAATTATAGAAGTAAAAAAAAAAACATTCCTCCATGCAAAACATTGGCATTCAACAACTTCCAAACCAGTGTTTCTAATAGAAAACACTACTAGAGATGGCACTCGATGACTGAATTTAACCAACTTACAAGCACACGGCAGTTTGTCAAGGTAAAACGGCACTTAGCGTTGAAAGGAAGAGGAATGCGTGTCTGACAGTGAGCTCAGTGAGTGTCAGTGTTCACTTGTGGTCTGACCACAGTCACCATTCACAACTTTCGTCCTGCATATTATTTCCTCTTCCTCTTCCTGTGGCACTTCACTTATATGTCTCTTTCGTGTTGCTGACTCATGGTCATTTAGCGGTGCACATTTGTTGTCGTCCCTCTTGCGTTTATTGACCAGTCCACTGTTCTCCTCTCCGACCCGGCCCTCTGGGAGCCCGAGAGTGCGCAAACACACGACAGCTGCGGCCTGCTCCGCAAACTTCTTCGACTTCTCCCTGGACAGAGGAACAATGGAATTAACCACAGTAACTACTACAGTGCACACACACACCTGGACAACACAAAGGGCCAAGCCAAGAATGGCAGAATGGTTAGTGGTCTTTTAACGGTCTTCATTTGAATCACACATCAGTGGCCAGGAAATGAGCTGCACAGATACTGTAGATAAAGACACTCAGCACAGAACAGCGGCGTTCACAGGAAGAAGAGTCAGTGTCGTTCTGCTCAATGTTAACGTCTTCAAACAGCTCATGAGCCGTTGAAAAATGTCTCCCAGTTCGTTTGAGTTTAATGTGAGACCAAATATTCAAATCTGAACTAAACATGAGCCTGATGGACTCGTTCTCAAGACACTTCTCGGTTGTGTTTGCAGTTTGAGCAGGAGCAAAAACAACATCAGATCATCTTTAGAGAAGAGCTTTTCATTTCTGCATTTCCTCCTGAACTCCAAAGCATGACACGAGTTTCCCAGTGAAGCAGCAGCTGAAAGGCTCCTCTTCTTCATGCGATACAGATGCATTTATTATTATATTTCTCACAGGGTTTCTACAGGTATCTTCAAATTAAATTTAATGCCTTTTTAAATGTTTTAATGCCATATACGACCCGACTAACCACGTATATATATATATATATATATATATATATATATGTATAGGACGGGTCGCAGGAATGGTGGTGTTATTAGTAATATTATTATTAGTGTTTTTGTTGCTGTTATTAATAATTGCTCACACTTGCAAAAGAGAAGATTTGACACATGGCACTGACAATTCAAGCAAATACAAAGTATTTATTCTCTTCCTCAAAACCAAAATAAATAGTGTTCCGACCAATCACCGACAGGGGCGGGTGTTGTGAGGTTTTGCGCTCGTGCACGGCTGCACGCGAAGGCGGAGCTGACACCCACACCCACATAGGGGACAATTTGACAAGTTATAATAAATGATCTTTTGAGCTGACACTTCACAGACACATTCTGGGGACACCAGAGACTTATCTTACATCCTGTGAAAAGGGGCATAATAGGTCCACTTTTAGAAGTACATTTGCTTAACCACAAATTATTGGTCCGGAAATTAGCAAAAATGAAGACATATGAAAGCTTAGTTTTTAGCCATTTTGGGCTTGGCCCATTATTTTGCCCAGGAGTGTGTGTGACGCGTCAGACAGTAAACTCACCACAGGGTAGAGCGGTACTTCTTATCGCCTACAATGACCGTGGACTGAAAAGCTCGATCTTGAGTTCGCTGTTCCTAAGAAGTAAACAAACTGTTTAAACAATCGGTCATAGGTTAATAGGTTAGTGTAATCCTCTACACCAGTGGTTCTCAACCACGCATTCTCCACAACAACATTACAATGGAATTATTTTTATATGAATAAATAGATCAATAAAAATAACACATTTATATAGAATTTTTTTTCTCGAATTTACGCTATTCACGTGGGACATACTTTTAAAGTTGGAAAATACGTAAATCTGTAAAAATCACATCTCTGATATATACACACAAACATACACACATATATATGACGCATTTCACAGTGGTGAATTGAAATAAGATGCTTGATGATGATGTTTTGTCTTATTTAATACTGGTTAAAAGCTTAATCATAAGTCTTCTTGAGGCCCTAGTTGAGAACCACTACTACGCCACACACACACACACACACACACACACACACACAGTCTAATGGGGAACTGACCGTCTCATAAACGGGTTGATCAAGCTTTTCCTGCCGGCTCCATTCCAGTAGGAACATCTTTGGAGTGATCTGAGGTGGATAATCTCGTCTGGGAAACACAAACACAATCATAAATACAGTAAATACAACCGTTAATACAGTAAATACACTGGTACCCGAGCGGGGGTGTTGTGAGCCCGAGTCATTCGTTCCATCTGTCCTGTGTGTGTGTGTGTGTGTGTGCATGTTTGTGTCACAGGTGGGCGGTTTCTTGTGCTCATTTCCTGGAAGCTGTGATTGGTTCTCCTCCACACCTCATCCAGATACTCGACCTCTGCCCTCGTGTGATTGACTGTTTTTGCTATTACTCCGTGTGGTTTTGTCTAGTCTCGAGTGTCGTATCAGAGAGATTGAGAGTGATTATTTGAGATTGTGGACCTGTGATTATTCACGCTGACCCACGCCTGATTGACTACGAACAAGTTTGCTACGAACTTGTAAATATCTTCTGTAAATATTCTTGTAGGGGCTTTGATGCCATTTTATTTTGTAAATCTAGCTTTTCACATTGTTTTTAGTTCAGGGAGGTAGGCAAGTTTAAATTGTATTTTGTTTTCTTTATTTTTGTGTTAGGAATTGTAGAGGTTGTTTTGGTTTGTTGTTTTGGCCTTGTCTGCCCCTGACGCTAAACCATTTTAAAAACAAAACGTCATTTTTGTTGCCATATCTCTCTGGTAGTGAGACTCTTCCTTCGGTTGCTGCTGACCCCTAGCGGTCGTAACAAGTGCACAAGCCAAAGGGCTTTCTTAGGGTCCATATGGGTCACGAGTGGGTCACAGTTCACCTTTCAAAGCGGACAGGCATTGTGAGGACATCATCTTCTAGTTTCGGGATCTCTGGCTGATCCCCGTTGGTCTGTAGGGCAGCTTTCCTAGCTTTCAGCTCAGCGTCGGTCTTCATGTAGAAGTCAGTCAATCCAAACACCTCACTGCAAAACACACACACACAAAAAAAAAAACATTATTTATGTGTGTGTAGATGTATGTATATATATACTATATATATTAGGGGTGTAACGATACACGTATTCATATTGAACCGTTCGGTACAAAGCTTTCGGTTCGGTACGCATTACAAACCGAACGATTTGTTGGACCATTTTACTTGCAGACCAAAATTTAGTTAGCAGTTGCGCTGGCGCTACCATTACAACCTTACCCAACATCAACTGGCAGACGCAATGAAAGCGGAACGAAACTGCGCTACTCATTTGTGCTTAACGGACCGTTATGAGTTTGGACCAGCAACATCAGTGCAGCGCGAGCCGATCGTGATCAAGCCACACTGTCACTACACAGCGCTGAGAGATCCAGTGAAGAAAGCATTTGAATTCGCCACAGGAGTAATAACATCGCTGCGAGGTCTAGTGAGAAGCATTCACATTTCTCCGTTATTAACCGTAGATCTCTATTAGATCAAACAGCGCTGACGTGGACACCGGGAGAAACAGTGTGCCGTGAATGAACTACAGTAGTTGAGCAACATTCACCATGGACTTACTGAAGTAACACTCACTGTAACCATGATGGAAGCTTGGCAGGAATATTATTTGTTCATCCTTCCCAGATAACCCCCATTTATAAAACTAAAAGTTTCAAGATGTAGGAAAACTCACACTTATTTAAAAATAAAAAAGACATTAAATTACCCCCAAATACTTATTTTTTTAATCGTTTTGCTTTTGAATTATTTCAACATTATGAATAAAATTGCTGCCCTCAAATGTTAATCTGGAGCCTTGCAAACTGAAAATAAAAATAAAATAAAACTGTTAATAACTACTACAATTTTACATTTCATATTTTTTATAAGGAGCTGTTTTTGTTTTATATGCAGCAAAGAAGACACCCCAGAGATGGGTCAAGTACAGCTCCATCATTGCTCAAATTAAAAAAAGATCATACAGTACATATATATAAACAGAAACTCCACGTGTGAAACGCCGTTACCATATTTCTTCAGTGGTCTGAGCTGCATGCAGCCGTTTCCCTAATGGAGACTCGACTCGGTCTCTGAGCATCTGACATAAGCAGTATTTGGTGTTGAACGGGTTATTGTCATAGCGAACAGCCTGTTAGAAAACAGAAGAAAAAGAGATCATTAAGACTCAGAAACAACAGTTGAAGAGTTTGGTTCCAAAACGCGATAAATGCCTTTTTTTTAATATATATTTACTGCAAAAATCAGTCTTGTATCTGGTTGGTATTGAAAAGTCAATGTTTAATTTTAAGTAAAAGATATCCGCCGTGTTATTCTGTCATGTTTTCTCCCTTTCTTTCCAAACCGCGACAAACGCCAAAACTTCTCTGCAGAAGGCGATATATCCGCTCTCAACCAATCACAGCGCACCATTCCACTGTCAACCAATCAAAACGCAGCATTCCACGCAATGTAAACGGTAACGGCAGCGCCTCAAATACACCCGGCTTCCTAGTTTTTCTCATCTATTTTGTACTTTTCGATCAACAAACAAACAAAAAAATGAATAATTTTGATGGCATTGATGAACCTGTGGTTGTTTCTGCGGTGGGTAAGAAACCTAAGGCATCGAAATCGAATCATTTACGTGAGGAGATTAAGAAGATGAGGCACTCGGGAGGAGGAAAAATGTTTTCAGTCTTCTTTACAGTTCTTAATAAAAATATTATACTAATAAACTTACGTTGTTGTGTATTTTCAACAGTTTCAATATGAAAAAAACAAACTTTTATATTGATTCAATGGATTAATTGCATGATTTATTGCAAATTGGGGCAAAAAATAATCCGTTTTTATAATAAATCTTTGAAAATCAAAACCTGGATTTAATTTTTTTTGTTTTGTTATTATGACCTACAAATGCTATGTGAAAGTTTGAAACAGAAAACAGTGGTTTTCATCTTTCCACTTTCTTGGTAAAGAAAACACATTTTTACTCAAATTAATCTAAATGGATTTATTGTGTTTTGGAACCAAACTCTTCAGTTTTACTATCATTTATTTCCATTAGTGTTAGGAAGACACATCTGGGTATGTTCATGGAAGACTAATTTACCATTTCAGTCATCGGATACATTTACTTTTAAAGGGCTTTTATTATGCATTCAATTAATTATCATACTATATTATTGAATGCATTTAATTTGATTATTTTTCATTTTATGTTTAATGAAATGTTGCACAACTTTATTATCCCTGTCCACAATAATTTTTTTCTTACTTACAAATATTTATTGTCATGAGTTTACACATGTATTTGTGGTTTAAATAATTGATGACCGCATGTTGTCCCGCTTACGTATTTGATGTACTCCTCCATGACCCGCTCGAGAGACAGCGCCCCCTGCGGGCGGAAGACTGAAGGGTTCCACATGGCGGCTCGCGCGATCATGACCGATGACGCTCCTGTGGCCGCCCGAAACGTCTCGATGTCCTCAAAGCTCTTCACCATATCTGAAGAGCCGCCACTACACACACACAAATCATGACAACACAAGGATCACAACAGAAACCAGTGATACCAACTGTATATGTAAACAAGATTCAAAAAGACAGTTTCCATTTCACGAATACTTTAAGTGTAATGTAGGGTAAAGCCTGACTTGGCAATGACCGGTATGGACACGCTCTCAGCGACGGCCTGTATATAATCACAGTGGACCGGGTGCCGCGGGCGCTCCTCTTTCATCCTGACAACAACACAAGATCAGATATAAAGATGCTCTATATTCATATCTATATCAGAAAACACGTTTAGCGACCGCTTCTCACCTGCCATGCACGGCTATGGCCGCCACTCCTGTTTTTTCAATTCTCTTCACTAAATTAACCGTGTCCTCAAGCTGAAAGAGCACATTACATCACGCAACCATTAATTACAGGAACAGTGAATATGCTGTTTTATATCAGGGTTTCTTAGCTTTTACACAAATTATACAGCAAAAAACACAGAAAAGCGCCACTTGCCGTAGGAAGGATTCTGATTTTACATGTAACGGGTTTTGAGATTCCATTCACAAGAGAGCTCAGAATCTAAAACACAAGACGTTTAAAAAAGAAAACGTTGATAATACTTATCAAACTGATATAGTAAGAAGAAGAAAAACTAAGAAAACTTACAGCTTCGATTTTCTCAGGGTCAGAGAGAAGTGCCGAACCCATTCCTCCCTGTGTGAGATCGATGAGAAACGTGTTTAACAGCAGCAGAAATAAATGACGAGAATCATATAAAATGTGTACATTATAACACAACACAAGCAATAGTCTGAGAGCACAAATGCAGATGCTTCCATCACTATGTTTTCTAATTTCATTCTTTTGTGTTATTACAAATTAAGTTATCATCATAACATTAAAGAGCTGTAGGGATGATGTATTTTTGTTGGTAAAAACACAGAAACCAGTTGCATTTTAGCACTTCCATCATCCTGGAGTCAATGGGTTTTTGGTTAAAAAATGGTCTGTTGTGAATACAAGCTCAAGATATGTTCACCTTTTATTCTACAACATAAAGTGAATCAGTAAAACCCTCTTGTGATTTTTTTTAAGCTTTTACTTGTCTTGTAAAAGGCGGTTGCTAACAAGTGTCTAAATGGGACAATAAAGGTTGTCGGGGAGATTAAACTTTAACTCATCAATCACTAGATGCTTTCACAGCCTTGTTGTGTTTATAATGAAACTATTATACCTCAGACTTTCATGGAAAATGTTTTAAACAAAGACTGAAAGAGTTGTCAGAAGCTCAGTGATGGTGACGTTGAAGTCATGTGACCGTGTTTGTTTTTTAGTTTCTAGTGTTCAATTGAAAAGATTATCAAGATGAACAGAACGTGAAAGAATCACAAGCTTGTGTTGGTCACAGACCTTATTTTCTGCAATAATCCACACGCCAATGGAAAAATACTGCTGGGGTTTGTCGAAGGAATCAGTCTAATGTGAACGTCCGGCTCGGCCTACAAACACACGTCATCCCTGCAGAGCTCTATATCAGTGGGAAGTTACACTGAAAGCCTAACATGGATTTCCCCAGAGTTATCCAGCGTGATTTAACTTAAATGTTCCAAAAATGAAAGTAAAAACATTATTTTGTTAACATTAAAGGCACAATATGTAGGATTTTTTCACCACCAGAGGGCGCAGTTTCCAACAATAACACAGGCGTAGGTTGATGACGAAGTGATGAGCTGAATGATGGGACTTGCTGTCAAGCTGATGGATCTAATGTTTATGGATGAGGGCAAACATTCATGTTTTTTAACATTACAGTGGTGTGAAGCAGGTCGCGATTGCTAAAGAGACAGATATCACACGCGAGTCCCGCGGATATAAAGACATTTAATTCTAACGAACTACCAGCAAGTGCTGGATTACTCACACAGGTCGGTTTATTAGACGAATTAAACTTGTGAGGTAACGCAGCGCTGCTTCACTCGGTCTAACGTTACACTATCACACTAAACGGCATTTAAATGTGTGTTGAAAGTTATAATGTTACACTACGTGTTAGTTCGTTTGCTATACGAAACTAGCAGTAAGCTAGATCAACATTAGAATAACATACTGACCATATTCTAACATTTCATCATGTTGAGCTAACGTTATATAGCATTGATTTGTTTTATGTACATCTGCTCACCTGTCTAATAAAGCTGTCGAGTCCGAGTTAGTCGCGGACGCTAGCTCTCGGCATCTCAAAAATGCCACGCTGATGTTGATCCTCATTTTAGTTCTCCTTGTTTGTCTCAAAGTCTGCTTGCCATGGTCTATATTTGAAAGAAACGAGAACTGCGTGCCGCTAAACGTTACGCACTACGCAGTTGTCCGCGTCTGTCGCCATGGTTACGCCATGGCTATAGCAGTACGAGCGGAAACCGAGGATAGCGCGGATATTGCGTCATTGACAGGCGACATTTTTTTTCCGGGACGGCCACTTATTTAAAATGTGAATTTCTCTGAAATAAAAAAATCTTTGGAGTCTTTTGGGATATTGTAAGTACACAACTGCAGGAAATATATCACACTGTGCAAGTGATTTTTGGATATTGTATTACAAAATTCTTACATATTGTACCTTTAAGGGAGTTTACCAAGACTATATTTCTTTTTTATTTTAAGTGACAATGTTCCTTTGTTTTTCAAAATCCTATTTTGTTTGTTTGTTTCTAGTTTTAAATATGATTTGCATTCCAGCTCTTCAATGTGGCCTCAGACCGTGTGTTTGACACCGGAGCAACCCGTACCTTCGTGGAGTATTCCTTGGGACAGCCCATATTCACATCGACGGCCGCCACATCGCTCTCCCTGTTCAGGGAGAAAACAGCCACATTAGACACAAGTTCATATGTGATGATAAGTTAGAGGAACACGGTGTAATACTTAGTCTACTTTGAATATCCCTTATGCTGTGCTGAAAACCCTGTAACACAAATACAAAACCTGACCTAATTGAAAGAAAGCAAGTTGATAAATGTATTGAATCCAATATGTGGTGATAATTTAACATGAGCGATTTTCAGTAGGCCAGTGGAAGAGTAACAAGGTGGAGAAAAGAGAAATTATCCCAAAAATGTGGGAAGTGCTTATACCCTGTGTGAGTGAAGTCAGTAAGTTTAAGTCCAATGCGATAACATTTTTGGGAGAAAGAAAATCTCCTCAGGTCAAAATGACCAGAACACAACACAAGGGATATATGAAGAGTTTGGTTCCAAAACGCAATAAATCCATTTAGATTAATTTGAGTAAAAGTGTGTTTTCTTTACCAAGAAAGTGGAAAGATGAAAACCACTATTTTCTGTTTCAAACTTTCACATAGCATTTGTAGGTCATAATAACAAAAAAAATTAAAATCCAGGTTTTGATTTTCAAAGATTTATTATAAAAACGGATTATTTTTTCCCCCAAAATGCAATAAATCCATTTTTTTTTTTAAATCAAAATGCAATTAATCCATTGAATCAATATAAAAGTTTTTTTTTCATATTGAAACTGTTGAAAATACACAACAACGTAAGTTTATTAGTAGAATGTTTTTATTAAGAACTGTAAAGAAGATTGAAAACATTTTTCCTCCTCCCGAGTGCCTCATCTTCTTAATCTCCTCACGTAAATGATTTGATTTCGATGCCTTACGTTTCTTACAACCACAGGTTCATCAATGCCATCAAAATTATTCATTTTTTTGTTTGTTTGTTGATCGAAAAGTACAAAATAGATAAGAAAAACTAGGAAGCCGGGTGTATTTAAGGCGCTGCCGTTACTGTTTACATTGCGTGGAATGGTGCGTTGTGATTGGTTGAGAGTGGAATGGTGCGTTGTGATTGGTTGAGAGTGGAATGGTGCGTTGTGATTGGTTGAGAGCGGATATATCGCATTCTGCAGAGAAGGGAGACTGGCGTTTTGCGGTTTGGAAAGAAAGGGAGAAAACATGACAGAATAACATGGCGGATATCGCATTTTACTTCAGGGTATATGCAGGAATCTTGAAGTTAATTTTAATACCTTTTCAAGACTTTTTCAAGACCTTCTCAATATTTTTTAATACCTCGCTGCCACTTCAAGCTGTAACCATTTACATCAGTGATACTTTTAACTTAACAGTTTTAGTTTGTGATAAAGACTATAGACCACTCTGATAAAAAAATAAAATAAAATAGGCTGGGATAGTAAATCAAAGCAAAGTTTATTAAAAAACGAAACAAAACTTTGCTCCACCCTCAACAACAATCATGCTGACATGTGCCTCAGTTCTTCGTTTTGAAAAAAAAAAAAAAAAATCTAAATTCACACACTTTTACGATGTTTTTGGGACTCAAACTGTTGGACAGCTAATTCAGAAAAAATTAGGGATGCACCGAAATGAAAATTCTTGGCCGAAACCGAAAAAAGAGGAACCCAAGGCCGAAAAAACGAAAACCGAAACACCGAAAGAAATTATGCCAATTATAAGTACCATTGCATTTATGGTTATGACTGTGTACAAACTTTACTAAAATCAAGGCATTGCAATTGCATAAATTAACATTTTCAAAGAATAAATCAATTACAAATTATGCAAATATTTATTTAGCACAATGCACAGTATAAAATAAAATTCAAACTAAAATGTTTAACTTGACCCCACTCATGTGTACATTAAATAATAATCTGCTGGCCTGCAGAAAGGTTTTAAAATGGAATGTTCTCTCATAAAAACAAAGCCGAGCACGAACTTCTCATCACACCAGCACCCAGTTTGCACGTCTAAATTAGTTGATAACATTTTAAAAATGAGCATACACTAGCATAAAAAGCCATTTTAATGAACAAAGGTCCATGTTTAATACAAATGTACACGAAACTTAATGAAATATGTTTAGTGAAATTAGAAAATATTTAAGAGAGCGTTAATTTAGAACATATTCCAGTACATATTTTGTTGTAATGTCACAAGTAATAATCTCAGGGTTTACTGGGTTTTACATGATTATTTTTGTATTGGTGGTGGTACTAAAACATAAACATTGTCACGTGTTTATCTTTCTTCTTCTCACCGATTCCTGATGGTTAGAGGACAGTTACTTGAGTCGTCCCCTGTCGTTTCAAAGAATAGTACAACGGCGAGCGCGTCAAGTATAAACGCCTCGCTCGACCGTTTGGAGCGGTGCGCGCGCTGTCTGTGGAGACGCGCGCTGCGGAGGCAGGCGAAAGTATAAACAAGGCTTCCGTCTCCTCGCGGGTTCAGATATACTGAAATACGTCCACACCGCAGACATGTTGCTTCAGACAAGCACGTGCAGGTCGCGGTTTCGGTTTGCGTCATCACAACATTTCGTTTCGGTGATAAAAGTCTTTCGGCCGAAAACCGAAAATGCACTTTTGGGCTATTTTCGGCGGCCGAATATTCGGTGCATCCCTAGAAAAAATACTTTCAAAATTTAAGACTTTATAAAGCCGTGATAAGACTTTTTAATACTTTTTAAGGGTCTTAATTTTCCCAAAATTGATTTATCACCTTTTAATACTTTTCAAGACCCCGCGGATACCCTGTACTTAAAATTAAACATTGACTTTTCAATACCAACCAGATACAATACTGATTTTTGTAGTAACTAATTTTTTTTAGAAATGGCGTTTATCGCGTTTTGGAACCAAACTCTTCATATGATAACAACAGAAAGAAATAATAATCAAATGAATCCAACTCACACAAGCTTAGCCACAGCCAGGGCTCTCTCTGGATCAGCCGTCCCCTGAAACACAAGCATATCAGATTTTATTCTAAAAACAATAATATTGCGTTCAGGAAATATTAAAGGATTAGTTCACTTCAGAATTAAACTTTCCTGATAATTTACTCCTCCCAGGTCATCCAAGATGTTCATGTCTTTCTTTCTTCAGTGGAAGAGAAATGAAGATTTTTGAGGAAAGCGTTCCAGGATGTTTCTCCATATAGTGACTTCAATGGGGTCCAACAGGTCGAAGGTCCAGGTGTGAGTTTCAGTGCAGCTTCAAAGTCTCGACACGATCCAGCCGAGAAATAAGAGTCTCATCAACTTGTAATGGAGTAATTGTCGCTGTAAAGTATCTGTAGTTTTACTCAAGTATAGTTTTCAGGTACTCTTTACGCTCTACCCTACATTTCTGAACCGGAACACGCGTGATCTTTCAACGTGATCGCGTAATGTGTGTCGCGTCACAGCTAGTGCAAGACGAGCATTAGTGGTTAAAGTATATAAATGTTTTTTTTTTTTTGAAAATATCCGATCGTTTCGCTAGATAAGCCTCTTATTCCTCGGCTGGATCGTGTCGAGACTTTGAAGCTGCACTGAAACTCACATCTGGACCTTCGACCCGTTGGACCCCATTGAAGTCACTATATGGAGAAACATCCTGGAACGCTTTCCTCAAAAACCTTCATTTCTTTTCGACTGAAGAAAGAAAGACATGAACATCTTGGATGACGTGGGGAGAATAAATTATCAGGAAAGTTTAATCCTGAAGTGAACCACTCCTTTAAGTTGAGGAAGCTGGCACACTGACCATCTGAAAGACCACGCGGCTCTTCTCTTTACTGCAGGTGCGAAACATCACACGCTCATCTGGAGCAACGAAATCCACCGTCTCCAGAACATCTGTAGACACATTTATTAACATGCTAAATTGTTCCCTAAAACAGACCAGAACTTTAAAAATCATATTTTGTGAACCCATTTTACATACTGCATGTTATATAATATCCCCGGACATCTGATATGACCAACAGAAACAGACGTACCGTTTACTACTCTCTCACACTGGGCCATTTTGATGTCAATCAGCTCCTGAAATATCAAAGGGCCATAACTCCATTTTAATAATATTGCAGTGCAAATACTTTAGATTCAATCGAGTCAAGACTTAGATGTGACATGCACAGGTGTAAATGCTCGTCCTCACCTCACAGTACACAATATCTGCTCCACAGTCCAGTGCCAGCAGTCTCATGGGAAGAGTGCCCACCCGAACCATAGGGGCCAGAACAGCCTTCCCCTCAAAACACAGCCTGTCCCCCATCTTCATCATCCTCCTCCTCATCCGCCCAACAGCTACACACACACACACAGTTAGCTTGCTCATCAGTGCGGATGTAAACAGTGAGATTAAGTATCTTCTAAAGTCCGTGTATCATTATCTATTATTATTATCAAACATCATTGTGTAACTATCAGATCAAAACATTTAAATGATCACATAATTAGTTTCAGTAATATATTATTAATATAGCCAAAAATGTTCGATATTCTGATTACACATATAAAAGAGCGACTGTGCCATTATAGTTACAGTTATATTATCCCCATGTTGTAGATATTTACATGATTCCAGCGCTGAACTTCCAAGTATCAAACTCAACTTGAGTCAACATTACAGCTGCGGTGAACACGCGTGCACTGCGCTCGCTTCCGGTGCTGATGACGCCATCGCCGCGCGACGGGCAGTTCTGAGAAAACCGTAGAATTAATGCCCTGTCCAGTCTTTGCACTTGACTTGACCACTTGTCTACTTGTATGACTTATTTCCTCTATTTTTGGCCCAAGTTGGTGTGAAAGACTGTGTGTAAAGAAATTCTAATTACCCGATGTGACTTGTAACGTTAGTGTTGCAAAAAATGCAAGTGTTTACAGAGCTATTATTTATTATATTTTTAATACATTGCATTTTAAAATAAACTTCTAAATGTCTGTCCAGTAGTCGCCATAAATAGCAGAAGCCATGATTTAAAAATGGTAGTGCTTTAAGCGATAAAAACAGTTGCAAATGTTGTACAAAATGCACATACCCTACTCTCATCTTTGCACCAATAAAACGTGCAACACTAACTTACAACAAAATCACGGTAAAAAAAAAAAAAAAAGTTTTTAATTAAATTACAGTGGATTGTTTTCCTCGACATCTCGCGACTTCGGGGCACATAGTTCCCGATGCATGATGGGATTCGCTAAGCCTCGAGTAGGGGGAGGCTGCAGACCTGGAGCGAAATAACATTATTAAATCGACGCTTAATAACCCGTCCATAGACTTGACAATTTTGTGTTTTTTTGTTAATTTAAATATAAACGTTATAGTGTAGATCTGCACGGATTAAATTATCTGTTTCACAAAAAAAACAAGGGGGGTAAACGGACATCAAAAGAGATTGAATTAGGTTACACAAATCAATGCAATATTACATTTTGTCAATATAAAAACATGTAAGGTTCTTTACAACAGACTCAATGACAGGGCCGTGCACAGGGGTGGCCCGGTGGCTAGAGCCACTGCCCGTCTGCCCTCATCAGCTGAGGTGCCCCTCTCGCCCCCCTCCCTAACCCTCCAGAGGATTTCCATAAAAACGTTATGTTATCGCTCCAGAATTTTCGCACGTTAAAAAATAAATACGACCTCACGTTACGTCAATCACACTTGCACACTGCCTCCGAAACTTTCGTCCGTCATAAAAAAAATCTAATCGGGTAAAAATCGAATCGAACCGTAGCCAGCAGTTTGAATGGTGTTTTGACAATTCAGAGCCAACGAATCACGAATACGAAAAAACGCAGTGTGCAATGGCCTTTATTCGGTATTTTTTTCTGTGCGTGCACAGCACACACACACACACACACAACCAGACGCGTGCAGCACATAGCAGCGCGCAAGGACTGAACTGAGCTCTCTTTCGCGTCTGAATGGACAAATACACACATCATTATGTCTAAATGTCCGTTTTGGAGATTATTCACTTAAACGCAGTCAGTTATGTCTTTACAGAATGTACAGTTGTGAGAATATCGGATGTGCATCAGTGCAATTGGATCTGCACACTCGGTCTTAAAGTGACAGTGCGTAATAAACCTAATGCCGTCTGTGCATTTAATATTAATCAAACAACAAAATAAAAAGAGAAAAGCATTCACTGCTCTTTAATAGCTTTAATAAGGATTAATTATATTTAATTCATACAAATAAATATGTCTGCTTGAAAGAATAAAGAATGATGTATGTAAGACTTTAATTTTAAGATATTATTTTATGTCACAGTGCTAAATATGTGTCTGTATTGCATGTTCAAACTTTAAAAATTATTAATATTATCAGGTTAATAGGTGTTTTCTACGGGAATATATAATGGGTTTGGACGTTTTAGAGAAATTCTAAATTAATGCATTACAATTTAACACTAAACCCATTAAATTTTAGTCGACTAAATCTACTGTAGATTTCGTCGACTAAAACTAAAACAATTCAGATGACTAAAATATGACTAAAACTAAATGGCATTTTAGTCAAAAGACTAAGACTAGATCAAAATTTGCTGTCAAAATTAACACTGATCTAAATGAATAGTACCTTAGTATATTAGCTACTTTAGGTTACAATGGGGCTGAAGGCACACCCTAACATTTGCTTTTCACATATGATTGCAGAAAAATATATGTTTGAAAATTGATGGAGCAACAGATTTTGTGTGAAAATAAATCATAAAGGTGGTTTGTTAGGTTAAAAATCGTATTAATGTATGAGGTGAGGTATAGCCTACACACGGGGTAAAACCAGCACAAAAGACACATAGTATTGATACAAATACTTTAGCTAAATAAATATACTTTTAATAATCCCTAAGTTGATAGTTTATAGGTCAAACTCAAAATGGGGGGGGGGGGGGGGGTGGGGGGTGTCACCATCGTGTATGTTGTCAGTCAAACTCCTTATAGTGCCCCCTTTTTTGGTTTAAGCCACTGCCCTTCAAAATGTCTGTGCACGGCCCTGCTCAATGATATTATTTGTTTTATAAACCTTTGAGTTTAAAGGTTCTGACATTTTCTTAAAGGAAGAAAAAAATGAACTTTATATCAGAGGAGAATATTCTAGAATCAGGATTACTTTGAATGGTTCTGTCTTTATGAAGATGAAACTTGCCCAGAAGACAAAGTAATAATACCGTATAAGCAAGTTTAACATCGTTAGGGTTAAAATCTGACAAAAATAGATTCTGTCATTTGTATGTTAAATAATCTGCTAAAGTTATTGTTTTTTAGCAATGCAACATTTATTATTTATAAACGATTAGCTCGATAGAGCTAGGGTAGGTAGATATCAATTCATTTATATATCAATGGATGGGTCTATAATGTATTTTGACAGGTTTCTGTTCTATCTGGCTTAAACTTTGCTAACCACGTGTAGGTTTAGCTTCCCCTATCTTCTCTACTCAATTTAAAATTTTAATTTTAATTTTCTTTTGTTGCCTGTCTTTAGCTTGGCCTCTTCTGGTAAGACTCTGTTTACTCCTTGCATTAAAACATACTCCACATGGTTTATAAAGCAATATTACAGTAGATAATGGAGATATGTTAATTTGTTTTACAGTCTATGTGAACACACAAAAGACACATTTATAATAGGTATGTAAATCTCTCTCTCTCTCTCTAAGTAGAGTTAAACTGCACACTCACTCAAATACGTTAAAACACATTAAAAACTTTCCCCATATGGTTTGAATGTAGATTCTGGTTTGAGTTGTTTCTTATAAATGAGATGATCTAATTATCTCATTTATATCTTAATATAATTTTTTTCTTAAAATAGCTTACTGATCTGGACTCAAATGTAGGGTATGTGCACTTAATGTGGGTTTTATCATACTCTGTCTTTACCAAGGTCTCTTTAACTTGGATCTCATAAAGGTGTGTTTGCTTTAGCTACTTAAAGAAACACACACACACACACACACACACACACAGGGACAAGGTCAAATTCACCATGGATGTCCTTTTTAAACTTTTTTTAATGTTTCATTTTTTAATGTTTCATCAGTGAGCAGGAGCAGTTAAAGAAAAAAAAAAAACAGTTAAAGAAGAGTGGCAAACCATAGGGGAGTCATCATAATTCATAAATGGTGTTAATAAATATTTTTTTGTGAACAACAATATTGTCTATATCTTCTAAATGGCCCATGGAATTTTAGAAAAGGGATAAATTGTGTTTGTCTTCATATAAAATGCTGTGTAGGACACTGTTTTGTAGCTGTATGATGACCAATAGAATAGTACAGCAGATATTTCATCGAGGATCCATATTATTACACGGTACTGCATGTCTAATGGGCTAAATATAGTTAATATCTAAATGTGACTTTATATAAATTCACAAAAACATATTTCACTCAGTCTCCTGTATAAAAAGACCTACGGTGAATTGGCCTATAACTGCAGTAGGTCATAGCATCACCTGTCATAACACATAGTTGATCCAACTATGCGTATTTTTAATTTTTCAATTCACAAAAACAAATAGTCTTCTGTAGGTTGAGTGAAGAGAGTGAAGCCCAACTGAATATCTACAGAAAATTGAATCTGTGGAGATCTACACTGTAACGTTTATATTTAAATTAACAAAAAACACAAAATTGTCAAGTCTATGGACGGGATTTTAATGTGTAAGCGTCGATTTAATGATGTTATTTCGCAGTATATCCCTCTACTGGACGCATCAGGAACAACAGGGTCCTAAAACTGCCGGGGCGTAAAACTGCCAGGGGCGTATATCTGCCGGCTCCAGGTCTGCAGCCTCCCCATATAGCGAATAACCGAAGCGGATTTAATTATTATTAGCGGCAAAAAATTCAATTCAAAATATAAATCACGGCTGATTTTAAAGTTTGAACAAACATTTTCAAATAATGCCACCCATGTTAGTTGTCCAGTTCTGTTTGTGTGTAAGAATATAACATATTGTCAAACAGACTTGCACGCACCGAGAACGTTTGGTGTGCCAGATGACTAAACGAGCATTCAACCAAATCAAATGCTAATTAATTAAAATGTGAACATTTATATTCTAAAAAACAAACACACACACAATCTTCAAGAGGCGTATTTCCCCTTCGTCACACGGAGGCGCCGTGGCTTAGTTGGTTAAAGCGCCTGTCTAGTAAACAGGAGATCCTGGGTTCGAATCCCAGCGGGGCCTTTTATCAGCTCATCATTTTTTTCACCAGCTAAAACTGATTTGTCTTGTACAATATGACACTACGCATCAAGTTAACTGCTAACTAATTACACTCATTCCCTGGCAGAAAGGCAAACGTTTGCAAAACTGTCTAGGTTTTCTTCTTCTTCAAGGTTTCTATAGATGTAGCAGCTTCTATCAGTATCAGATATGTAAATTGTAGAAGTCTTTGTATCTTATTGACAAGTTAATTTGATCCGTTTGCAGTGTGCTTTTACCAGTCACTGGATTATTAGTAGCCCCAATTGAATCTTCTAAACATTAAAAGTTAGAGTATAGAGTACTGAAATGGTTTTGTTATTAACAAGAGGGTTTTTCCAACCTAGGAAAGGCATGGAGTGAAACAACAGATTCTAATCAATCTATTCTTAATGGTTTCTCTCCATATTTCAGTAAAAATCTCTAGATAACAACAACATAAATTTACCTGAGAAGCAAAATAGCGAAAGAGTTAGATGTATTATTTGTATTTACATCTTGTATATACACTTGTATTGTTTTATTTCTTATTTTCTAACAGCATTTTCCCCAGGATGACTGAAAAGTTCTTCACCAACAGTGAAAACAAGAAGAAGAAAGGAGAATATAAATTTCAATCCCTTGTCAATCATTTTAAGCAATTAATTCTGAAATCACATATTCTGTAAGAATAAGAAAATATGCCTGCAAGTAACAATATCATTTCAGACTAAAGACCAAAATTGTGAAGAGTTAGAAACCATTTAAATGTATTTACAGCGAGGCGTACAGAGCCTGTAGAAACTGTTATGTGGTTGGAGAGACATCACAGGTGAAGGACATCATACAAAAGAGAGGAGAGATTCTGTACATGTATCAACATAGGACATTTGCAAATGACCCCAGTAGCACATTATAGGGGTTTCAAACAGTAGAAATAACATGCCTAACCAAAAAGTGAGCAATACCCAGTGCCACTTAAACTCATGACACACACAAATACAGTCCCCATCGAAATAAATGAGGCGGTTATTCTTTCATTTCTTTTTTTTGCTACTACTACAAGCCTGGAAACTGGACTTTAGGTGAAGAGCTGCCAAATTAAAGTAATAGAAAATTCACAGAGGTCCAGAAGCTTTGCTTGTGAAGGAGGATTTGTCAGTCCATTCTGCCATGTCAATTGGATCAAATTGTGGGAAAACAACAAAAAACACTCTTTGTCCCAGGTACGTAGCCCACTCTGTTATAGAAAAAGACAATATATGCACACATTTAGTTCATAAATACATTCATAATTGCATGGTAGTCATTAATACACAATTTAATGGAATAATTCAATTCACCCAAAAATGAAAATGCTGTCATCATTTACATTCCATATTCCATACGACTTGTGCAACATATTCCAAATATTGTGTTTTACATTTGTGTAAGGAACATATATAATTTTCATAATAAGTTTTCTTTTTAAAGGTATGCTAAGGTGGACTTTTTTTTCACAAAGGTGCTTACAAAAAGACTTGAAATGTAGTGCATGAGTCACATGGACTAGTGTATAACTACGGTGGCTGAGAGAGCTCTATGCACTGCAACTGAAGAAAACTCATGCAAACACCAGCAAATTATGAACACATCTTCATCAGTTTCACAACACATGTGCTGCAAATACTCACAACACAACCACATGCAGAAATACAATGCACACACGATCAGGATGTTAAAATAAACAAAAAACTCACCTTTCAGGTCATCGACAACATCAATGGTAACACTGTATTGTATGGTCTAATTCTCACAATGAACTAGTTGCTTATTATTAGCATGCATATAACTAATATTGTCTGACTAGTACTTATAAAGCACATACTAATGCCTTATTCTCCATGACCATATTCTATATGCCTTAATCTTAACCAATACCCAAACTTAACAACTTCCTTACAAACTATTAATAAGCAGTAATTAGAAGTGTGTTTAGGCTAACGTCATAGGTAATAGTTAGTTAATAGTGAGAATTGGACCCTAAACTAAAGTGTGCCCACACCGCTGATGAACACTGAACAGTAAGCATGTCCCAGGCCAGCCAGGATCGTCACTGGTGCCCCTTCAAACATTTGCCTGCTATTTGCAGCATTTTTCTGTAATTGGATGCATTGTGAGTATTTGCAGTGGGTTTCTGTAATTGGTTGCGTCATGAGTATTTGCAGTGTGTTTCTGTAATTGGTTGTGTTGTGAGTATTTGCAGTGGGTTTCTGTAATTGGTTGTGTTGTGAGTATTTGCAGTGGGTTTCTGTAATTGGTTGTGTCGTGAGTATTTGCAGTGGGTTTCTGTAATTGGTTGTGTTGTGAGTATTTGCAGTGGGTTTCTGTAATTGGTTGTGTTGTGAGTATTTGCAGTGGGTTTCTGTAATTGGTTGCGTTGTGAGTATTTCCAGTGGGTTTCTGTAATTGGTTGTGTTGTGAGTATTTGCAGTGGGTTTCTGTAATTGGTTGTGTCGTGAGTATTTGCAGTGGGTTTCTGTAATTGGTTGTGTCGTGAGTATTTGCAATGTGTTTCTGTAATTGGTTGTGTTGTGAGTATTTGCAGTAGGTTTCTGTAATTGGTTGTGTTGTGAGTATTTGCAGTGGGTTTCTGTAATTGGTTGTGTCGTGAGTATTTGCAGTGGGTTTCTGTAATTGGTTGTGTTGTGAGTATTTGCAGTGGGTTTCTGTAATTGGTTGCGTTGTGATTATTTGCAGTGCATTTCTGTAATTGGTTGTGTTGTGAGTATTTGCAGTGGGTTTCTGTAATTGGTTGTGTTGTGACTATTTGCAGTGCATTTCTGTAATTGGTTGCGTTGTGAGTATTTGCAGTGGGTTTCTGTAATTGGTTGTGTTGTGACTATTTGCAGTGGGTTTCTGTAATTGGTTGCGTTGTGAGTATTTGCAGTGGGTTTCTGTAATTGGTTGCGTTGTGAGTATTTGCAGTGGGTTTCTGTAATTGGTTGCGTTGTGAGTATTTGCGGTGCGTTTCTGTAATTGGTTGCGTTGTGAGTATTTGCAGTGCGTTTCTGTAATTGGTTGTGTTGTGAGTATTTGCATTGCGTTTCTGTAATTGGTTGTGTTGTGAGTATTTGCAGGGCGTTTCTGTAATTGGTTGCGTTGTGAGTATTTGCAGTGCGTTTCTGTAATTGGTTGCGTTGTGAGTATTTGCAGTGCGTTTCTGTAATTGGTTGTGTTGTGAGTATTTGCAGTGGGTTTCTGTAATTGGTTGTGTTGTGAGTATTTGCAGTGCGTTTCTGTAATTGGTTGCGTTGTGAGTATTTGCAGTGCGTTTCTGTAATTGGTTGCATTGTGAGTATTTGCAGTGTGTTCCTGTATTTGGTTGTGTTGTGAGTATTTGCAGTGTGTTTCTGTAATTGGTTGCGTTGTGAGTATTTGCAGTGGGTTTCTGTAATTGGTTGCGTTGTGAGTATTTGCAGTGCGTTTCTGTAATTGGTTGCGTTGTGAGTATTTGCAGTGCGTTTCTGTAATTGGTTTTGTTGTGAGTATTTGCAGTGGGTTTCTGTAATTGGTTGTGTTGTGAGTATTTGCAGTGGGTTTCTGTATTTGGTTGTGTTGTGAGTATTTGCAGTGTGTTTCTGTAATTGGTTGCGTTGTGAGTATTTGCAGTGGGTTTCTGTAATTGGTTGCGTTGTGAGTATTTGCAGTGCGTTTCTGTATTTGGTTGTGTTGTGAGTATTTGCAGTGGGTTTCTGTAATTGGTTGCGTTGTGAGTATTTGCAGTGCGTTTCTGTAATTGGTTGCGTTGTGAGTATTTGCAGTGCGTTTCTGTAATTGGTTGCATTGTGAGTATTTACAGCACATGTGTTGTCAAAATGATGAAGATGTGTTCATACGGTAATTTGCTAGTGTTTTTTCTATTTGCATATGTTTTCTTCAGTTGCAGAACACTGAACTCTCTTAGCCACTGTTTATAACATGTGTATGGCACTTGTCTGTCCTTTTGGAGCTTGCCACTCTGTACACTGCTGCTGTATGGAAAAGTGCAGCATGAACATCTCATTTTGTTTTTCATGGTAAAAAGGTTTGGAATGGCAAGAGGCTGAGTATTTTTTTTTTCTTACTATTCCTATAGAGAACACAGAATATAAATTGCATATCCAGTCTCCTTACCAATGAAGTCATATATGCATTTTGGCTTGTTTTTCCAGTAAACTCCCAGGAAATAAACCGGTACTCCAGTGAGCATAATGACCAGTCCCACTCCACACACCAGCGGCTCTGAGTGCAAACTGAAGCCCAGTAGCAGAGCCCAGAAGAGCAGATAACACACCGGCACAAGGAGACTCACCTGACAAGAGAACAAACAAAGCTTTGCTATTGGCAGTGAATGCTGAACCTGCTGGATGCACTTATAATGCACAGGCTGTCGAGGGCCGCCAGACTTAACAAATGGGTCGCCAGGGTGATTGAAGGAAAGTTGAGTTACATTAAAAATAAAATAAAAATAACACAATTTGTTTTCATAAAATCATAGACCTATATAAAAAGAATAAATAGCCTACACTAAATATATTTGACTTAAATAATTAACAGATTAACAAAACGAAAGAAAAGAAACCGTGCAACTGTAGGCTATGCTGCTGAGTTTGGTTCATTTTTGTGAGCAGACAAATAGATGGAAAGGAAACCGAGACGACAGTTTGTTTGTTTTCTTTATTTTACAAAAGCACAATGTTTTGTTTTATTGTGAGTTTACACAAATAAAAGTAAACACTTTTCGTTTGCATTTACATCTGCAATACATCTCTGAGATATCAATACAAAGACATCTCCTGTCTTTAAGATATTTATGGTTTAGACTGTATGTAAATCTGCTCGTTCTAAGGCGTTTATCAGATGCATTAACCCTGCAGATGTTTTCCAGATCTCTAGCAGACGTCTTACAGACGTACCTGTGCTATCAGTGTGTCACCGCTCCACTGTGGGTTTTTCAAGCGCATTTTTGCGGATGTGAAGAGGATGATTATTTTCCGTTGATATTGAAACACGAGTGAAGTACAAAGCCTATAATAAATAAAAGTTTAGCACCCAAATACATCGCGGATATGGAAACATTTGGGTTCGAATGAGATAGTTAGGCTACGTACGTGAGCCCAATGCCGGTTACTTTCAATTCCGCTTTAAATGATTTAGTTTTGGCTTGTTTATAGTTACTAACGCTGTATGTTTTCATTCTTGTTCTGTTCAAAATACTGGTACATGTAAGGATTTGTTGTGGAGTGAGGGGAACTAAAATAGCCTATAGCTAAGTTCGTAGTGTAGCGTACGGCCGTCTGTTGGAAGATAGTGATTATAGTTTATAAAGTTATAAATATGGGTATTTTCTGTACACAAGCGCATGGCTTCGCTTCAGAAGGCCTTTATTACCCCTGGAGCCTGTGGAGTATTTTTATCATGCATGGATGCACATTTTTGGGCTTTAAATTTTCTCCAGCCATTCACTCTCATTATAAAGCTTGGAGGAGCCAGGACATTTATTAATATAACTCCGATTGTATTCGTCACAAAGAACAATGTCATACACACCTAGGAGGACTTATAAATCACAGGCTAATTTTCATTTTTGGTTAAACTAACCCTTTAAGGAAAGTGCTGAGCTGAATTTTTGTGCCATCTAGTGGTTTAAATGAGAATAAAGTTAAATGCGCCTTTATCCGCATTGAATACAAGTATTCTTATGCTTGGCTTGACTTGTTTGCGTGTAAATGGTTGTAGGCCTATTTATGGGTCGCGTAAAAAAAAAAAAAAAAGGTCGCTCTTAAAAAAGTTTGTAAACCACTGGTATAATGGACAATTGTGCTTTACTATGTGGCATATAAGTACATGTTATGGATGTAGAATACACACAGGCGTTGTATATAATTGAATACCTTGATGGGCCTGTATAAGTTTGGCTTCTTCCATCTGTAGTAGAGCAGGCCAGCAATAGTGACTCCATAGGAGAGGTAGTTGATGAAAGACACATAGTTTATAAGGTTGTGAGTTTCTCCAATGCACAAGATTACGATTGTGGCAGTGCACTGAAAGATAAGATCAAGAGGCACAACAGAGAAAGAATAATAATTTAAAAAAAGAGTCAATTCAAGTAAATGCAAACAAATTAAAACAAGTTGCATCCCAAAAAGCAGGTTGCTGTAACAAAAACTCATTGTTCTCATATGTAAATCACATACACAGACAAGCAGAGCTGGAATCGGTGTGCAGTGCTTAAAGTGGATCATAGCAAGAAGACTGGGCAAATGTCCTTCCCGTGCCCCTGAAAAACACAACCTGAAACACACACGCAAACAGTAAATGCATAACAAAGAATCACTGTCATAATCGGTACTGCTTTCCAGTAAAAATATTGAAATATCCTTAAAACTAGAATCAATTACTTGAAATGCAAAATTGCGTAAGATACTACTTGATTACAAAATTTTGTGACGTACATTAATTTTTGTGGCGTGTTACAACAACAACAACAACAACAACAATAATATAGCTGCAAGCAGCAATAAAGGGCCCAAACACAGAAAAGGCACAATGAGTTATGCAAGCATGTCTGGGGACATCAGACCAATGACAACAATAAGTAACTAAAGGTATTTTTAGATTATTTTAAGCAAAAACAACAATCATTGATAATATAATTGAATTGCTTATCACTTTTGACCCCCTGGTATCAAACTGATGTGGTGAGGTCAGTATGAGGTGACAATGACACACACAAAGTTTGGTGTCAATATGGCAAAGCAGAATCAGCATGACATCACTCCATCAATTCAAGGTTGGTGAAGCTTTTAATAACTTTTGGCAGGCATGGTCTGAAGATGAAGATGCAAAATTCAAAAAAAAAATTAAATGTATTATACATATGGAAACTTTCCGAAACTTTCCGAGATTCGAAACTATTCTCTATAATGCAAAATTCAAAATGGTCAATGCCCAAAATGGCTGATATGGGAAAATCGGGAATCATTTGACTCAGTATGCTCAGAGACTAAGGACTTTGGTATGCTGCACTGAATTAAAAGAGGCAGTTTCAGAAGTTTATGTAGCAAATATGAGTAAAATAGCCATTTGTTCATTTCTCCAGACAGGGCTACCGTAGACTTCAATAGTGGAAGAAGGAAGAATAATAACGATTACAATAGGTTTCTAAGTACCCGCAGTGCTAATAATAATAATATACAATTTAAAATAACTGTTTTCTATGGAAGCTTGTTTCCGCCACAGAATACAAAATAAACAAGATAATTGCTACTTTTTATCTCACCTTTTTCTCCCCACAATTGCGAGTTTACATGACAGAATTGCGAGATATAAAGTCACAATTGCGTGATATAATCTCAGGATTGTGAGATATAAACTTGCAATTGTGACTTTCTTTCTCAGAATTGCATGTATATATTTTGCAATTCTGACTTTATAACACGCAGTTCTGAGAAATAAAGTCAGAATTGTGAGAGTTAAACTTGCAATTGTGAGATAAAAATTCACAATTATCTTTTTAAATGTTTTATTCTGTGCTGGAAACAAGCGTTCATAGTTTTCTATTATAATATATTTTAACATTTGTATTATTCCTGTGTTCAAAACAGATTTTTTAGCATAATTACATGAATAAGTTACGGAATAGAAAACGGACATATAATTACAATTCTTTCACATTCTTATTTTTTTTTTTGCTGTCTTTTTGACAGCTGTGTATGTTTTTCAACATTCAAAAAAGTATTTTGACCATTTTATCATAAGAATTTATATAAAGCTGCAGTCCGTAGTTTTTTCTCTTTGTCGCCATCTCTGTTCAAAATCTGTAATTGCAGTTATTCAAGGAATTATCAACTTTACGTGGGTTGTACCTCGGCACGGCACAGCGCGGATGAATTCAATGTTTGAGGAGAGTGTGCGGCTGTCAGTCACCGCGCTGGTGTGGATACTGGCATTCAGAATCACAGATTATAGTTTTGGAAGTATGACCAACATAATAATTTTCACCAGAAAATGTCATCTGAACTAGTAACATCAACTTTTGTTCTGACCAACTAAGGGAAAAAAAGCATTGCAGTAAATCGCGCTGATTAAATCTAACAATTGCTTATCATATCACGTCAAACCGTGCAAATTATACTTTGTTCTCAAATTGTTAATGTTAACAACGTCAGCATTGCGTGACTACATGTAATGTCCTTCTGATATTATCCTTGTTGTCGCATGGGCCGGTTGCAGTCTCTCTTTTTTTCTGTAGCCACTCCGAAGTCCGAACGAAGTCTTTTGCATTTTACAGCGGGTGAATCTGTTGTCACTGGTGATTGTCGTTTGAACCTTTCTGGATCCGCCATCAAATTGATAAGTTTAATTATATCAAGTGCTGTGAGAAAAGGCAAAAAAAATCTCCAGCTCCAACATCCTCACACGCAATATAGCCTACTAGCCGAGACTCTTCTTTCTGTGGACAGATGTGTGTACAGATGTGTGTGTACAGATGTGTGTACAGATGTGTGTGTACAGATGTGTGTGTGTACAGATGTGACATAATGACGCAAAGACATGCTCGAATCTCCCGCGGAAATCCACCAGTACCACTGGAATTAAAAACATTATTACAAGCTTACAGTTTTGAATCGAGCTACGGCAAGCAGAGAGTTTTGGACACTGGCTGGTTATGTACTTGCTCAAACATTTATTTTGGATAATTTTTAACCCAAAAAAGTTACGGACTGGAGCTTTAATGTTCTGTTTGCTCAGGAGGTAAATGTAAAGGTGAAATGAAAAAGAAATGCGTTTACCTGGAGGAGGTGAAGAGATAACCATTGATGCCGCCGAAAGTGGAGAGTGCCACAGAGATCGGCATGAGGGTGGAAAACATCCCGAGGAGTTTCTCACCGAAAGTCTAAGGCAAGCGAAACATAAAACACATCATTAACAAGGTTTTGCACACTGATATCACATGTGCCGTCTGTGTTGTTTTTACACCTGCTTTACTAAAGTATTCAAATCAAGCAATGTACAAATGCAGCCACATAATCTGTTAACCACACTTACACAGTGATATTGCCAATTGTGTGGCGTTGTTTCTAAAATAAATCTGACATAAGTATAAGTACTAAGACTACACAGCATCACTCCTCCACCACCATCCAGACACCTGAATCAATGGGTAGCCTACAGTATAAATCCATTGATCCATTATTATCGATAACTAAATCGTCATTAGCCAACTATGGTCACAAGTTCTGTCGTTATCAGCAGTTCAACGAGTCGGTGTTTCCCGAAACTATCGTTCCAACGAACATCCGCAAACAGCATCGCAGAGGTGTGTGTCTGGAACGACAGCTCTCCTGTGGTTAGAAGGACTTAATAAATCCTAATCTTAAATCAAATAAGCAAGCTGACATTCAGCACAATCTGTATCTTTTATTTAGAATACATACAAATGTAATTTACGTCTTTCAGTTTGTCAAGAGATTTAAAACATAGTTTTTGTGCAAACGTGCTTTAGAACGTAACGAGCTTGAGAAAAATTTGAAATAGTCCTCAGATGTCATGTCTACAATTTATAGCAAAATATCTAGCATTAATTCGATCTCAAACAGATTAATTAAAATAAGTTATTACTCCAACACCTGCCTGACATCATTGTTCTAACGTGGTTGAACGACCAATTTGCGACAAAATGCTTTTGGGAAACAGTCGTGACTAGCTAGTTGATTTCTTCAACGATGCGTCGTACTGTGGTCGTGAAGCAGCGAGTTACAGCGCTGTACGGGAAACACACCCCAGAGCAGACTGTAATACTTTTAATCCCATACATAAAAGTGACACAAATGTTTAGTGAATCCATCCTTGAGTGTTAGCAGAGTGTTAATAATCTAATAAGAATAAACCCAGCGAGTCAAAGGCCTGTACTTACAACAGCCACTGCGTTGGAGGACAGCAGCTCATCGGGAGACATGGAGGAAAAATATGCGATGTTTGTGAGAGTGTACACAAACGTCACCAGTGGAATGGAGATGTATATGGCTCGTGGCAGATTCCTGAGGTACACAAACAAATATATTATACCAATACAAATAATATTCACATTGGTATATCCAGCCACAGTGCATGTGTGGATACAGATATTAAGGAGTAGGATTATAGGTAGGATAGTAGGATATTAAGGAATGTATTTAGCCCATTGACAGGAATCAGGTTAGGACAGTGCATTAGCATATCATTAATGTGACTCAAATGAATTATCCTGATAATTATATCAGTTGAACGGCAGGAGTTTCCTCAGAATGAGCCACAATGGTTGTTCCAGCAGAGTTTGTGAGTCCAGGCATGTTTTAAAGTGGTATCAGACTAACCTCCTGGGATCCACCACCTCCTCCGTAACGTAGTTGAGGAAGTTCCAGCCGCTGAAGGCAAAGGAGGCATGAAGGAAAGCCAGGGCAATCTGCCCTATTGACGGGGCTTTATTAAACGTGAACGCCACCTGTGGGGTCAGGCTCTCATAGTTACCTGAGCAGACAGGAACAAACTGTTAATCTGACATGTAACAAACAGCTGTGAAGAGAGATGACATTTCAAATGATGGAAAGGATTACTATATATTGACAGACTGATATATCGGTATAACATAGTTTGCCTTGTCAAAAGTCTTGTCAATATATTTCCCAGGGGGTGTATATTTATTTTTAATTTCATAATTATTCAACACCACTTTGTAGAGATCTGGTTTCATTTTGAGAATGTTTTTTTTTAAAGGGGTTAAAGGGGTGATGGGGTCATGGCATGACATTAAAGGGGTCCTGACATGAGAAATCAAATTTGCCTTGATCTTTTGATCTATGAGAGGTCTTTGTACCATTAAAACACCCTGCAAGTTGCTTAAACTTTAAGCAAGCTTAAAACGTCCTCCTCATTATAAGCAAAGCATTTATTTAATCAAGCTCCAAAAACAGCTCGTTTTGATATTCGGTGATCTGTGATGTCACACGGGCAAAAACATTTGCATATGACTGCCTCCAAAGAAAGACATCGACCAATAGTTTTACATCATCGCACCACAGGCCCCACCCACAGACATTCAGTCACTTAACGGCTGACATTTGTCTACACTGGATGTGAGCGTCACATCGCATCAAAAGCACATAGAAGCCATTATAATGACTGACGCTGTCTACGCTGGATACAGTATACAGATGTGTGTTCAGTTTCCACGCGCTTGAGTCTTTCACCAACAGGGCAAATGGAAGCGTAAAAGGAACGCTTTGACACGTCCTGTTTTAAAGCTCATTTGCGTCTCTGTACAGACTCCAGAAGGATAATCCAGCATCGGAAACAAGTAGATTGTTTATTTTTAATGGCATCTTGGATTATGTCCGAGGATTATGTGTTTGTTCTGAGAATTTGACAGCAGATTGTTTTGTAATCGAGGCACGGTGTAATGGAGAGTTTACAAAGAAACTTTAGTTGAAGGATGAAGCTGCCAACTGTATTGGATCTGACAGCAGCTGCATCAAACCCTAAGTACATGATTTCATAATGCTTTTCCTGTAAATTACACTTTTATGTGGTTACAGGCTTGTACTAATAGTGGATAAAAGCACGATGACAGCATAAAACATATCCATAATTAAACTCAACTATACCTGTTCTATCTCCATGCAGCATATATTCTCTGGCTCTGTAGGCATTATTGTCCGACTCCGGGTCGAAATGAACACTGCTGACAGTTTCTGACATTTTCAATGCGTGAGATTGTCCTGTTTTGTTTTTGCTCACTCCCAAAAAGTGCCAATTTTAACTGTTTGAGCTAAAACTTCACATACACACTCTGGGGATATTAGAGACTTATTTTTTATCTCTTAAAAAGGGGCATAATAGGCCTCCATTAAAGGAACAGCCCCTTAAAAACAGATACATTTTTTTGGGGGCAAATTAACATAATTATAAGTGAACCTCAGGGAATATTAAAATAATGAAAAAATCCATGTCATGACCCCTTTAATGTTTTAGGGATGTTTTTCTTTTTTCAAGTATATTAAATAATTATATATATACATTTTTAGAATTATTGACACCATATTAACATATAGCTCTTTAGATATCCATGTGACATTCTCACCTCCAAAGATCTGCACCAAACCGACAGTAATGATGAGCCCAAGAGCTAGAAGCTTTCCTACTGTAAATGCGTCCTGGATCCGTGTGGCCAAACGCACGCTGTAGCAGTTCACCCATGTCAAAAACACTACAAATATTCACACAGAGACAACATAAACATTTCAATAATGTTTTGATTGATTCACTTAATGTGTGACTTCATATACAATGTTTAAAGTTTTCATGTTAAATGTAAAATCAGAAAAGACTGATTTAGGATTAGCTTGTGGTACTTGACCAAAATGTGGGAATGCTCGAGGGGAAGTTGGACTTCTATGGGCTCATCCATCAGTGTCACCGCTTACAGACTCTTTCATAATCACTTTCCCTCTACCAAGAGAAGTTTAAGCCCAATTGAAACAAATTACTTTCAATGAGAACAAAAAGGGGAGCAAAGAGCAGGTCTGTGAGGAGATGAAATGCCTTGCGTTTTCCTGCCGCTGTCTTGCTCTTGCTGTTTTGGTTTGAGCATGACTTATTAAAGCCACACAACAGGCTTTAATAAAGAGAGCTAATGCAGCAATCACATGCTATAGACCCATGCCACCTCCAACACTGATCAGTCAAGTGCTTTTGGCACAAATCCAGGGTTGTAACTGTAACTGGGTCATTCCAAAGACTTTAGATTAGTGGTTCTCAACCAGGGGAGAACCACTAAGCACATGGTTCTCAACCATGTGCTTTCCTGGTCACTTTATTAGCTACACCTTGCTAGTAGTGTGTTGGGCCCCCCTTTGCCTTCAGAACTGCCTTAATTATTTGTGGCAAAGATTCAACAAGGTGCTGGAAACAATCCTCAGAGATTTTGGTCCATATTATCATGATAGAATCACGTAGTTGCTGCAGATTTGTCGGATCTGAACACCCATGATGCGAATCTCTCGTTCCAGCACATCCCAAAGCTGCTCAATTGGATTAAGATCTGGTCACTGTGGAGGCCATTTGAGTTTAGTGAACATATTTTTATGTTCAAGAAACCAGTTTGGGATGATTTGAGCTTCATGACATGTGCGTTATCCAGTTGGAAGTAGCCATCAGAAGTCATGTGTACACAGTGGTCATAAAGGGATGGAAATGCTCAGGTAGGCTGTGGCATTTAAACAATGCTCAATTGGTACTAAAGGGCTCAATGTGTGCCAAGAAAATAACCTACACGCCATTATACCACCAGCAGCCAGAACCGTTGGCAAGGTAGGATGGATCCATGCTTCTGAATGGTGAAATCGAGACTCATCAAACCAGGCAACGTTTTTCCAAAAAAAATTTTTTCGGTTGAACAGAAAAACACTTCACGAAATTCTGCTTCAAATCGAGGTTAAATTCTGGTGAACCCTCAGGTTAAAGGATTAGTTCACTTTTAAAAAAAACTTTTGCTAATAATTTACTCACCCCCATGTCATCCAAGATGTCCATGTCTTTCTTTCTTCAGTCGAAAAGAAATTAATGTTTTTGATGAAAACATTACAGGATTTTTCTCCATATAATGCACTTTGCTGGGCACTAAACGGTTCAAGGTCTAAATGACCGTTTCAGTTCAGCTTCAAAGGGCTTTAAACGATACCAGATGATGAATAAGGGTCTTATCTAGCGAAACGATCTGTCATTTCAAAAATAAATAAAAAAGTTAAAGTGTTATAGGCACAAATGCTCGCCTTGCGAACTCTCCTGTTCGAACTCGTTCATCAAAATGAACGAATCTTTTTTCGAGTCATTGACTCGTTCATCAAAATGAACGAATCTTTTTTCGAGTCATTGACTCGTTCATCAAAATGAACGAATCTTTTTTCGAGCGAAAAAAGATTTGTTCATTTTGATGAACGAGTTCGAACAGGAGAGTTCGCAAGGCGAGCATTTGTGCCTATAAAACTTTAACTTTTTTATTTATTTTTGAAATGAGCGATCGTTTCGCTAGATAAGACCCTTATTCATCATCTGGTATCGTTTAAAGCCCTTTGAAGCTGCACTGAAACGGTCATTTAGACCTTGAACCGTTTGGCTACCATTGAAGTCCATTATATGGAGAAAAATCCTGGAATGTTTTCATCAAAAACATTAATTTCTTTTCGACTGAAGAAAGAAAGACATGGACATCTTGGATGACATGGGGGTGAGTAAATTATCAGCAAAAGTTTTTTAAAAAGTGAACTAATCCTTTAACCAAAGCCATTTAAAAACTTAGACTTTTAGCACAATTATATAAACTCCGTCGTCAACAGCAGACTGTTTCAAGAAATTAATCGAATAAATAAATAAAGAAGCAAGCACTCACATATGCAGATGGTGGACAGCATGCGTGTGGCTATGTATGGAGGAATGCAATGTGGAAAAACTGGCTGAAGCACATAGTTGGAGAAAGTAAGCGCTATGACTGCCAATGTGGTGGGATACATGATCAATACTGCACTCCATAATAGCAGAAACCTAGAGACCAACACAACACATTCAGGATATGTGACGGACATTTGATTTTCATTCATTTTTCAAAAGATCACATATGAACCTGTCATACCCCATGAGACCGCCAAAAATCTCTGTGACGTATGAATAGTCTCCCCCAGATTTGGGGATGGTGACCCCTAGCTCAGCATAGCAAAGGGAACCCAGAGCAGCTACGCCTCCTCCTAACACCCACACCACCAGCGCCAACCCAACGGATCCGGAATGCTCCAGAACACCCTTAGGAGAGATGAAGATTCCTGAGCCAATAATGTTACCTGAGAAAACAAACAAATCACATGTAATTGTTATTTCCTATCTACATTTGTCCTGAACACAACAGCCCTAGTCATTCATAATGCAAACCTGTTGTCTTTTCTTGGTCTGAATCTTTAACACCTTTATATTAACATTTGCTCTTGGGTAAACGAGTGAACTCAATGAAATCACACTGGTCTCTTTGATATACCATTTGATTAATTATTTTCTATTTACTTCCTATTCATAAGAGAATCCTGAAAAAAAAAAATCATGGCAAGCAAAGTCCCTTTCATGCCTATAGCAACCGGAGCTTCTAACGCAGCTTTACCGATTAGCGACTGGTTCTTTCATTTAGAAGGACGGGACTTATTTCACCATATTGCGCATTTCAATTTCTCCCATTAATAAGTAATATGAGTGTACTGTCTTTGTTTATCTAAAGTCTTGCACCATGGTGTCTAGATTTAACAGGGATACTAATAAGAATCATTTTTATAATTGAGCATCAATAATAATTGATAATAAATGAGGACCAAATCACCACTGAAGGTGTATATATATATATATATATATATACACACACACACACAACGATGCGTATTACCAACAATACTGGTTGACCAGCTACCAGCTATAAGCTGACCCTGACACGCTGAGAGGAGAAACCAAGATCTACCACTTAGCCAAAGGGGTAGGAGTACATAAGTTGTACTTCTTCCTACTCCTTTTCGAGCATGTAATAGAAGTATGTTAACACAGGAAAGAAGGGTACTTTGTTTGCTGCTCATCTGTTGTTTTTAAACATTGTTTTATTTGTTTTATATACTTTCTCTTCCATGTTCGAAATAAAGATTTCAATTCAATTCAAAAGCACGCCATCAATCAACACAGGATATTGGCCAAATCAAATGCATCAAGGAAGATCATCAACAGGTCCTCCAAAACCCACCCGCCACTCTACGATGCTGGAGCGAATACTTCTCGGGGATCTGCAACCACCAGTTGCCCACCCGCCGATTCAAAGTGCCAAACCCATCCTTGGCCCCACCCCTGCCATCACCAGTGCAGAGGATGAAAAATGGGAAAGCGATGGGCCCTGACGACATCCCAGTGTAAGCCTGGAAGTTTCCACTGGGATGTCCACTGGGGCATCACCATCCTCACTGATTTGTTTAATCGAATTGCCACTTATGATGAGGCCCTATGCGCTTGGCTGACCAGCACCACTGTGACCATCTGGAAGGGCAAAGGTGACGAGGCCAAATGCCCCAATTACCACCGAATCTGCCTCCTATGCCACGCAATGAAGATCTTTGAACGAGTTATCAAAGGCCGGCTTCGGAAAACAGCCTCCATTTTGCCAAACCAATGCGGCTTCGTCCATGGATGCGGCACCACAGATGCAATCCATATCGCTCCTGGAGAGGCACTGTGAGAAAAAAAAACCTGTACACATGGTGTTCCTTGACCTGGAGAAGGCTTTTGACAGAGTGCCCCAAGGCCTCATCTGGCACGCCCCTCGGGCTCACGGTGTCCCTGAAGCCAACGTGACTTGGATTAAGCCACTCTACACCAGCGTCACCAGACCCGTCCACTGCCCTGTTGGAACACTGCTGCCCTTACCAATTACAGTTGGTGTCCACCAAGGCTCGCCTCTCTCACCGCTCCTGTTTGTCCTGTGTTTGGACCCAATCACCAAGGACTTGCAAGTGCCTCATTCACCATGGACACTCTATGCCGTCGACGTCTTCCTCACCAGCGATATGCGAGGATGTGCAACGGCTAACTCAAAGGTGGAAGACAAGACAGAGTACCTGGGACGTGGCCCCCAAAACGACATCAGCGTCAATGGCTAAGAACTGAAGAAGGGACGAATACCTCGGATCCGTCATCACCAGTGACGGCAGCACCCTCTCTGACGCTAAAGCACGGGTTAACGTGGCATGGATGAAATGGCGCCAGCTCACTGGATAACACAGTCTCATCCCAAGAAGTCATATAACTGACGTCTTGGGACGTCTTTTGACCATACGTCAATATCCGCCTTTTTAGGCTACCCTTAAACGTCGGTTTATGACGATCCTGGGACGACATACAACTGACGCTTTACCTTACCTTTAACGTCAGTTAGGTGACGGGGTAGGTTTAGGGGTAGGTTTAGGTCTGGGGTAGAGTTAGGATCCGATAACGTCATCTAACCGACGTTTAAGGGTACCCTAAAAAGGTGGATATTGACGTATGGTCAAAAGACGTCCCAAGACGTCAGTTATATGACGTCTTGGGATGAGACTGCGCTGCACTGGAATTCTCTATGACCGCCGGATGCCCAACTAGCCTGGCTCCGCCCTCCTACGTACTTCAGCTCAATTTTCATTTTTCTTCAGTACTACGTCTGGGTTTGTGATGAATTCTTTGTGATGAATTATTTTTCTCCGGTCAATTTTTTACAGGTCCAATCAGCGAACAGAGGGAGTGGCTGACAACGATGACTTTGATGTTGTGTGCTAGTTTGAGTCTATGGTTTGAGTCGTCATATGTCACAACCAAACGGCAGCGATTGGTTATAGCAGATCCAGAGTGGCTCTAAGCAGATCCAATAGTTTTAAACTTTAACAGAGTACCCGCCTACAAGGAAGTCAACGCTTGTCAATGGAGCGAGGCCAGACTCTCTGTACAAATGAAATGTAAGAGAGTCTGGTGGGACCAGGCTAATGCCCAACCACCTCAAGGCCAAGATTTATAAGACCTCCCCTGTGGCGTTTTATGGCACAGAGTGCTGGCCAGCATCGGAGGAACACAAACAAGCCCATAACATCATGGAGATGTGAATGTGTACTGGCTTAGGGCTAAAACGATTGGACCACATAACAGACAAAGATGTCAGCTGGGTGTTGTCCCAAATTAGGACTAAGTGTGACTATGGTGGTACGGAGACATCGTACGGAGCAACAAGGATTTAGGGGCCAGAAGTCCCCAAGGATGCCGATCACGAGGACAACCAAAGATGAGGTGGCTCGATCGGCTGAAGGAAGACATGAAGATCGTCAATGCTGCCAGAAGGACGCCCTTGACCGTGCCAAAGGAAGAAAGCATTGCAAAAAAAGCAGACCCCGCAGACGATTAGGAGTAACACTAGGATGGAGAAAATGGGTAGCAAATTTAAACTGCTCAGGTAATGTTAATGGTACGACCTATTTCAGGGGTGGATAACATTATTATTTAAAATCGGTCAGAGCAAGAAATGTATCTTCATATTTACAGGTAAAGCTTAATTTTGCATGAAGACTTTCTATGACAATCCCCCACTACTTTTTATGCACAATAACATGCCTCCCAAAAGAGGTCAACATGTTTTTTTTTCCCCCAGTGGGAAGGTCCCCCTGCCAATAACGGTGGAAAGAAATGCTCAACAACTTTTTGGTAAACAAATGTTTAGATGTGTTATTTTACAAAAATAAACCCAGTCTGAGAAATATTCACTGGAGTAAAGACTAGCTCCAGCTGCCCTTTCATTACTGCATGCCTCCCAGTAATCCCAGTAAAAAAACAAAAACAAAAAAAACACAAGATTATGTAACTAAACTGATATTCCCCCCCTTTTTTATTATAGCATTAAATTTGAAGTAGAACCCAATAATGTTCAAAATCAATCAAAAATGCTTGCCTAGTCAACATCAGCACTAACCCTGCTGTAGTACCTGAGAGAGTTTTCATGGGAAGACAATGATCAGCCCCCCTTCACCGACCCGCTTCCTGGCAGCTCTTCTCTCAAGCACTCGTACAACGACATTACGTAACAGCAGGCATAAATAATTTACTGCTGCCCGTCAAAGCCCCGGATACCATCAGAAGCGGAGGGAACAATCTTTAGCTTTCATTCGGCGGCCCCTTTTAAGAGGACAAACACCTCTAAGAGGCCTACATATGGTGGATGTTGGTTTTAGACTCAAGTAAAAGAATGGTTTAAAAGATCTGCAAACTTTAAATGATTGTTGTTTAACACTCATTAATTGTTGAGATTCAATGATTATGTAGTTTTCTGAGATTTTTTTCATTTAAAAAAAGAATGAAACAAACAACCAAGTCAGATATATAACTACATTAGTAACCTTACAATGTTCTTGAGTGATACTAGTAAATCACAAAACAAAAACAGATTCAATATTTAATATACTTTAAAATGTATCATGCAATACAGGATAATATAACGATCACAGCTAACGTTACTGTTATTACATAGTTATGTAATTATTAATAAATCAATAAATAGCTATTAAATGTATAATACATTAAAATAATACTATATAAAATAATAATTAATTAAGCTACAGGTAAATCAATAAATCACAAATAGTTAATCTGATTATATGGTAATCTATCTAACATGCATTTAAATAGTCTATATTGTGTTCTAGTGTGAATAAAAGCCAAATATAACAGTCCACGATTAACAAGATGGCGAATATCTTGTCTTTATTAGTCTCAATACATTTACATGTTAAGAGGAGTGAACCATCATCAAAAAGAAAACAAGTTGTAAACTTTCCTTACCAATGATGATCGCGCACGCGCTCAGAAGTCCAATCTCCTTCTTGAGTGTCACGCGCTCAGGGATGCTGGAGTCTCGTTTAAGCTCGCTATCTTTCATGATGCTCCTCTGAGCCTCCGTCCTTTTCCTCTCTACTCCATCCATTTCAGTGAGCGCACGAACAGAGAGCTGGGCTTCCTCTCTTCAACTCGCTCCAGAGGACGGAGGGACTGAGAGACCGAGGGACGGTGTAAAGGCCGCGCAGGCGCCGCATCGCGCGCTGTCCGGGCAGAATGTTAACGAGCGCGCGGCATGACTGATTCACACACGCTGATGCAAAGACATGTTCTGACATTTTACAAAACCATCATTACTATATGATATTTGCACTTACTTAAAAAAGAAAACACACAAAGAATGGGCTAATTTATATACAATTTTATTTTATTTTTTTTTCTCTCAAAAGGGCACCAGCAATTACTCAAACAGATATAACCTATAGGCCTCCATAGTTTATGGCATGTTTACTAAAGAACACCAGCTGAAAGGAGAGTGGTACAGGGTGATCCCCACATCCACAGAGGTTTCCTCAAGCTCCCATTCATCCTGAAAAGAACCCCAGTGTGGAATTTAAGAAGTCAAGTCGTGAATTTGTGGCTGCAGCTTTTCTCTGCATGCAGAATAAAGGAGGCCAGTTTTCAGCTGATCTCCTAAGGAAAGCCGTTGAGAGTGAGCTGCTTTGTAGTCCAGCAGGAAGGCTGAAACTCTGCCAGCAGTGTGCGACGCTTAACAGAGGAAGTCGAGCAGAAAACCAATATATCACAGGAGCAACAGAGAGGAGAGGTGGACACAGGGAGAAGATGGACTGTGGAGAGCAGACTATATGCCTGCACTCGAACCAGGAGGAAATGCATGTCTCAATTCAATTCAAATTGGCCAAGTATTTAAGTCCTACATGATTTGTTGTTGTTGTTGTTGTAATTTCATACTGAAGCAAGGAAATCTGACGTTTATGAGTTCAAATGGTCAACGACACATTTGTCAGTGCCAGTTACTGACCTAAATATATGGCAGAATCTTAATTGAATATATTTTTCTTTCTTTTTTGTTGCACAAACTTTAGTTTCTCAAATCTTTTTTTTTTTTTTTTGGATTCTGTTCATTTTTAAAAAATAAATTGATTCAACACCATTACCATTACATATTTTGATTCAACTTCCTATCATGCTTTGCACAGGGCTGAATTGGGAGAGTAAATGTTGAAATAAAGTGTTATTTTATGCTTTTTTTTTAGCAAGATGAGACTTGGAGAGACTTTTGCTATTTGAACGTTTCTGTTATGTCAGTGTTTTTAGGGGTGAAGTGTTGATCTTGGTTTAAGGACCTGCTAACAAGAATTCAAATGGCTTTAAAAATAAAGCAATAACTATATCGATCAGGATGAAACCAGTATCAGACTGATACAATCAAACCAGAAACCAGACTGCCAACACCTAACATCACATAAAGAAAATGTATATTTAGTTTGTTGCTATGTAAATCACAGGACTAAACAATAAGCATTATTTGAATAATTCAATTAAAGCAGTTAATTCGAGTTAAATTAACATAATTGATTCTAGTTAGTTGTACATGGTTGATTCAATTTGGTTTTACTTGTTTCAATCACATGGAAACAGTCTCAGCCAATGAGCAATTTTCTTTTTCTTTTTTTTTTGCCAGAGCCCTTTCATGAGATCTCTCATACCTTTTACGAACTTGCATATGTGTATCACATCCTGTGAACTGGTCAGTAGCGTACGAGGGGAAAAAAAGCTCTTCTGACATTTGCCAGCTTTCCTTTCAGGCATGGCATTAAGGCTAAAACATCAACTCAGGGTAGCTCCAGTATGGGGTTAGAATTGTTGCATTATTCCAAATAAACAAGATTGAGATTGACAAATAAAATTGTCAAATAAATAGATTATAGGATCCACAAATAAATGTAGGGTTTCACAATAATTTTTAATGATTTATGAGGATTAAATATTACAAATGTGTTTTATGTCACAAACACAACGCATCTGTGGATCTGTGGGTGTTTTAATCACACAAACACCACTTCAGCTCAGTTTGAATGAAGCGCCCATAGAATAGAGTTCCTTTCAGGGGTGCAAAATTATTCTTCCCTCCCCCCGAGTGTAAAGCAAAAAGATGATTGGCTGGAGCGAGAATGTGCTATGATTGGTCAGGCCAATGAGGCTGTTATCTGATTGGCTTGAGTAAACAGTGGGTGGAGTCCACTTATTTGTGGATTTGTCTGCCTAGAAGTGTAGTGATACACAAATACACAAATGAATGCAGGCAGAGTTGTGTTTGTGACATAAAACACAATTGTAAATATTTTTTTTTTTTGCAAATCTCTTTTTATTTATATGTGAATTTTATCAATCTTTTCTGAAACTCTTTACATTTATTTATGGATCCTAATCTATTTATTTGTGAATTTGATAATTTTTTTTGTGAATCTCAATCCATTTATTTGGAATAATGCAGGGGTCCAGACTGCGACCAAATAGTCGTATTTTGCAACCTTTTTATCTGCCGGCGCTACTACATTTAGTTAGAGATCGCACTGATGCCACCATGCCACCGCTATTGAAGAACGCCCTCCACGTGAACCGGTGTCTGACAAACTATCCAATCACAGCAATCGATATTGACCGGCGACAGCCTATGACGTCACTACTAGTGCGACCCGGAAGTATAAAAGTATAAAAATTCAACTCATCAGCTCATTAACCCATGTGATTATGAGCTGATGAGTTGAATCAGGTGTGTTTGATTAGGGAGACAGAGAAAACGTGCAGTGTTGGTGGGTCGCCAGGACAGGTTTGGGAACCACTGGCCTAGAGAACATGTCATCCACTTCCGTCTGCAGGGACTGTTCAGCAGGCATACCCGAGGCATGGCTAACGACGCAGTGTCTCGTTCCCTGTTCTCAGTGCCAATTATGGCTCGTGACAAAAACGTCAGAACTGGCAGTTTCAACCTGAGATGCCAAGAACACACTCCCCCTTCGGGTCACATACAGGCTGTCAGTGACATTATTCTCTACGGTCACTGCCCAAGCTATAAGCCTCAAAGTGGCCTCGGAACAACAGAAGGCCTACCTAGGCCGCTCAAAGACTTAGAACCAACAGCTTCCATGGAAGGGTTCATTTAAGGGAATATGGACAGGGGGTCCGAAAGAAGTCCCGTCCAGTCTCTTTCTGAGGGGAACATAAAGTCAACCCCACATGCCACCAGGAAGGCTGACCTGGTCAAATTTACTGACCTAGTCTTGCCAACAACCTGTCTGTTTCTTGAACATAGTCTCTCACAATATCCAATAGGGAAAAACAATTGCAATTAATAGCAGTAGTTCACTCACAAAGCGGATCATATATGGGCATCCTGGAGCGTAGAACTCAGCATAGTGCTTGTTAACCCTTGCAAACGAGGGGAGTAACTCTACTCGATCCTGGATCTACACAGTGCTTCAAAGCCCTGTGGAGGCTGGGCACTCCAAAGGGACCCTAATGAGGGGAGCGCCTCCAGCTCTAGGGCTGATCTAACAGGGAGGCCTCATGAGAGTCATTCGACCTTCCGACCAGACTTATGGAGATCCTCAGATAGATTCTGGAACACTATGCTCCAGTGTTAATTTTGGCAGCAAATTCTGATTTAGTCTTAGTCTTAGTCTTTTGAATAACACACCATTTAGTTTTAGTCATATTTTAGTCATCTGAAATCTTTTAGTCTTAGTCTAGTCTTAGTCGACTAAATATAATAAGAGTTTTAGTCTTAGTCTAGTTTTTGTAGACCAAATTTAGTCGACTAAATCTACAGTGGACTTAGTTGACTTGACTAAATGTTTCTCCAAAATTTCCAGTCATTGGAAGTATCCATCAGTCTGTTATGGAATGGTATTAAGATTTGAATATGCAATACAGACACAGATTTAACAGTTGTAATACAAAACATGTATTTTATTCTTAATGTCAAAAACACTCACCGTGGCTTTTTCACAAAAGATAATCTCACATAAAATAAGCATACAGCCTGCTCTCCCAGAAAAATATACTTGCTCCCTGAAAAAGATATGCATTCTCCCTGAATGATATGCAATGCATATGACATTCTTTCACGATGAAGTACAATACTATTGAAATATAGTAACTCTGAACTGTGCAAAATCAAAAACTTTAAGAAAAATAAAGAGCAATTCTTAAAAATAATAAAACTATTGTTTGTAATGCCATTGCACAAGGTATCTAAATACAGATAATTCACTACTGTAAATGTTCACGTACCTCAAGAGAAGTTAAATAACTAGGCTACAATGCCTTACAATGCATTGCTACTCTGTGCAAAATCAACAAGATTTGAACAGAACAGATTAGTGCAATTCTCAAATGTAGAATAAAAGATGTATTGGCTGTAATGCCATTGCACACAAAATAAAATATTCTTCTGTTAATAATTAAAAGTAGTATCAATGAGCTCAACTCAAGACAAGTGAATTACATGCTAAGCTGTGATTTCATTATTGCATGGAACAACAAAATCAGTAACTTTCAAGTTGTGCATATACTACTACAGGAAATGCTGTAAATAGCAGTGAATACAAGTTCTATTTGTTTCTGTTCATTTTAAGGAAAGCACTTCGCTCCAATGTGACCCTTCCTCTGTTGCGCCGTCCTCTTGTGAGGTCACCTGTGATGCTGAATACCCTCTCTGCAAAAGCTTGAGAAGCTGGTATAGCCAACAAGTCTAATGCGAAAGGTTTTAAACTGTGATAAAAACTGTCACTCTTTTCCAGCCAGAAGTCCGTCCCTGTGTCCTCAGTGATGGGATGTGAAAGTTCTTCCTTGTACTTGATAATCTGCTGCCTGATGCTGGTTGTGGAGGTTTTCTGTTTAGGCCTTGTGGTGCGGCATTTTGAGAGGAACCTAAACACCGGCTGCTTTGAGGATGGTGCTGCTTCCTCAATAACCTCTTCTTCTGCATCATCTTCAGACTGGTCCTCCTGGAAAGTGCATTTGACCACATAGTCTTCTGCCTGTTTCAGCAGTTCCTGGATATTTCCATCAGCCACATCAACATTAACAAGGATTTCACAGACAGTTGGGTTGACAAAGCATGCAGCTGCTGCAAGTGCTGAGAACTTTTCATCAGTTGAATCCAAGAGGCAAGCAAAACGCTGGTTCAGATTTGATCTCATTTTCTCTGCAAGAGTGGCGAGGTCTCTGTACCGAGTGTTCTGTGCAAAGTCAGTTAGGTGGCTCAGCAGATCAAAGAGGGCAGGAACCACTAGAGACATAGATGTGGTGTCACTCTGGAGGGTTTTAGTGTGTTCCGCAAAAGGCAGCAGTAGGTCATGCAATGATGAAAGCTTTTGCCACTCACTAGTAAGCAAACTGTCCCATCCCATGTCATTTGTGATTTGACAGACTGAATCTTTGACTGTGAGGAGTCGTGCGACCATGTTGAATGTGCTTGACCAGCGTGTGGGGCAGTCATTTACAACAATAACACCACACTGGTCCAATAACCTCTGTGTTGCAACTGAGGACTTGCGAAAGAGCTTCACCACAAACCTTGCTTTATCGAGGACTCTTTTTACAGTTGTCTCTTTCTGCAACAGGTGGACCACAAGTTGTATGGTATGCACCACGCACGGGGTCCGGTCCATTTCAACATGATGGTACCTATAACAAGAAGAAAAGACAACCAGATAAGTCTAAACCTAATAAAGTGGCTGGTGTGTGTCTGTATACTGTATATATGTAGTGTGATGCAGGGGGAAAATCATTCATGTTATAATCGACTGTCATGTAAAAGAATAAACCAAACATGGCTCACCGCTGTTCATCAATTTCAGAGTCACTTTCCATAGTGGACCCAGGGGAGTCGTCCTCAGAGCTGGTTTCTTCTGCTGTGGTGTTTTTAAAGGCTGCCACCATGTTACTCCCATTGTCCGTTATTACTGTCAGGATCTTCTCCTTTGGTATGGCCCACTCTTGCATACATTTGTCCACACATGCCTTAATAGACTGTGCAGTGTGTGGGTGAGCTACTTGTTCAAGGGCCAACAATATGTGTACAGGTTTACTTTGTTCAACACAAAAGTAGCATGTGCTTATAGCAAGGAATGAGGCTGTCAGTCCTTTTTTTGTCCACAAATCAAGGCCAATGGATACTCTCCGTGCAGCACCCAGTCTCTCTTTGAATTTTTGTCTTTCATGTTCATACTGTGTTTCAATCAAATTGCTCATTTTAGTTTTCTTTGGAACTGTTAGTCTCCTATCCACTATCTCCATCATTAGCACAAAGTCCTCATCTTCAATTGTTGTGAGTGGTAAACCTGTGCGTCCAATCCATCTAGCTATGGCCTGCTCCTTGGTCTGTTGTTCCTTCGATTCAGTTTTGTACTTTGAAGAACTAAGGAAAGCTGTAGAGATGGCCTGCTGCTGGGTTGCACTAGCAGTACTAGCTTTATTTCCACTTGGCCCATGGTCATTTTTGTCATCAGACATCTTCTTTATCTGTGAGGGTGAAAAGGGGAATCAAGTTGTGATTTTTTTTCTTTTTTGCCCAATCTCCTCAGATCTCTCTCTATCTCTCTTTCTTTCTCTCTCTCACACACACACACACACACACACACACACACACACACCTTTGTCCAGTCATATACATTACAACACCACAACATCTACTATAATAGTACACATTTGATTTAATTTGAGGACATTTAATATTTATACTCATATTAATTCAGCGAGACAATCGTCTAATCAATACAGTTCAGAGGTGGTTTCCTTTAGCTTATATTTTATTCCAAGTTTAGCGGAAACACGGTGGTTTATCTGATAAAATAAACTTAGCGTGTCTGCTTACCTTCGCATGTATTTCTGGATGAGTCGTCTGTAAATGTCGCTTCAAGTTGGTGGTGTTTTTCCCAGCGATTTTTGCTCCACACGGTTTACACGCGGACTTGTTGTCCTTGTTGTCATATGTGAAGTGTGACCAGACGTCAATTCTGCGTTTTCGTCCTAGACCTAGCTCTGACATTTCTATTGTTCATGAAAAACGTTAGCGTGTTGGTAACGAGGAAAGCCAACTGAAATCAGCCAAACCTGTGTAACTAAGTCCAAGACTGTGCAACTAAACACTACTAAATATAATGTAATTAAACAACCTAACTGTTGTGAAAACGTTCTGCAAACTCAACTCGTCTTTTGTTCTCCTCCCGTGTAAACTCCTGCATTTGCCGCGGCTTTTTAAAATGGCTGCTGCTTCTGCATAGATCAACCTACCCTCAAAGATTCGCTCTGATTGGATTTCTTCCCATTTGTCCCACAAAAAGAGTAGTTATGATTGGATCTCTTCTCCATTCGTCCCTCCCTAATATTTTCGTCTCGTTTTTATTCGTTGACTAAAGTGTCAGTTATATTTCGTCACATTTTTCGTCATCATATCTGACTTTTTATTTAGTTTTTATTTAGTTTTCGTCTGTGAAAAAGGTTCGTTGACGAATAATTTTCGTCATAGTCTTCGTCAACGAAATTAACACTGCTATGCTCAACCTGATAAGTACTGACCAGGCTCTGGCTAAAATCAGGGAGGCTCCATGGGGCCTGTAACTGTGCGCTACTGGGGTATTGAGGAGGCCTACTGTAAGGCCTACAGCTTCGAAAATTAACGGGCGTCAGCCCGGTCAGTGCTTTGGCTCGAAGAGAGCATACTCAACCATCCAAAGTGGGAGGGAGTCACTAATCTATCTCTACCTGAGCCTGGGTGGTGAAGGGTGATAACATACGAGCTATGGGTAGCAAAGTACTCCAATTAATGACCCTAACAAGGGGAGCAATATCAGCATGACCCTGAAGGATTTATAAGGGTCATTTTACAAGACAGATATTATATTTCTTTACTAAACCCAAGGGAATGGAGGCATCAGAAAGGGGCTAACGACATTCAACCTTTTGACTTTAATTCTTATACTCAAGGGGCTCAGAAGAATTTATTTATTTTTTTACTTAAGGCCTTACTGCCAGCTACCACACTCGATGCTGTAAAGGGCGGACACCTGAGCACACTGCTTCTTACTCTCTAGAGAGAAAGACCTGACAACGCCTATAGATATCTGCATGGAAGGCTTTTTGAAGGTAGCCTGCTACCTATGCTGCTTTCTACCCTGTTACACCACTACCATTTACACCTAATGCAAAAGGCGGGCCTTGGCAGACGACTCTTGAGTAAGAGGAGGCTAGTACTAGGATTTACAGGAATACAATCTCCTGCTGGTCTAAGGAACCTACACTCAGATACTGAGAGGCTCGAGGCGAGAATGTTTAGCAGACCGCCACCAAAAATCCTAGATATTAAGCTTAAGCCAAATATTATGTCTGAAGTTCAGAGCTATAATCTCAAAACGACTCTCAAAAGTGAGAGGAGAACTACTGCTCTAGTATAAGGTGGCTATCAAGGTGGCCTGACGAGGGCCAACGCTTGATTCTGTAGTTTTATCTGGAGCTTGACAGAGCGGTGGCCTCAGTAGAAAAACTCCTGATAGGGAGGAAGCCATCTCACGCAGAACTGTCTGTTTGATGCAAGGATGAACGGTGGCCTGACTATAAATTTTTTGTATAATACGGCCAACCTGTTCACTACCACAGATTGGCACTACCCACTTTATAAACCTGATGACTCTAATCAGAGGAGGCCTATGGGAAAGGTATGCATAGCCTACCCATATATGGGAACTTCAGGGCCCTATTTCTACTCCTATAAACACCCTACCTAACACACCCCTTAATACTTTCTAACAGGGGACCGAGGTCTACTGCACAACCTTACTAAAACACTCTCGTAAAGGGAGGAGACCTACAGAGCTCAACCTGCTGCCCGTAGAGCGATGGCCTAAACGACATTCATAAAATGGAGGCCTATCACCATAAAAAGCTCGAAAGAGCGCACTTACTACCAAACCCGATGCCAGACCTACAGAAGGGTTCCAAATTGAAGGAATCACTCATCACAGGTCCAGCCTCAGGGCTGATGCAAGAAGCACCTGGGGTGTAGGAAGTGTGCAGATTCGGACCGCAGTGTTATGCAAGATTTAATGCAGCTGAGCGCGCCTTCACCTCTCTAAACTTTCCCCTCACCGTGTCAACGGAGGTGCCGAATAGTTCAGAAGGCGACACTGGTGCATCGAGAAGAAAAGCTTTCTTTCTCCCCAATGTCATCCAAGTTCAACCACAGATGCCCTTCCCTGGCCACCATCGCCGCCACCATGGTGGCCCGGAGAGCTAATCTGTAGTGCGGCACAGCTCGTTTTCACTGCGTCAGGGGAAAGACCCGGACCTTGGTCCAAATCTTTCAGCAGATCAGCGTGGTATGCTTGCAACACAGTCATTGTGTGCAAGGCATCACCAGCCAGACCCGCCATCACGTATGCTCTGCCTTTGAAGCGTGATGTATGTTTAAAAGGCAGGACCAGAGCACTTTGTGTCGATGCCTCTCCAACCGCGAAATAGTTCGCAAACCTCTCGTCAATTGAGGCATCAACACTACCCTGATGTTGAGGGGATGCGCGAACACGGGTATGTTTGCTCGCTGATGGCGATGGATGCGCTCTGAACACGAGTTCTTCCATGCCTTTTCGATCTATTGTATAGATCGGGCAGGAATGGAAGGCTCACGGGAGCTGGAGCGTTATGGCTGGAAAGAAACCGTTTGTAAAGTCTGCCATGAGCGGCTTCTTCCCTCACGCGCTCCTACGGCAGCAAAGCCTCGCTGAGCGCGTTCCATTACACTCACAACTCATCATACGTGGGGCAGGGTGGCTGTGAGGGTTCGGGTTGTAAATCCTCTTCACCCTCATCAGCCACCTCCTGCTTTCTTGGGCTGCCAGCAGAGCACTATGTCAGATCAGAGGATGCTAGTGACAACACATCCTCATCCGGCAGCTCAAACTTGCGAACCTCCAAGGGGCGTGAGAGATTAACACCTCTCTTAAACTCCTCCGCGAGCTCCCTCTGAAAACCCAAGATTCTAGTCTGTGCTCTACCTCAGCGCGAGCGGGACCTGAATCGCCTGGCACAGATGTCTGTCCCTCTTCCCTCGAGAAGAGGGCCAGATGAGAGCGGAGTTTGATTTCTTAGAGGAAAACTCACATTCTGCACAATCAGATCGCTCAAGAGCTGATCGTGTGTGCTCTTCGCCCAAACAGTAAACGCACAAGTTGTGTGTGTCATCTGGTGTCAGAAGCCTGAGACACGGATCCACACACTTCTTGAAACGCTTATCACTTGCCATAATTGCTCTTACCTTTTTCAGGTGATTGCAAATCAGACAAATTGGACAAATTGCAAATCACGATTGGATAGTTTTTCAGACACCGGTTTACGCGGAGGGGTTCCCAAATAGCGTCATCGACGCAGTGCGAGTTACCTTTCGAAAGGGAACTAACAATCGGCAAATGCTTTCATTTAAAGTTGCAGTCCGTATCTTTTCCTCTTTGTCGCCATCTCTCTGTTCGAAATCTGTAACTGCAGTGATTCGCAGAATTATCATCTTTACGTGGGTTGTAAATCGGCATGAAACAGCGCGGATGAACACAGTGCTTTGAGGCGAGTGCTGCTGTCAGTCACCGCGCTGTGTGGATAGCCTACTGTCATACAGAATCACAGATTCACTTTTTGAAAGTTTGACCAACATAAGAATTTTCATAAGAAAATGTCTTCTGAACAAGTAAGTAACATCCATTTTTGTTCTGACCAACTAAGGGGGAAAAGCATTCGACATGATAAGCTTCGTTAGATTTAATCAACGCGATTTACAGCAACCGTGCAAATTATAGCCTACTTTGTTCTCAAATTGTTCATGTTAACAACATCAGCATTGCGTGACTAATGTTAAATTTAATGTGTTTTATGGTTACCTGTGTAGTTCAGAATTCATATTCTCCATAATAGCAAAACGAGAAAGGCACAACAAAGGAAACTCCATAACTGTGTGAATTAAGAAAACGTACTGTTACACGATTGAACTATTGAAATGTCTTACTTGTTCAGCAGAAAAAAGCGTCT